>NC_056594.1:505096-827596 GCF_018340385.1 Cyprinus carpio | reverse complement strand
TATTACTCTGATTGGATTTGTGTGAAAGAAGAAAGTCAAATACACCTAGGATGGCTTGAGGGTGAGTAAATCATGAGGTAATTTTCATTTTGGGGTGAACTATCCCTATAAAATGGTTGATACAAATTATGGTTGACTTTGCTAAAAGCTTTTATTTCTCACTGACAGGGGGTTCAGTCAATGGAGTCATGAAACCAGAAGACAAGACATCGCCAAGAGAAAGAAAACCTAAAGCCTCGTAAGAGGACAGAGAGAGCAGCTGCCCGAAATGTGATGCTCTGTTTCCACTCTGAACTTTAGAAGAGAAAACAGATTTGATAACTGCAAAAAGAACCACAGAGACAAACTAAGAACTTTGTTGTATGGCACGGTTCAGGTTTTATTGATCTCCTGTTTTTCCGGGCTGCATCTTAAAAATGAACTATAGATTTATAATCATTCATTATATCCATGTGCTCGTGACTTTTCGCCAGACTGAGAGGTTTCTGAAGGCTTTGTGGTGGACGTGAAGAGCAGATGTTGTGTGATCCACAGGCGTCTTCACTCACTTGTTGAGTGTGGGGTTTGTTCAGTCCAGGATCTGCATCACAGAAAGTCTGTCTTGCTCAGAAGATGAAGCATTTAGCCGGCCCTGAGCACAATTAAACCCTATTCAGCATCATTTCTGTGCTTCTTATGAAACACAAACACAGTGTGGACAGAAGCTTTTGAGAAGTGACCTTTGTTAATTGTTAACCTTTAGCCCTTTCAGTCCTGAACGCTACTATGAAGCTCAGTGAGCAAGTCCAGTGTAAAGAGGCTGAGGTGGCCAAGGGCTGCTACACAGCATAGCTTTCAAATGACCTTAGCTGTGTGATTTTACATTTTGATACTGAGAGCAGGAAGAACTTGTGTGTGAATGTCATTTGAGGAGAATCATTTTATAATTGTTTGTAGAGTCTATGTTTGAGATGTTTGTGAGAGCGCCCCCTGCAGGCTTGGATGATGCTGACAACTAGTTTGAGGGTGTTGTTTTGGTTGGTTTGATTTCGTCTGTGGTATTTTGCATGGACTGTGGTTGAGGTGATTAAATGATGGCTCCCCCTGCAGGCTTGGATGATCTATTTCTTTTTTTGCATTTAACTGCCCAGAAGGGTTCACATGCTATCCCCAGGACTAATAAAGAGTAGGGCTGGGACAATAAATCGATGCATCGCAAATCGATTCAGAGATTTTCCAAAGGCATCGCGATTCTCTCTTGAATCGATTCTGAGCTTAGTTCTGAACAGCAGATGGCACTGCTTGCTGTAGAAACTGCCGTATTCTGCTTGCTTCCAGTTCCTTACACATGCACCACTTGAACCTAAAATAATCATTCATAAAGTTCGAAAAGGTTGAAGCGCCTGTAGCGCCATCTGGTGTTTTAAAAAACTAAGCTCAGAATCGATTCGAGAGAAAATCGCCATGCATTCCAAAAATCTCAGATCGATCCCACGAATCACGATGCATCGATTTGATGTCCCAGCCCTAATAAAGAGCCCAACTGGCCAAGTTTGGTGCCTTGGTGTTTATCATGGCTACCTTATGGTTACCATAATAATCCGTAATACCTGCGACAGTGGCGATCGTCATTTGAGTTTCAAATCTGTGATGAGCCTCAGAGCTCATTAAAGATTTTACAGACATTGTGTTAGTGGTGGATTGTATCATGAACGCTATGAAAGCCAGCCTTTCTTTTTTTCAAATGAATGGAAAATCTGAAGAGGTTTTGAGCGCAGGAGAGAGATTGCTGGAGAACTTCCTCCTCCAGTTAAATTGAGGGTTTGCCGTGAGTTTTACAGATGTTTATTGAGCCCTGAATCTCTTTTCTTAGATGAAAAGTGTTGGAACATCACTTTTTCAACACCTTGTGGCCTTTTTCCTCACATCTGAGTAACCTGCTCTGTTATCTATCAGCTATAACTCTGATAACCATGCTGGACCGTGTCTGTCAGCATGGACGTCACCACTGCGGTTTGTAGTTTATATGAAACCATATGATTCTTTAAGTGTCCTTAAGCAAACGGCAGTAAAAGTTGTGTTCTTTCTCAGTTTGAGCACTGTTGAGTTCTCTTTGCGTCTGTGTTGTGTGTTTATTAGTGTGATGAGAGAGTTTGATAGCCTATCTTTTCCTCATTGAAATGCCGTGAACGTGTGCATGTTGCGATCTGTGAAAGAGTTGCCTCACTTGAAGCATTTGATGCCTAATAGCAGAAATAAAAACATAGGCATGGAATCAAAAGTTGGCGGTTTTTACTACTTTTTTGTATAAACAAGTGTGAAAGCAAGACACAAACTGCCAGTTTAATTATTTTATTTTATGAACCGTTTTCACACATGTTGTCAGATTATACATATTCATATACATGTGTATCAGTTGCCAAATTATATGAAAGGGACTTGCTGCTTTCTCCCAGTTACTTTGGTATTGTCTGTACATATTAGAAATCATACTTAGTTCTCGGTACAGTTTGTAGGTCATGTGCCTAAATCTGGCTGCAGAACTAGGTCGATCTGAGTCACCTAACGTTTGCTTTAGTTCGGTACATTTGTGAAAGATTTCACAGAGACTTTCATAGTGGCTTTATAACACTCAGAGGTCATTTTCAATTCAGGGTTTTAAAACTATGATCTGTAATAGCCTTTAGTGACGGTTCATAATGTGTTGAAATGACACAGATGCCTCCATATACACCTGTACACATTTAAAAAATAAATAAATACAAAATCTAAAGCTTTGTTTGAAATGCAAAGCTAATTCTTGAAATTCAAGTTGGTGCTGATTCTTCTCTAACAGATGTTTTGTTTGAGGTCTGGAGGACTGAACGGAGGAATCGTTCAGGTTTCATTAATAATAAAATCTCGCACGTTTACACAAAAGCCTCATTCAGACTGTCAGCCCAAATCCGATTGAAACCCAGTCCTATTTAGATAGACTAAATAGAAACGAACTACATGAAATCCATTTCGAGCTACATTCATGTCTGGTTTGGGAATCCTATTCAAATCGCATTGCTTGAAATCTGTTTCAGTCGGACTGGTCAGATCGGATTTAGCGTAGCTTTTTCACACCCTCACGCCACGGTAAAATGTAAACACGTCAGGCTTTTTTGTTTGTTTGTTTGTTTTGTGTTTTTTTGTTTGTTTGTTTGTTTGTTTTTTTGCAGAAAATGAAAAACGAAATATGCCGCTAGTATACTCACCTCTTTGTGTTTTGAAAGTAGTGGAGACAGCAGCACAGAATAAGCCACACATTCCAGCTTCCTGCGTTTCTGACGAAATATAATAATACAGCGCAGCCGCGACAGCAACAGGTTGTCATGTCATATGACAACATCTGTATTTCAAAACTGTATTGTTGTTACTGTTGTTTTTAGCGTAGGCATAACAACGCAACGGCATTACCCTAGAAACCAATTCACATTCCGTAAAAATGAAAGCGCGCTTATGGACACACTAATCGGATATGAACAGTTGCGATACGCTGTGTGGACAGTCAGTTAATTAAATCAGATTCCATCCAGATACGCACAAAATCTGATTTGGGCTGACCGTCTGAACGAGGCTTTTATTATTGGTTTTGTTTTTGTTCCAAACCTCTAATTGACCCCCATTTTACAGTAGAATGATTTTTTCCTCGCGTCGTTCACGATTTGTCAATAGGAAATCTTTTATTTATTTTTTTTTTTTTTTCTCATTTCAACTGATGTTTGGCAAAGTAAAGATGAAAGGAAAATAATTATATAGAGTAATTCACTACTGAATAATTGTCAGATTTTTAAACTATTTTTATAGCGTTGAACTGTTGAGAGATGAACATTATTTAGAGCATATAAATATTTTACTGCTTTATGGGTTTATTATTTTTATACTGTGTGGGAGAAGCTTTCTACCATTTCAGTGGGACTGCAAAAGATAAATAACTTTTATTGACTACTATAAATATTGTGAAAAGATTAAAACGTTACTGCAGCTTTCCCTGATTTGTCACTGTTTTTGTTTGAGTTTTAAATTTGGGGTATGAGCAAGTTATTAAAGTCTGTAATCTGTATGATAAGTCTTCATTTTGTTTTTTTGTTTTTGAGTAGTGGGATTTTGGTGGATAAAAACAGTAAATGACAGTGAGAATAAACTTCACACATTGTTCTGTCATGTAAGAGACTCTAAAGGATACCTGTGGTGTTTTGATGTGGCTTTGTTTCCATTTTGTGTATATAAATGTAAATGGGGAAAAAAATCATTTGCAGTGATCAGTCATCACCATAATTATTGCGATATGTCAAATTGAAAAGATGCACCAAAGCCTTCTGGAATCAGATACACAGAACCTGTATTATATTTCACCATGCTTTGCATAGTACAAGCACTGTTACTTTTCTAATGCTTGCCTGTATGTTCAGATATATTGTTTTATATCTATCTGTCTATTTATTTATTTATATATATATCACACACACACACACACACTACCATTCAAAAGTTTGGTATCAGTGAATGATTTTTAATGTTTTTTACAGGAGTTTCTTATGCTTATCAAAGCTGCATTTATTTGATAAAAAATGCAGGATTAAATTTAATATTGTGAAATATTATTATGATGTAAAATAATGTTTTTTCTATTTTAATATACATTCAAATAATTTTATTTCTGTGATGCGCAGCTGTATTTTCAGCATCATTACTCCAGTCTTCAGTGTCACATGATCTTCAGAAATCATTCAGATATGATGATTTATTATCAGTGCTGGAAACTGATGTGTTGCTTCATATTTTTGGGGGAACCTGTGATACTTTTTTCAGGATTATTTGATGAATAAAAAGTAAAAAAAAAAAAAAAAAAAAAGAGCATTTATTTAAGATAGAAATCTTTTTAACAATATAGTTCAAAAGTTTGGGGTCAGTACATTTTTATTCTTTCTTTTTTTTGAAAGAAATTAAAACTTTTATTCAGCAGGAATGTGTTAAATTAAGAAGTGATAGCAAAGATTTATATTGTTAGAAAATATTTATATTTTGAATAAATGCTGTTCTTTTTAACTTTTTTATTCATCAAAGAATCCTAAAAAAAAAAAGGATTGCAGTTTCCAAAAAAAAATAAAAAAAACATTTGGCAGCACAACTGTTTCCCAACTTGATAATTCTAATAATAAACACAGTATATCAGAATGATTTCTGAAGATCATGTGACACTTTATACTGGAGCAATGGCTGATGGAAATTCAGATTTGCATCACAGAAATAAATTATATTTTAAAGGATAATAAAATAGAAGCCATTATTTTACATTGTAATAACATTTTTCTTTATTTTTATGAAATAAATGTAGCCTTGATGTGCATAAGACTTCTTTAAAAAACATTACAAGTCTTAGTGATCCCAAACTTTTGACCGGTAGTTTATATATATATATATATATATATATATATATCAGTATATAATTTATTAATTCTTTAGTATTTATGCAAGTCTGTGTGATGCTTTTTGTATGTTTGTCCTTTGATTAAATCTTTTGCTCAACCCTAGTGTGAGCATGGTATTTTGTTCATTTTGACCCCATTGTAGGCCTAATGTACTGGTGACTGTACTGGGTGACTGTACTGCTGACGTTTCATACACTGCTAGATCAGAGTTGTGTGAGAGACTGCATCCCGATGTCTAAATACCTCGTGAAGCAGTATGCAGTGATTGTTGTCTCTGCAGTGATTGCAGTGCTCACTGAAAGAAACAACCGTGTGGAAGCTGAGCTGTTGATGATTCACTGTATCTTGAAGTGCAGATGACTAAAACTTTAAACATTTCACAAAAAAAAAAAAAAAACAATGGTGCTGATAATTCTTTATTAAATGATAGTAGATGATTTATAACTCAGTGTGGTTATTTTTGACCTCTGCAGAACATAAACAAAACAAAATAAAAAAAAATCATTAGGATATTAAGTAAAGATCATGTTCATGAAGATATTTTGTACATTTCCTTGTGTAAATATATTAAAACTTATTTTTTTTATCAGTAATATGCATTGCTAAGAATTCATCTGAACAACTTTAAAGATGATTTTCTCAATATTTAGATTGTTTTGCTCCATCAGATTCCAGATTTTCAAATAGTTGTATCTCAGACAAATATTGTCCTCCTAACAAACCATACATCAATGGAAAGATTATTTATTCAGCTTTCATATGATGTAAAAATCTATATTTTCGAAAAATTGAATTCGTGATTGGTTGACAGCAAATTTCAAATATTAAATGTAACTATAAAATAAGGTTATTAACTGGTTAATGGCCATTTCAAATTTTCGATTCTGTTTGGAACTATAAAATTTGATTCTGGTTCTGGTTCTGTTCCTGTCAAAATTTTATTTGTTTTCGATTCGATCTCTGGGACTTTGTGTAAATATTTTAGGTCAAAAGGGGTTAGACATACAAAATAGTTTATGAATCCCTGAATCTCATCAACAAACAATAATCATGAAAACACAATGGCATGGTCACAGTCTTCCAGGTTTGAAATGTTTTCATCAATTACACATTGCAGTGTTTAGTAACTTAACGTAACATACGTAATTAATCATCTCATATCTGGTATAACTGACTGAGAGTTGCTTTTGTCCACAAATTCAGAAGCATGGATCACAAATAACTTTACATGACGTTTACATAGCCATTCAATAGTGTACAAAATCAAATCTAAACATTATGAGACACCGTAGATTTGTTTAGAAAGGAAAATTGGAAAAAAGAAAAAAGAAGAATTAGGGAGAATCAATAAATTATGAATAATTCACTACCATTGGGTGAATAATTTTTAATCATGTAATCCATAAAAAAGTAACAGTAATCTGATTATAAGATAAATTAATCAAATTACAGGTAAATAGTTGTAATCTGATGAGCACTGTATACTAACGAGAAACTTGTTACCACACTGAGAGCTGTGCTTTGTGAAGCTGTTCATCAGGAAACACACAACTGTCGGAAACAATGCTACGTGCAATCATAGTTTGCTAAAGATGCTTTTGGGAAAAACACCTGAAGTGTTGTTGCTATCTTAGTATTTATTTATTAGTTTTTATGCCCGTTTTATTGTCTACCAGATGAAAATTGCGAATCTAGCTGCTTAGAAATCTCTCGTTACACAAGTTTACATATTCAGGGTCAAACTCCACTAAACACAAGCAGAAGCCAGACTACAGTACTTGAATTAATAAACATTTATTCATGTTGATGAACTGAACGACACCGGTATTAAAATTTTCCCATCAGAGAGAGGAAACATAGATCACATAGGATCTCGGTAAAATAGCTCATTTAAACTTTAATCTCATTCAACACCACATTGTCAGCACTTTGTTTGAGGGCAAATATTGTTAAAGGTCCCCAAGCAATGGTCAGAGTTGGCTCAGAAGGCTGACTGTCTAAAGGACATGTAAAGTGCATAAACCTCACCAGGGACCGAATAAAGAGCACAGTACTGTAGCTAGCACCAATCAACTGAAATCTGCCCTGATATTTCTGCGCACTGATTTCACCACTGCATACTGAGCTCTAATGTAGATTTCAGTTAGCCCTCCAGATACAAAAACACTATCTGAAAAACCCTGAACAGTGCTTTCAGATCGAGTTATTCTTGATCAGAACGTGTCGTTTCGCTTCTGATATAAAGCAGCGTCAAAGCTGGGCTGCTCTGTCACTTACGGCTCGTCCTGGACTTCTCTCTCTCTGGTGGGTTCAGACAGTAAACACCAAACGTGTGACAGATAGATGGCGGGTTCTGAATGGACGGTGTGGCATGAGGATGAACGGGTCACTTCAAGCCTTCATCTGTGCTCTTGAACACTAAAATGGCGTTGTGAATCTTCAGCGCTGGTCCTAACTTTATATTCATGATCTTCACAATATCATTTTGAGTCAGGAGGAGGAACGCCTCTCCATCAATCATCTGCAGAGAAAATCCATGCTGTATCATTGAGTGACTCAAGATGTGACGAGCCTTCTCTGCTCTAACTGATAAACGAAACACCGCAACACCACTCAATGATATGCTCTCTTGAGACTGAGATTTTCATTCAGTTTCATTCCAAATGTAAGTTCTTCATTTGTACTTGGCCTTTTGTTTCTGCAAATGCCTGAAATATCATATACAGGGGGTATAGAAAAGAATCACATGTTGTTGTCTTGAAATGAAGACAGACACTTTTTGGGTTTTATCCAGCTGTATTTACTCAGTGCAGCTCACATCAGGGTATCACCACCTCGATGCTTTACTGTTATCTGTTGGATTTCCGCCAGACATATCGTTTGCTGTTGAGGCCAGATAACTCCGTTTTATTCTCATCTGCCTCAGAATCTTCCAGGTGTGTTTTGGCAAAGCTCAGTTGCTACTTGCTACATCGTTAGAAGAATGGCATCTACGCTAATATTAGTCTGTTTCTCTCTTATTCCGAGGTCACTGTAGCCACCAGATCCAGTCTGTATCCAAGTCAGAGGGTCACTACAGTCACCCGGATCCAGTACGTATCCAGCCCAGATGGTGGATCAGCAACTAGAAAGGACCTCTACAGCCCTGAAAGACAGCGGAGACCAGGACTAGAGCCCCAGAGACAGATCCCCTGTAAAGACCTTGTCTCAGATGACCACCGGGACAAGACCAACAGGAAACAGATGATTCCTCTGCACAATCTGACTTTGCTGCAGCCTGGAATTGAACTGCTGGTTTCATCTGGCCAGAGGAGAACTGGCCCCCCAACTGAGACTGGTTTCTCCCAAGGTTTTTTCTCCATTCTCTCACTGATGGAGTTTTGGTTCCTTGCCGCTGTCGCCTCTGGCTTCCTTAGTTGGGGACACTTCATTTACAGCGATATCGTTGACTTGATTGCAAATTATTGCACAGATACTATTTAAACTGAACTGAGCTGCATGATGACATCACTGAATTCAATGATGAACTGCCTTTAACTGTCATTTTTGCATTATTGACACACTGCTTTCCTAATTGATGTTGTTCAGTTGCTTTGACGCAATCTTTTTTGTTTAAAGCGCTATATAAATAAAGGTGACTTGACTTGACTTGACTCAGTCAGACTGCACGAGGCCTTTCTTGAGGAGTGGTTCCATTGCATTGATAAATTGAGAAAGTGCACACCTTTATCCCGGAGATCTTTTGACAGTGCCTTGTTTGCTTCAGTTGCACTACCAAGGACTGAAATGCTCCAGGAAGCTCTTTCTATGCTGAGCTGATCAAAATGAGCACAGCTTTGTGTGCCATTGAGAAGGTGATGAGCGGCACCTGATTGAGTTTACAAGTCATTTTTAGGAGGGGGTGATCCTTTCTCGAAATCAGTGTTTTTTATTTTTATTTTTTTCTGACATGTTGTTATTTTATCTTTCACTTGGATGTAAATACAGCTGGACAAATCAAACACTGTGTCCATCTTCATTTCAGGCACAAAATGTGATTATTTTAAAGGGGGTGATTCTTTTCTATACCCACTGTATAAAGTTGTTTAAAGAAAATGTTAGTGGTGCGTACCCATGCAAAACTCACCACCACTCTACTAGAGTTTTATTTATAATTTTTTTTAAATTGAGAACCAAGCATAATCAAGAGTATATATATATAAGCACCTGATCCTGCAGCTTTCTGTTGAGACGCCTGCATTTCATCCCCAGACATTTACTGCACAAAGTTAAATGTGATTGCGCCTTCATATACAGAACTCAAACTATGAGTTAAAGCTTTATAATGACTCAGTTAAACCCCTGGTTTACACAATAATACTAATGATGCTTCCTTCAACAAGTACGATTATTAAGTGAAACTTAATGAAGCTAATTACTTACTTCATCTTTGAAAATTTGGGCCTGCTCCTCACAACCAATAAGACTACTGACGAATCCAAAGACCTGCAGATAAAGCAGAGATATACATTAACATCATACTGACTGCTGTTTGTTTGCTGTGTCTATAGATTATTTAATAACCCAGATGTTCAGAACTGTGCAGCTGTATTCATATTGCATTATTCGATATAAAATAAAAGTGTTAAAAACATAAAAGTGATTAAGATATATACAATAATATAGTACATGTGCAATAATAATGGCCTGTGTGTGTTTTCCTATATGACTGTATGTTATCTTTTACTCTAAAATTCATTGATTTATTAGTTTTACACAATTGAATAGCGAAGTGTTGCATGAAGTGATTACCTCTTCTATAGTCCAGGAAGATACCTGACCTGCATGAAGTCCTGCGACGCCAGGCAGTAACTTACAGTGCTGCTCCCAGCAGAGAGACAGAGTCCGGTCCGAGTTAGCCGTAAACGCTGTCATGAAGAGAGACGAGTACATTCCCTCTGAAACACACACACACACACAGTCGTCACGCTTACATGCTCATTAGTGTCTGATTAAGCTCCATATTCTTCTGAAAGATTTACATCATTTGTATTCAAAAAAAAGGTTTATGCTTCTGTTTTGCACTTCATCCACATATTCTGAATAAGACTCTTGAGGAAGTACTTGAGATGCTTGCACTTGTCATAATTCACAGCAACTTCATCAGCTATTGACCATTAGTGTCCCTTTAATAAAACCATGCAATGGTGCAATGAATTCGTTGTCTGTTGTTTATTTACATTGTTTAATGCCCATTACTGTTTAATTAGGATATTCTGAGTAAGTGTTTGCATAACACAAAAATCTGTCAGATTATCAGGAAACAGAATATTGCCTTGGTTAACGTTCACGTGATACATATATAATTGGAATAATCCTTGTGCATTCAAACACAGTCACTTCTGGAATTTTATTGACAATTTTATTGAAAATGTAGTAAAGTGACACTCACTCTGACAATTTCTTTGCTGACTTTTGCGATATTTAGGGGGGCGACCAATCCTGGTGACAGCAAACACAGGGGACTTATAATGAATGTTTACATAACAGCAATATCTTAATACACAATTATACTTGATTAACACAACAATTATAAATGTTGTTGTACCTGCCATGGTAGCGAGATTTCTTTGCTCTCTGGCCGAAGACCAGCAGGTTACGTCTGGATCCTTCTGTATCAGAGAGATCCGCTTTAAGCCGGCCCTGGTTCCTCTCAGCCAATGGGCAGCCAGACAAACAGTGATGCGCTGTGAAGCGGCCAGTCACATGACCTGACCCATCACATCCCGGAGTAGGGCACTTTCTGAGTGACAGAAACCCGGCTGTTCTGTTTTCTGACAGTTTGATTATTTTTACAGCAGTGTATTAACTGTTCTGTAATGCTGCTCTGAATCCGTGTGCTTTATAGAAACGCTGAAGACTGACCTGTGGTGGAAGCTGTATTTGGAGGTGCTGCGTGGCTGAGGCACGGAGGGGAAGCTGGGCTGCCGGGCCGTCAGGCTCTCCCGGGGACCTAAACCACACAGGTGACTCTGAGCTGACACAGTATTTGGTACATGAGCATGTAAGAGTCCGAGGAGTGAGGACTGGGCTTGATCTGGAGGGCTCTCACCAGGTTTCTGGCAGGGTGGAGGTTTGAGGGGGTGTCCTGTGCTCTCACACCAGCCCGCAGGGTGGATGTCTGGATGATCCGAATCCATCCACTCATCGTACAAGTGACTCCAGCCATCAAAATGAATCTAAGGACAACAAATTCACACTCACAAATACATGTGACTCTACTACATACAGTACATATATATATATATTTCTCAATCAATAATTTTGTCTTGTTTTCCTGTAAAAAAAAAGTCACAGACAAGCCAAATTTACTTGAAATGTTACAAAGTTCCAATTACAAAATTACATATTTTTAAAGAATAACATATAATTGACAAATTGATAAATGCAGAAGACTCGTCTTTCTAGTATATTTCTACTGGGCTTTTATGAGCCATTAAAGGAATGTGTTTAATACATTGTACTGATTTTTATTTCTGTTTGATTAAATTGGCATACCTATGAGCTGGAGTTGTTTTCTCACCTTGATTCTGTAGGTGTCGACCTCCAGCACTGTAGCCACGCGGATCAGGCCCGGACACCTCTTGTCCACCGCCTCCAGCTTCATCTGCACCTGGAAGCTGTGGGAGGGGCGCTGCGCAGACACAGAAGAGTCGCTTTTCTTATTTTGACCGAGGAAGTGGTTTTAATAGAGTTATCAGGACGGAGAGATTTCACACACCACTCTGAAGGCTTCAGAAGCGACCGCCGTCGAGCCCGTCTCCTCCAGATACCTCTCCCACGAGAACCTGTCAGGGTCCGGATAGTCTTTCGGGACGAGATCACACCGAGCCAGTGTTATAAGAGCAGACGTGAGTATTCATATGAGCAAGTGCACTAGTGCTCAAACGTTTAGGCTCAGTGAGATTTGAGACATGATGCTTCTTCACCAAGGCTTCATTTGTCAAAAATGTAAAATATCTGTTTTCTCTGTGAATCTCTGTTAAAGTGTAATTTATTCCTGTGACGTGCAGCTGTATTTTCAGCATCATTACTCCAGTCTTCCGTGTCAGATGATCTTCAGAAATCATTCTAATTTGCTGATTTACAGCTCAAGAAACATACTGAAAACAGTTGTTCTGCTTCATATTTTTGTGGAAACTGATAATTTTTTTTTTTTCCAGGGATCTTTTTATGACTAGAAAGTTCCAAAGAACAGCATTTATTTTGAAATAGGAATCTTTTATAACATTATAAATGTCTTTAATGGCATTTTTGATCAATTTAACACAATTTAACCTAATGAAAGTATTTCTTTCTTCCTTTTTTCTTTCTTTTTTTTTCTTTCTCCTAAGCTTTTGAATACTGATCTGACCAATGAAACAGTTTCTACAAAAAAACATTAAGCAGCAATAACGGTTTTCAAAATTGATAATAAAAGGAAATGTTTCACATACACATACAATACATACTGCATGTACATATATAGATATATAATTATTCAAAAATATATTACATGAATGTCACAAGTCTTACATTAAACACAAAAACATTCATTCATACAGAATCACAATCAACCACACATCTTGACAAACAACAACACTAATAAAATTACAATAAAATAACAAAAAATAATAATAAATGTCATAATATATTGTATATTGTCATATTTCTGTGGCCAGGATACAAAGATTTTACCGTGGTATTTCTTATTTTTATCAATGTTGAAAAAACTGTGTTGCATGATATTTTTGCAGAAACCATTATACATTACTTTTCACAATTCTTTAACAGAATGTTCAAAAGAGTTTTCTGTGCCATTATAAATGTCTTCACAGTAATTTTTGATTAATACAAAAATATCACATTCTTGATGAAATAATCAGTTTCTTAAAAGAAAACTTATGAAAGGTAATGTACATCTATAGAAGCAACTCATGATAATAACAGCACTTAAATATCAAAATAACAATTAGGTCACAAATTATGGAACAAAGTAATGCTATTTGTTTGCTTTTCTAAATGGATCTCCGCTTTAACATTTACAAGTGAGTGAAGAAGCTTCAGCGGAGTGCGTAGTGTTCGAGGACATACAGATGCAGTGTGAGTTACCCTGAGGGGGCGTCAGCGGCAGGCCCCTCTCCTGACACCAGCCGGTGGGATGAATGTATGGGCTGTGAGCATCACACCTGCAGTCAAGAGGAAACTGATGATAAATCTATTCATTTCACACTGGACCTGATATATACGGTTTCATTCAAACAAAGCAGTTGTAACTCACCAGTAATCATACGTGTCGTCCCAGTTATCAAAATGAACCAGGAAACGGTTGCCCACTTTGTCTGTTACCGTAGCAACACATATGAGAGAGGGGTTCATCCGGTCCACAGCCTCCAGCTTCATCCCTACCTCAAACCCACAGTCTGTCTCCAGCTGCACAGTCAGAAAACCAGCTCTATGTTCACACAGTCCTTGGGTAAGAAACTGCAGTACAGGTCTATAGTGTTTGACTCACTTTGACTGAGCTACAGAATAACTCTTTCGGTGCGGCTTGTGATCGGGTGATTTTTAGGTAGTTGGACCAAGAAAACTCTTCTTCTTTACATCCTGCAAGGGAAGCGGGTTGAATGGTTAAAATAAAAACCATTACAAAAATTATAACATACATGAATTTACAATATAACTGTATGGGGCATCTGGCTATATATGTGAGCGTTCGCCACAGGATTCTCAGGTTACTTCAACTGAAGCGACGATGTGTCGTGCGGCTACATAGCACGGCTAGCAACACAGTACTCATTCCCAAATCTCAGGGAACCGAGGTTACGTTAGTCAATACTACACTCATACTGCATACTATGGGAACACAGTACAATCACGCCGTGCTTTGGTAGGGGAACGACTATAAGTTTCATAACTTCCATAAGCAATCAATGCCCATAGAGAAGTTAACAACAACCCAAGGCTAAGAAGGGCTGAGCATCTTGAGGTCACACCCAGCCCGGTTAATCTTTCCAGAGTACTCCTGTAACTTCGGCACCCAGGGGTCGAGAGCTGACAGGTGAACTAATGCCAGAGAGCTTGAGCGATATGGTCAAGGGTTCTCTGTCAGATCTGTTTGTGTAACACAGCGCATGTCTCTTCAAGCGGAGAGGATCTCACAAATATCCGCAATGGACACACCGCTGGACCATGCCCAAGACGAGGCAATGCCTCTGGTAGAATGGGCCCGTACTCCGATAGGACATTGAAGGCCCAAGGAAGAGTATGCTAGTGAGATGGCATCAACTATCCATCTAGAGAGTCTTTGCTTTATGACCGGATGCCCTTTGGTGTGGTTACCGAAATTGACAAAGAGTTGTTCCGACCGTCTATAAGGGGCAGAATGCTCAATATAAATTCTCAGAGCTCTGACGGGGCAGAGCAGAGATAACTCTTTGTCCTCTTCAGAGGGAGGAAGTGCAGAGAGCGAAATGACCTGTGCTCTGAATGGAGAGGAGAGCACCTTTGGTATGTAATTGAATGGTACATTGAATGAAGCGCCGAAGCCACCTGTCCAGCTGAAGTGTAGGAGCATCCAGCAAGAGATGAAGTGGTCCTACATGGCTTGGATGGGTGAGCAGCCTTTGCTCTCCAGCCGATAATCGTGGGCAGGCAGAGGTCTGCGGTCACAGACTCATCCAGGGGAGGCAGCTTATCGTACCCCTTCTCTTCAGCGCTGTCGATAGAAGTGAGGGCGGATGAAGCAGAAGTACAGATGTGGGCGGAGTAGGGAGCATGCCACGATCTGGTGAGTTTGTCGTGGACCTCCGGGAAGAATGGAGAGGAACGCTGACGAGGGGCCTGGCGGCGCCCTGGCAGGAACCATTCATCCAGGCGACTGCGAGAGGGCTCCTCTGGCGGAGACCACTCTAAACCCAGTTCTTTGACCGCTTTCGAGAGGATACAGAGTAATTCGGGATCCATCCCATCTTTGGCAGTGCTGGGCAAGGATGATGGGATTGGGGTGGGGTCGGTCACTGAGCCCAACAGCTCCTCTGCATCCAAGGCTGTTAATGACATGTTATCAAGTAGCTCTTCCTCACTTCACCCAAATGAGTCCAGGTCACTCGCGCAGGGACGCTGGTCGGGAGAAAAGGATGGGAGAACTCCCTCTCTGCAGAGACAACTAGGAAATTGTCAAACATTACAACACTAGCACTCTCACACTCGAGACCCCCGACCCCCCTTCCCCTCCTCACAGGTCTCCGCGATCCTGGAGCTCTTTTAAACAAAAACACCAAGCTCCTTAATTGCTCTCTGAAAAGAAAGCGATCCGCGATCGAAGAGAGGCGAGACTGAAGTTCTCGCAGTGAAAACATTCAGTTCTAGAGAGCGCAGCTTCCGCGTGGGACTTCCCCAAGCAGGAAATGCACTTATTGTGGCCATCATCAGAGTGCAGGAGAGTCCTGCACAAACCGCAGTAACGGCGCGGCATTTGCAACAATGGCAATTTGCTCTGATAGTAAGCTCTTTTAGAATTGCCGGATGGCGGCAGGGGAAAGGACCGGAACTGCTGCATCACTGAAGCAGCGGAGAAGCAGGTCACCCGTGCTGGGAGGTCCCGATTCCTGCTGTGAAGGCATGTCAACAGCAACCAGGCTTCAGATCAGCGTAAAGCATTGTCGTCGCTGAAGGAGAAGAAATCTGAGAATCCTGTGGGGAAAGCCCACTTATATAGCCAGATGCCATGGCCATTCTGGCAGGCTTTGGCCGGCTTTGTCACCATAGGTACGTGCAGCTCTGCTGCCGAGCCATTGGTTCATTTTTATACACTGCACAAACCAATGGCCAGTCAGTTTCACTGCGTGATAAAAAAAAGGCTTCAGTTCAGGAGAAAAAAGCAGTAGCAGACGCAGTACGAGTGTAGTATCGACAAGAAACTGTGTGCGTCTTGCGAAAGAACATTGTAGCCGGAGCTACATCTCTCTGTTTATGTCTATGACGAATCACGCAGGTGCTGCGCTACTCTGCAACAGTTCCACCAGAACCAGTCTAAAATAGTCAGAATATAAACTATAGGTGTAGGTGTATAACTATAAATTATAGGTGTACCGTAGTGATTCAGGATAAGCCAAAAACACGGTTTGGAAAATGGATTCATGGTGTACTCGCTTATTATATACATTTTGTAAATTTTGAACACAAAAAAGTTATGGACTGCAACTTTAAAACAGTTTTGTCTGCTTAAAATTTTTGTATAAACTGTGATATACTACCACTAATCAAACGCTTAGGGGAAAGAAAAACAAAAAAAGACTGAAAGAAAGAAATTAAGAGTTTTATTCAGCAAGGTCATGTTTAATTGATCAAAAGTGGCAGTAAAGACATTTATAATTTTAGAAAAGATTTCTATTTCAGATAAATGCTGTTCTTTAGAATTTTCTTTTCATCAAAGAATCCTGGAAAATAAAATGTATCACAGTTTCCACAAAAATATTTGGCAGCACACCTGTTTTCAACATTGATAATAATCAGAAATGTTTCTTAAGCAGCAAATCAGTATATTAGAATGATTTCTGAAGATCATGTGACACTGGAGATTGGAGTAATGATCACAGCAATACATTACATTTCAAAATAAAAAAAAGGATAATTTAAATTGTAGCAACATTTAACAGTATTGCAGTTTATTTTTGATTAAATACATTTGCCTTGGTGAGCAGAAGAGTTGTAACGATTCCAAAGTTTTGTTTAGCGTATGTAATTCAACCTAGAATTGTATATATTATGTATATCACATTGTATGTTTAGGATCTGTTTTATTTATTTATTTATTTTTCATCCGAACAGTAAGTCACCTTTTGGGGTGTACAGCTTGTGTCCTGTGCTCTCACACCATCCAGCGGGTTGAATATCAGGGCAGTTGGCGTTGACCCAGAAGTCATGGCAGTCAGAATAGCCATCAAAATGAAGGCGTAATCTGAAGCCACAGACCTAGAGAGCAGAATGACCACTGAGAGTCAGAAATCTGATTACAGTCCCAACAGTCAGAATGTGAGATGTGTACCTCAGCGACGGTCAGGACGAAATACATGGAGGGGTGCTGAGGGTCGATGCCTTCTAACTTCATCCCCTGTCTGAAGCTGTTCTTAATCATGGGAACCCTCTGGGTCTAGACCAGTTACATGGATAAATGTTATCATTGAAAAACAGAAGAAAAATCCATAACTGAACTTTAAAGTGTTTGTAATCTCTACTCCGTATTGAAATTAATCAAGTTAATGTTCTGTGCTCTGATAACACATTACAGCTGCATCATAAAATGTCATTTGAGTTTAAGATTAAAATCACTAGTACAGTGGTGTTATTCACTTTCCACAGTGAAATACAGAAGTCAAACCTCCTGAAAGAGTCTGGCTGGAGCGGCCACAGCTTTCTGCTGCTCTAGATACTGCGGCCAGGACCACATCTCCAGCTTACTCTCTGCTGAACCTACAGAGAGAACTGTTACATTGTTATGCATGCAAAGGACACTGTTTGCAATGCATGATCCCATTATCAGTATTAGCAATTTGTAACACAGCTCACAGTGGTCAAAGCAATGTCATTTCTTCATGTTATTTTAGTATAATTGAGATACTGTTATAGTTTTTTTATTTTTAAAATGAGCTTTTATTTTTTACTTTTAAATAATTTTGCTCAAGTTTGAGTTTTTTGGTGTTTTTTGTCATTTTTTTTTTTTTAAATAATGTCTGTATACTTTATATTTTATATCTATTTATTTTTATTTTATTTTATTTTATTTAAGATTTTGTTTAATATATATTTTATTTTATTTTAGTTTTTTTAAGAAAAAGTTTTTTTGTGTGTGTGTGGTTTTGGGTTTAGCTTTAGTTGCAGTTAACTATATATACTGTACATTGTTCATACCATGTGTCACTTTACATTAGAATACTAATGTTGAAAATCATGTTGGTAAGGAAAACAAAGCCTGCATTTTGACAACATAATTTTCAAGAAGTAATGCAGTGATTGACAATTGTGTGGATGCAGAGTGCAAATGCATGAAATCTAACTTTAATTCATTAGTGAGGATTTCATGAAATAAAAGTGTGATGAAGTACCTGCTTTGTTCTGTCTGCCATCCATTTTTAAAGCCTCCACTTTCTCCTCCTTTAATAACACATGAATTTCATTGCATTAGAACTAATGTAAAAATCAACACCAAGCACAGCAATGACATTAATTAGAAAAAGAACTGCACCATTGGCTCAGCATCAGACTCTTCCTCTGATGGGCTGTTGTATTCCCTCCTCTTCCTCTTCTTCATGGGCTTCAGCATTTCATGCTCATGATAGATCACCTGTGCTTCTGCAATCCCTGCAGGACTAAAGCATCCATACTTATAGAATAACCTCAATATCTTTAATCTGACTGTAATAAGTACTTTAAAAAAAAAAATCAGAATACCAGAAATCTGCTGCATACATACAGTATTTATATATTGCATGAGAAAAACAGATGTGTAAGTCTAGTAGTTAATTTACTTTTCAGACATGGCCTCCCTGCGTAGCTCTGTCAGGTGCGTCTGTTTGCCCGGTGTTTCTCTGCACTTGCTATGAGCCTCCATACGTCCTCTCTGAAGTCTGTCAGCCTCCACAAATGCAGTGGACCGGACATGCCCACCCGCTGAGACGTCTGTAAGCAAAGATTCCCGTTTGGGATGGTGCTATTGAAAAGACAAATGCTAATAGCTTGAAGATTTGATGCATGTTAGATATTGATTACAGGATCCAGAATTAACATTTTCACACCTGCAAATGGTGCAGAAATTGAGAAATTTCAATACTTTTCACTGGTTACTGTACTAGTCATTGCACTACTGTTCTCCCAGCTTGAGTAAAACTAATAAATTTGCTGTCTCCAGCCTGTTTCCACTCTACTGAAATTTTACTGATGCTGTAATATTCAAAAAAAAAAAAAAAATCCTATATGCCTTTATGCGATGAAGACTATGAGTCTGGATACAATAGGGCAGCTCACTCTTATTCTGTACAGTGAAGAATAGTCAATCTTTGCAATTAGCAACAATCTTTAACATGCAGTTAAACCAGCTGCGGTTTGAAAAGCTGCCAGTGATGACTATGTAATTCAACTATAATATGCAAAGTGAAGTTCATGGGACAATAAAAATACTAATAGGATGAAAAAATTTCAGAATTTATATTTTGTTAGACCATTTCACTATGTATGAGGTCCAAACAGATATAAAGCATCCTTGAACATTACAATGAAACAGCACTTTAATAGGAGTAACATATGGATGTGGGTACACGTGTAATTTAGTCCTTTGATTGACACAAAGTGTTTCCAATTAGTTAGTACATGCAACATTTTAATGATAATTAGCATTTCAATCAGCTATCAGTAAACATTTTGATGTGCTGGACTATTTCTATAAAAAGTAAATCCTTGAATGGAAACTTGGCTTGTGTTAATAAAGCAATTAAGCTCATTTTTCTCCTGGTTGGTTAATCTTGAGGCCTGACTGATTATACTTTTGTTTATAAAATGCTATAAACTGACAGCCAGAGTTCAAAACATCAAGATCCATGCTTGTAATAATCCAGAGGCCTCTAATGAATAATTACCTGGTTTTTCAGCTTGTTTGATATCAGCTGATTTTGTCTGCACTCCTTCAGTGGTCGGGTTAGCAGAGCCTATTTTCCCTTGACTGATCACTTCCAGTGAACCAGTGTCACTAACACATAACTGTGAAAAGCAGAATAGTGTTTAGTGTGTTTAGTGAATAGTGTGTTATGCAGTAATAAAAAGTAATATATATTGTAAACTGCTTTCTTTTCCCACTCCAGTGATAAGATTTCTTTCACTCCTTCAACAGAGATTGCCTTTCTGTTCATCACTTTGACTGGTGAGACAGCTTTTTGACATTTGAGTTTTTGACATTTTAAAGGGGTCATGAACTGAGAAATCAAAATTCCTGTGATCTTTTGACATATAAGAGGTCATTGTACTATAAAAACATCCTGTAAGTTTCAGAACTTAAAACTTTCTCGTTAGTCTAAAACTGCTTATATAGAAGCCAGTCTGTCAAAAGGACAGCTTGTGGAATGTGCCACTTTATGATGTAATAGTGTGTCTAAACCCCGCCTCCACAGAAGATCAACGCCTGCTTCTACATCACTGTCCATTCAGCTCTGCCCACCGATTCACGCATGTAGTGTAAATAACGAGAGAAGCAAACGCAGGTCTACACTGAAACCACACAATAAAGATGCTCTGAAGACGAGAAGATGCTGTTCAGTGCCAAACTTTGGAAAAACAGTCTTTGCATTGTCTTCCTTCTGATCCCAGCATTAGGAAAGATCTAAAAAACTCCATTTTTAATGAAGATCCAGATTGTATCAGTTTTCAGAGAGATTGAAATTAAAAGACAATGCTGTGCAACTATATTAGTTCTGACAGTAATATCGCACCACCCAAGTGTGAGCAACTGTTTTTATTACATGCTCACTATTGCTTTGTCTGTTATTACAGATCGTTTGATATGTATTTATGCATTTTCAACCTAAATCACAGCAGCGTCCATCTGTGAAGTCTGTAGGCTGTCA
Organism: Cyprinus carpio; assembly: GCF_018340385.1. Classification (NCBI taxonomy): domain Eukaryota; kingdom Metazoa; phylum Chordata; class Actinopteri; order Cypriniformes; family Cyprinidae; genus Cyprinus; species Cyprinus carpio. The sequence continues at coordinate 806,526 of NC_056594.1, read as the reverse complement.
AACATACACAACTGTTAGCCAATCACAGCAGTGGGCGTTTACTTCTGAGTCGACAATCCTCCACGCCTATTCAAACAGAGCGAAAACAGGACAGAAACTAGCCTTTTTCTTCTTAATTATCATGTTTTATGATGTAAAAATCTTGATAACATTATAAGTGGACCTCAGAGAACAGTACAAAATAATAAAAAAGGCAGTTCATGACCTTGACCTTTAAATCACCAGACCTGGTCATCATAGGAACTGCACTCCACTGGGCTGATGCCAGGACAGGCAGATCCTTCAGGGGATCCTGGAGGGGGCAGTGTCTAAATCACTACTACTGGGGTGCCTCAGGGTTTGGTGTTTGGCCTCTTTCCATTATCCACAAATCCACTGGGACCTTTTATCCATGCACTCAGATTTCCTAGCACTGCTATGCTAACAATACAGAGCCTTGCCTTGTAGACACCTCGGCCTGGAAGAAAGATCGTCACCTTCAGCTCAATCTGTTTATAATGCCATCCATTTCAAATAGGAAGTTGGGGGAACTTCTCAAACCACATCCCAAAGACAAACAATCATGCAAATTACACTGTACAACATCAGGCATTTAAAGTCACTTTAGTGTTTGATTTAACATTTGAGATGTTCATTTGAGCATTTGATTCATTATTTGAGTATTATTTTATTTTATTTTTATTATGGCAGCATTGTATTGGATAGTGTATGTTTCACCATATGATGAGATCAAATGGCATTTAACTGATCACTTGACAGTTTTTTTTTTTTTTTTTTTTTTTTTTTTTTTTAGAATTGGACTTTCATAACATACAGTGGATTATTTCAGGTGCAATTTTGGACATTTGTTTTATCATTTGAATTATGCTAGGAAAAAACCTTCCTGCATTCCTAGCATGAAATGCTTAAGTTGGAGAATTCCTCATTTATAAGTTGCTTTGCATAAAAGCATCCACTAAATGAATGAATGTATTTAGACATCTTTTATATTTATTTAAAAAATTCAAACGACTAAACTGATATGTATTCAATCTGTTTTCCACACCCTGAATTTGGTTTCACAATTAACTCCAGCAATCATTCTGAATATGTTAACATGGTTAAATCTTTATTTTAGATAACTATCAATGTCTTTGCCACGTGTAGGGAACATGTTGTAACCTGATCTACATGCAGGCACAGAGGTGGCTGCCTTAAGATTTGAACATGAAGACCTCGAGAGCTTGTTGTCATCAAGATCACCGTACACAGGTCCACACAGACACAGTCATCTTGCTCACCTTCAGATTGCTTCCAGGGAGGATGGCCATTCCCTCCTTCCAGCCCAGAACATGCACAATCGTCCCTCCAACCTGAGCAGGAAGTGATGCGGCCTCCAGTTCACTGCCTTTAATCGCCTTGATTGCATTTGGAGGCAGATCAACTTTTGGCAATGGATGAGCAGAAGCTTTGGAAAAATAAAAGTTTTTGTCTGGCCTAAGAGTAAGTACTGTTTTATCCACAATATTTAACATCTCTAAATGAAGATGTGGACTAAACAAATGTTCATTAAATACTGTCAATCAAACTGCAAGAAAATATAAACAGGATCAAATCTCAGCTCTATCCCTACACCTTGGACAGCAAGCCAAATCTGTTTAGAGTTTTAGTTTTAAAAGACAAAGAAATGGGAAATTTAATGAAATAAATTTACTTTCTATTGAACTGTAAGCACCTGGAAAAATGATTGTGGTGGCATCCTGGGTTTTCAGCCGCTGTGCAGAACTGTCATTGGGAGCGTGAGAGACGCTGCTTTCAGACGGGACGTCTGCATCATGTGGCAGGACACCCAGGTCTGCTTTGGCACTCATAGCAAGCCTCTGCTCCGTACAACTAACAACAGAGGATCGAGGACTTCATGAGAGCATAGAGGCCATTTCACTATTCACATGCAACACTGACAGAGAACACCATTTCCCTTCAGAAGTAGAAGGTTTTTTTTTTCTTCTTCTTAAATAAAGGGGCTGGATATTTGAAAAATAAATTTCGAATGCTATTAGCAGTGAACAGCAAAGTTAAAATGCTGCATCAGACGGTTATCAGACGTTTTAAGTGGAAGACATTATCATTTAGGAGGATATTTTCTTTACAAAAATGAGAAACAGGCCAATAACAAAGATGAAGCACAAATGAAGTTGATGCTCAACCCATAATCTGATAGTAATGGTGATACATAATCCATAATCTGATGGTGGTGGTGATGAGGATGGAGCATAAATGATGGTGATGATGCTCATCCCATAAACCAGTGATGGTGATGATTATGCATAATGCATAACTGATGATGGAGGTGCTGTGAGTGAATCTTCCATTCCATTTCAAAGAGCATCAGTTCCAGCGCATCCTCTCCTCTCCCCAAAATAATCTTTACCAGTGCAAAATGGCGGAAGTCCATGTTCCTGTGCAGTAAACTGTAAAGCAGGCGAACCATTCATTATTTCATTCTGCTCTTGTCTGAAAGACTGCTTTATGAGGTGCATTCGATTCCGATGCATTTGGAAGGAAAAGGCAGATGCGCTCTGTTATGATGATCGACATTAAAACAAATGTTGTAATTTCAAGGCAACCTCATCTTAATTGCTAATTATTAGGGTTATTTAATTTTATGAAGGAAAAATACGATGAAACGTGCGTAATGAAGTATCCAGAAATGCATGCAAAGTCAAATCTATTTATATCGAACATGTATTAATGGCATGACATGAATAGTGTGTAATGTGAAGGCGATCAGATAATGAATTTATTCTCACCAGTGCTGGTCCTGCTCGGGAGGAATGTGATCTGCGCATGCGCGCATCACGAGCGCACAATCCTTTGATGTTTTGAAAGTGTTGCATTTATTCTACATAACTTCACATGTAACAGTGTGAAGCGTATGACATCTCTGCTGTGGGGATTATTTTGATACCACATTATTTTAAACATTTTTTTTTTAAAGAGTATCCTTATGTAATGGAATAAAATGGTTACCTTATATATCTATTGATGACATTTGAGCGAGACTTTAGAGCAAATGAGTACATCCCTGAATAAAAAATAAAAATAAACTTCACTGTAGGAATATCATAATATGTCAAATGTAAAAATATCATAAAAATGACTTCAGTTTTCTCTTATTTGAACTTCCTTCCCGATCCGTTCTTTAATGTTATACATAAAACTTGAGCATCCTCTAAGTATTTCTTTAATTTCTTTTATTATTATTAGACTTTGCTGTTCGAACATAGATAAAGATGCATTTTAAAAATAATAATACTGAACATAATTTACGTTGTGTAAAATTAGTTAAATTCTGGCCAAAACAACCAGACTAAACCAGTCTGGGCAAAGCCAAGAGGGCAATTATAAAGACACACAACACCATCAATACTTTGTGTGACACAGTCATGTCACATAACTCACCATTTACAGTGCAATACAAAGCCTAAAGTGAAACTTCACCACAAAGAGTGGTGGGACTTAGTATGCATTACATTTGGCTTTGAAAGCACGAGAACACACATTTTGCTTTTCAGATGAATAATCCATGAATAAATCTCAAGACACCTTTCCAGAAATTTCACAATAAATATATCTTGGATAACTTTAATAAAATTAGTGTGGCAACGTCATAAACATACAGTTTTGGGGGAAGTTACTTTTAAAAGTAATGCATTACAACATTGCACTACTCCAAAAAAAAAAAAAAAAAAAAAAAATCTAACTGCGTTACTTAGTTAAATATCAATAAAATTAACAAATTAAATTACCCTTTGACAACAATTGGTCACCTGTACTGTAATGGCAACTGTAAAAAATAATAAGCCTCAGGCTGAAGGAAGTGCCACTGATTTCTCTCAACACGGAGACAGAAGTTGAGTGCAAAGTAACAAAATAACTTTCATTACTTATTTGACAAAGTAACTCCGATATTTCATTGCAAATGTAAAAGTAATACGTTACTAGTTACGTAATTAGTGTTACTTGTAATGCGTTTCCCCCAACACTGTAAACATAGCACAGCACATGAATTTTTGCAAATCAACTAAGAAATTACAAGGCAAAATCAAGTGTATGGCAAGTGTTTTTATTGGGTGAAGACAGAACATGAGAGGGATGTTGAGGCTAGCAGAGGTCATCACCATCAGGAGACATTTTATCCATGACCACTTCCTCAAGCACGTCGACTCTTTCAGCGTGGACATCCAGGGGGTTCTGCAACAATTTGGGATGCTCCTGAAACAACCACCACATAGATAAACGCTTGTGGATGCAAGGGATTCTTTTGTGTTCACACAGACACTTCCAGCTGCCAGACTTGGTGTCAAACGAGACGCGTGTCCTCCCAAACTGACACCATTTGTCCTTGAGGTCAGTGTACACAGAAAAGTAGACACATCTCTCTGAAAGGTCATGCTTCCCCCAAAAAATAGGGTAGACACAATCGACTCCCTCTAAACATGCCCTGGAGTTCATCTCCTGGCACGCGTGTTTCTCAGATGCGGACAGGAGGTGTTTGTGGCTCATCTCCTCCAGAGAGCTGATGCTCAGCGGTGGAGGAGGGACGTAGTGCTGCGCGTGATTCGTTCTCACGAGGTGACGGCATTCCTTCCCAGGATTCCCGCTCTGGGCCAGCGCTTTCATGAAATCCCAGCATTCCTCCAGTTCACACAGCAGAATCTGCAAGGTGAAGGATTTACGGATATGAATGGGCACTCTAGGTCCGTGCAGATCCTTGGGTGTAACATAGATTGCATTTTTGGCATCTACGCATAACATGGGCTGCTGGTCTTGGCCGTGCTGTAGTCTCTCATGCCGTCTCAAATTTGATGTGGTGGTAAAGAAGATGCCACACTTCTGGCACGCTGACTTGTTGCCCGGTGTCTTGTCTTCGTTGTCTGTTTGTTGGTTCTCCGACAGGACCATTGTAGGTTGTAGCTCAACTGGGAGAGGAAAAAAAACTGTTTAGATAAATCCTAATTTGGGATATGGCTATGTTCGAAATGAAAATAAGGCTTGTCTACCAGCATGCCTCCATCTGGTCTGTCAACTAAAATATTGATGAATACATTTATTCAGAAATAAGCTGTGTAGTGATTAAATATTATCTTGGATAAATCTACAGAGAATTTGCTACACATCCTAAGTCCTGGAGGGCCACTATCCTGCAGAGTTTAGCTCACAGCAAAACCAGCTAATCTAGAGCTATGTTTGAAATCAGCCTCCTATACCCTCACTCACTACTAGTGTAGTCCAGTTGAACTGAATGAAAACATGAGCAAATTCAGAAACTGAGTGCAGCAGAAGCACTGCCGCTTTTTCATAGTTCGTGCTTGCTGTTAAAAGGGGTCCTATTATGCTCTTATGTACTAGAACAGGCTCTCATACTAGGTTGTTCGAAAAACACATTATTTTTCACATATTTTACATTATTACAACACCTCTCTCCCCAGTCTGGCATGAAGGGCTCGAATAGCTCCTGTATCATATGAAGGCCCACCTTCTGAAATACGAAATGCGCTGTGATTGGTTAGCTGGGCCAGTCTGTGTTGTGATTGGCAGCACTCTGCGCCTGGTCGGGAAATGTCCTTCCCTACCATAGCTGTCTGCTGTGAGCTTCAGTGTAAATATTGCGTCAAAATCAAATCAATTTGAGCATGATTTAAACCCGGATTATTGTAACAACTCTAAGCTCGTCTGTCTTGGGAACACTAGCGTGTCTCCGACATACTGATAACACTTGTTGCCTTCTCTAGTGCAGCTCAACCAGGTCTCATCCCATTCAGCTTTTGAAAAGTGATTTCTGTTAAATAAAATATCTCCTTTTGAAGTGGACTTTGGGCTTTGTAACTTTGCAGATCTTTTTTTATGCTCAAACAACAACATTACAGACTAACTAAAGTTGAAAAAGTGAAAAAGCATAATAGCACCCCTTTAATAATCATTTGAAATTTTGCAAACTGGCAGCTCTGGTAGTAAAAATAGCTTGTATAGGAACCTCCATTAAAGAGGACATCGGATAAAATGTTCACTTTTTTAGCTTTTTTTTTTTTTTTTTTTTTTTTTTGCATTTAGTTAGGATTCCGGTGTGTCTGCCAGCTCAGAAAATCTGAAAAGAAAACACGCAGCCATTTAGTTATGGGCTGCTGAGTCTGAAACCACCTGAATCCATTTCAATCTGCAGCTGGTTTCTATGTAGACAGCTAGCTATTTGAAGAAGACCACCTCTGAGCCATATATGGAGTCCAAGACAGCAACTGACTTGTGTCCACACGCCCCATGGAAGAGAGGGGCGGGGTCAGAGTTCATTAGCATATAAAGAGACATGCACCAAAATGGCTCGCCATGAACAGAGCTGTTTTTGTCAAGGTAAAAACAGTGTTGTTTTACACGACCATTGAGGAATTTTAACCAAAGTATGCTACAGACATTTCATGAAGACCCTAAAGAATCATATCAACTTAATAATCAATTAAAAATAAATTTATACCTGTATGATAGTACTCTGTAACCACATTGGACCAGCGGTTTGGAAAAAGAATGGACTGATGATTCAACTGCAGGCGCCATCTTCTGACGAGACATGGGAGTTCATTCAGCATGACCCTTACAGTGCATTATGGGTATTCTCTAGCCGCTGAGAGTTCATCGGTTGTAGACTCATTACCGAGGTGCATTATGGTATTGAATGAGTATTTTCGGACAACACTTCAAATGGCTGTTCTCTCAAATAGTGCCCTAAATAAGGGGATGGGGGCAACACAGCCCAGGTCTTCAGAATGTGCTAGAAACTTCCATTCAAGTGTGCTGGAGACGGATGGAGCTAAAGTCTGCAAGATCCAAGAGCAGGATTGGACACCCCTGTCCGAGGTCTTTAACCTTGCTCCTGGAGACCCGTTGTCTTGCAGAGGTGAGCTACAACAATCAATCAAACACACTTGAACCAGCTGATCATGGCCTTCAGAATCACTAGAAAATAAATACATAAACAGCCATGTGCGCTGCAGAAACTGCGTGGAGAAATAGTTTACCCTCGTGAAAATCAGACTGTGTGTATTCTACTGAACAGCATCTGTGAAAATTCACAGAACAATGGTATGTGTCCACACCTTTAGGAGGCGCCGTCATACAAAACTGTCACTGACTGACTGGGCAGCTGCTGTGGTGTTCATTTGATCAGTGGATGAGCGCTACTGAAAATGATTAAATGCCGCTGCTCACCTGTGGATTTGTCTGTCATCTCAACACCTGCAGTCGTGTGAAACATATCAGAATTGAAGGATATTAATTAACAAGAATTAACTTGGATTAGTTAAAAATAAAAAAATAAAAACATGGTTTGTGTATATTCTACAATACGGACAATGCCAATAATAATAAATGATTTTTACTGTGTAAACTGTTGACTGGATTACCATACAGTCAGATACATACTTGATATTCCATTCTCTTTAAATTACAATATAAGAAGTAAAAAAAAAAGTATTACAGTCCACTCCTCTAAGAAAATTCAAGAATTCAAGAAGTGCATTGTAATAGACACAAACCGTGGTTGGTAATATGGATTTTGAAATCCTTTGTTCTTTGCAATATTTTTGCGCACATTGGGCAGTGCCAGTGGCTCCTGCCATGGCCTCCATCAGAGCAATAACAGGGGATAGAAAACTTCCCTGTCAGAAAGAGCAGACAGTATTAGAGTTGAGAACGGGTGCAAAATACTTCCTCTCTGCAATATGTGTGTGTTGTAGAAACGGTTACTGGTCAGTTACCAATGGCAGAGTCTTTATAATATATAGCGAATCTGAGATGTCTCTTTCTGAGGTGATGTTTGGACGCAGTGACTGGATTCCTGCAGTAGAGACAGTCAGCATCCTTCATCACACTGAACAGCTCCTCTTCATCAACAAACACAAACACTCTCTCTGGAAAACACGTGAAATACAAGCTTTATGGAACCATTTACACTCAGATACATGGTCTCCTGAACTTCTAGTGAATTATATTTTGGTATTTATGACAGTGTTTAACTGATGCTTTACACCACTAAAGTAATGTTAATCAGATACCTCACTTCACCCATAAATCAAAACTCAGCATTTTAAAACCATGAGAGAAATCTTCTCCAGTTTTACAGTACAGACTTTAAACAAACCTATAACAAGTCTATACACACATACTTCTCATGTATAAATTATACATCGTGCAGATTAAGTTTATTGTTGCTAACTCATCCTAAATACACTTTGTCTTATTTTCTATTTTATTATAATAATTTTTAATAAATGCATTATACATCAAATCATGAGCAAAACTTATTTAACACCGGTTCTCCTCCACAAGATCTTTCCTAATGCTTCCCAATAGTGTTTCAAGTGTAAGTCTAACACTGGTACTGTAATGCATGTGTTTTGGGACTGCGATATGATCAAGACTTACTGGAAAGAGATACATAAAGTTGTTCAGAGGATCACTGGTAAATCTTTTGCTCCATCTCCGAGTATCTATCTCTTGAACTGTAAAGCTGAATGACACCTCAACCACGGTCAAGAATGTGTTACTTTTTTTGGAGAGAAAATGTATACTTTTGTTGTGCTCCACTCCTCCTGTCCCTTCCGTCAATATGTGTTTGAGTCAAACTGCCACTTATCTACCTTTAGAAAAACTAACCTGTGACTTACACCAGAGGTCTAATGATTTGTGGTGAAAAATCATTTATTCCTTGTTGATTGTCTTTATTTCTTGATTCTTGTTTAGTTTGGTGCTATTGCCCTTCATTCGAGCCTTGAACCACCATTGACGACTGTGTGATTGTGTGACGGATGACTGTATATACTATCATGAGACACCTGTACCATAGTTTTGTTATTGTAAAACTATAAAAACAAAATAAATAGAATAAATGCATTATACTCACCAGTCATGACTATTTAATTCCAGAGCCTAAAAATATATTTTAAAGACAGAATTAATTACAAGTACCAAATACTATTTATAATGTGCCCTGAAAACTCCATGACAACAATATACTACTATTGCTGCTACAGTAAAATTAAGGGAATTTGGTATTAATAACCACTATGCACTCTATGCATAAATTACACAAAACAAACTGCAAAAGCTTCTTAGAATGTTATCTCATATTAATGCGTTATTTACAGTAGGAACAATAACTGGGGTTTTAGTGTGGACTATGGTCACCATGGTGGTTTTGGTAATAGTAGGTTAATATCCTTTCAAGCTTTAAATATCCTTTACTGAGAACCACAATGAACAAAGATGATGTCTACTGACCTCCCGGATGCAGATGTGTGGATGTAAATCAGTCTCTAAAGATGATAGCACAATTTTAAGAGCATTGATCAACTGCTGCTTGAATAAAATATATAATAAGAAATAAAAGAAGCGACTGAGCTGCTGTGCGACGCCGAATGAATGACGCCGAGTCACGTGACTGTCGCCTTTTCAAAGACGTGCAGCAGCTGTTAAACTAAACCCTGCTGGAAATAAATATATATACAAGGGCCACTTTACTCACGTACAGTTACATATCACTGCTTGTCACACAGCAACAGACGACACTGTTTTAGGTAAGCTACACATCATGTGCATTCCATACATTTAACAGCCCATGATACAAATAAACAAACGAGAACTCTTGATTTTGCAACAGTGTGTCATGTACAGTAAATTCACGCGTCACTGTCGCTATGGTTACTGGGGCTCGACTCCCGCAGCACGTTCATACAGACAGCATTAGAGACGCTACTGTAAGTAAATGCGGTTGTAAATCAACTGTGTTGATTGTTACCACAAACTAAATGGAGTGTGATAAATGAATCCCTTTGGTTGTATTTATCGATGTAGTGCTGACCTGTGTTGCCAGGTTGCCTTTTAAGTTATATGCTAAATTTTGTTATTGTGGGGTCATTTGTAGGGAAGAGGATGCCATTCATGTTTTCTCCTGTGTTTAAATACAGAGGGAATAAGGGAAGAGTTTGTCTGTATTTTCATTTTTTTTCTTTTGAAGCTAAGGCATTTACACAAACCCTCAGTAAGAATTTCTTTAGTTTGTTATTTTGGCCGTTTCCCCTCCTGAAGTCTTGTTTATTTATATATGACATTGCTACATTCTTAATTAATAAAAATCCTTAGCCCATCTATTTTAGAGAACTACAGACCAGTTTCCCTTCTTCCTTTCATTGCAAAAACACTTAAACGAGCTGTGTTCAACCAAGTCTTCTCGACCAGTCTGGTTCCAGAAGATGACATTCGACCGAGACTGCCTTGCTCTCAGTTTGTTGAAGCCCTAAGACTGGCAAGAGCGGAATCCAAATCTTCAATACTTATCTTGCTGGATATGTTCGCTGCTTTCGACACGGTTAATCACCAGATCCTCCTGTCAACCCTACTGACAAAGGGCATCTCAGGAACCGCACTCCAGTGGTTTGAGTCTTACCTATCAGATAGGTCCTTCAAAGTATCTTGGAGAGGTGAGGTGTCCAAGTCGCAACATCTACTGGGGTGCCTCAGGGCTCAGTTCTTGGACCACTTCTCTTCTGTCTACATGGCATCATTAGGTTCTGTCATTCAGAAACATGGCTTTTCCCATCACTGCTATGCTGATGACACTCAACTCTACCTCTCATTCCATCCTGATGATCCATCGGTAGCTGCTCGCATCTCAGCTTGTCTAACAGACATTTCTTACTGGATGAAGGACCATCACCTTCAACTCAACCTTGCTAAGACAGAACTGCTTGTGGTTCCAGCAAACCCATCGTTTCATCACAATTTCACCATCAAGTTAGGCACATCAACCATAACTCCTTCAAAAACAGCCAGAAACCTTGGAGTTATTATTGATGATGAACAAGCACCGGCTACCAGTAGCTGCTCGCATTAAATTCAAGGCATTAATGTTTGGCTACAAAACCACCACTGGCTCTGCACCCCTTTACCTAAATTCATTACTTCAGACTTATGTGCCTCTAGAAGCTTGCGTCCAGCAAGTGAACGTCGCTTCATTGTACATCCCAAAGAGGCACAAAATCACTTTCACAGACTCCTTAGAGTCCTTAGCCATCTTCAAGAATAGACTAAAAACACATCTCTTCCATCTTTATGTGACCCTATAACTCTAGCACTCTCTATTCTAATTCTATTCTTAAAAAACAAAAATTGTCCCTTTTAGACTTGCACTCTATTCATTTATTAACTGCTTGTTTATTTAAAGAAAAAACACTAGCTTCTCTAATCTTTTTTGTATTCCAAGTTTTCATTTATTATACAATTATCAAAAGCAAAAAAAAAGGTCTAACAGTCTTGCTCTCTTCTTTTTCTATTCTATTTTCTTTTTATTATATAATAAATAAAAACCTTGCTACATGTACTGTTAAGCTAGCTGAGACTTGTCGCAGCACTTATATATTATTGCCCTTTTGTTAGTTTTGATTGCTTCTATTGTCCTCATTTGTAAATCGCTTGGGATAAAAGCATCTGCTAAATTATTTAATGTAAATGTAAACATCTCACTGATTATTTAAAACCTGTTATATCTTTTTACTTTAAAAACCGGTGTTGTTTTAATTTGTGCTTGTCCTGGGACCTGGCAACGGGAGTTCCCTTACTCTCTCCTCACAACTATCATGGAGCAGGTTGGAATAATCTTTTAGTTAATCGAGCCAACTCTTTATATCCTCATCTGAGGTAATAACACAAATGCTCATACGGGACACAAGAAAGCAGGACTTTCTGACTGCAGATTATGCTAATGATCTGCAGGAAAATGGATGATTGTCAGTGCTGGACAGGCTACGTCTGTGAAATCTGCTTTCTGTCTGGCCCACACACACCAAACTGACACCACTTGGCGACAAACACTGAGTGTGGTGTTTCCTCATGGCACCTGTGTCTGGGCTGATGACCAACTGTAGCACGTGTTCTGCACTCTCTATACCAGCAGGTTGCAGTAGTCTGAATTTATTCAAAAAAGGTAATCTGGAAGAGCTATGACTGTGGATATAAAATCAGCTGCTGTATCTGAAAACTAGGCATATTCCGTCTAGTGAGATGCTTCCACCTGATCGATTTTTGAAGACAGCATCGATCCTTCACTGCCCTGCTTATCATCAAAGCTCTCTCTATTTTGTTAAACCAATTTGCTGCCTCAGAATCTTGTCCTAAATCTGTTTCATGAACACGCTGGGTAGTAACTGATTACATAATCAGATTCCAAAAATTAAGTACTTATAGAGTATATTACATTTTAAAATGCCCACAATCAGCTAAGGTGCTTTATGGATTACATATTTATTATTCACACTATAGCAGTAAATTATTATTTTACTGATTCTTTTTTCTCTTTTAAATTCTCCTTCGTAAAAATCCTATCGTGCCATACCATTTAGCTTTGACTATCTTCTTAAATAGTGTAAATACATTTGAAAACCATACTTCTGAATTTGATTTTTTTTTTAAAAGCACCTCTCAAGCATTTAGACCATGTATGAAACAAATAATTATGCAAGTGACAAAACACTGATGTATAGCTGTGAAACGCAGTCTTCATCTTATCCAGTGACCTTCAGTAACTGTTGATTCTGAAAGTATGGACAAAAATATTTCAAAGCTGAAAGACTTTGGGCATGAAATGTCATTGAAGTTTTCATGTTTATTAAAGATTGTTCACGTAATACAGGGATTCCTAAACATTTTTCTCAGCCATATCCCCTCTGGCCAAATATTTACTTGAAATATGAGGAAGTTAATATTTCAGTAATTTAACAACACATTTGCATGTTTACAGTTCTCTGGTGTCGCTACATTAGCATGCAGGTAAACAAAATCATTTCTATTTAAGTGTTTGTTTTTTTATTTTACATTTTTATGATTTAATAATTAGCTTTTTAGCAACTCACAAACCCACTGCACTGTACATTTATTGGCAAATTTAAAACAAGCTTGAAAAAAATCTAACAGTAGAGTTGTCAGATTACATTAACTACAGTTTTCATTCTGTAATCTGTAACGAACTACAATTTGTTAATAAACCCAGCTCTGTTTGTGAGGTACTTTTGTGCACAAACTGCCTGCAAAGTCATTGCCTGAAAGGACAGCAAGGCAAAAAGTCACTGGCTAAGCTTGCAGACACAGCCAGAGCTGTATGCTTGCTTATATCACATCAGATTTCCTTCTCATTGACTGGTTCTGTGCAGAACCACCAGTCAGAGTAATCGCTCTCACTGATAGGCAAACTGCAAGACTGAAGGCCTGTTCACACCAAAAAAAAAGTAACTATACACACATGCAAACACCAATGCTGCACAATAACATTGTCATCTGCACTTTAAATGCTCAAGCTCCTAAAAGTCTAAAGATGGATTCTAATTGGCTGTCACTGTTCTTATTCATCAGCTGGGGGGAAAAAAACTGAAAATGACATATCCAATCATCTGTGCTGTCATTGTTGTAGAGGTGGTGTGGACCTTCCTATGCCTAAAGAATTATTTCAGCTTTGTTAGTCATTATAGTGGTCACACTTTATTTAACTGTATGTGTACTTACAATGTAATGGGTAATTAAGGTAACTACATGGGTTAGGGGTTCAGGGTTAGTGCCTAGTTAATCACTATAAGTACATAGTATGTACATCCAGAACAGAAGAGTAAAAGCGCTACGGTTATAGTTGGTGTGAATAGGACTCAAGTACCGCTTTTATATGCTAAGGAAAAAAAAAAAAAAAAAAAAAAAAAAAGTAAAGCCATTTATAATTCATAGATTTTTGGAGAAAAATGCATTAAACAAAAAAAGAACACACAACAATAAAATAAGTAGAACGGATTTTAATAAAACAAAATCAGAAAGTTTTCAATGAACTATTACATGAACAAATGCAAGTCTAGAGTTTTCAGATAATAGTTTAAGCCACAAGATGCAGTGGCCTTTCGTTTCCTTGCCGAGAGTCCTTTCCCAGCCACTCGGCACAGAGGATCATGGTTTATAAAAAGGACTGACATGCAGCACACTAAATTAAATCACTTATTTTCATGCTATTGTTATGTATGTAAAATACTGAAGCTGTGATTCTCTTTTACTATAGAAGATAGGTAAAATAAAAAAAATGAAACACCTTGGATCTGGATCCTATCATGAACATTAGAAAATTATCCGTGCCAACCGGTCTCTTAAGGAGATGGGGTGGGGGGAAACCATTCAGGCTGCACTTAATACTATTCTTGGGAGGCAGATCTGGAACGGGACCTGGATTTAGAACGTGAGCCAGACTTTGAGCGAGAGCGTGAATGCCTGTCTGGAGACTTGATTTGGCTCTTTTCAGCCTGAGGTGATGGAGAGCGAGAAGCAGACTTGGCACGACCCCCATCGCCATTCTCCATCGGTGAAGCAGATCTACTTCTGGATTTCTTGCTGATCGACTTCTCCTTGGAGCGTCCACGATCCGACTTCACTTTAGATGTGCTCTTAGAGCGGGACTTGCGCTCATCCGAGCGGGAGCGAGACTTGCGACTGGTTGATCGACTGTGAGATTTGTGTGTACGGGAGCGAGAACGGGATTTACGGTTGCGCGAGCGAGGCTTGCTCGATGGCGATTTGGAGCGAGACCCGTGTCCTGACCTGGAACGGGAGCGGTGTCTGCGAGAGCGAGACCTACAAAAGACAAACAGTAGCTGAAAGAGGAGATCCAAGCAGTGGTATTTACATTCAATCAATTTTCATTTTATTACCTTGAGCGAGATCTTGAGTTGCTCCGAGAACGGCTGCTACGGCGACTCCTACTACGGGAACGACGCCGGCTACGAGAACTGGGGAAAAAAAAGATTATTTTTTTTTGCATTAACATACATACTCCCATCCCAACTTTATATGCAATGTCAACTTTAAATGTACATACTGAGGCTCTTATCAAAGCAGTGTTTTGTTAAGCATTCAGTTTGACATAGGACTGTTTGTCCAATTAAAGATGGGAAAGAAATCCTGTTTGAAAACAGCCCTTTAACTTTGAAGGAATCATAATCAGCAATTAAACAGGGCCCAAGCTAGAACCTTGTGGTATACCAGGGGTGAAAAGTGCTCAGCAAGATCCCAATCCTAAAAGTTTTGAAATGTCTTGAATATAAATCAAAAACCAAGGCAATCTAATGGCACAACTCTACAAGTTTCACCAGAAATGGGTGTTTTGCACTTGTCAGTGATAAGTTTGCACTCACCGAGAGCGGCTGCCAGAGGAGGAGCGACGACGTCGCGGCTTCTCTTCAACCAGACGAATCTTCCTGCCATTGATGTCTGTTCCATCCAGTTTCTCCACAGCTCTCCGCAAGTCAGAGTAGGAGCGGAACTCAATCACGCCCTCATTGGCACGTTCCTTATGGGCATCTGCATAGGTCACCTCACCTGCCTGTCGCATGAAATCCTGCAAAAAGAACCCAAACTTCATCTCGGTGCAAATCATTGCTGGCGATGGGAAAGTAGATACTTGAGTATGAAAATAGTGATGCACAGAGATGAATTATTTTACTGAAACTGAAATACATGAACCTTTACCTTGAGGTCTTGCCAACTGCAACGGCTAGACAGATTCTCCACAATGAGGCGGTACTCAGTGCGAACAGGAGGGCCATACTTATCCCTTCCGGGGCGACTTCTGCTGCTGTAACCACCTTTGTAAGAAAAGGGAAGGGAACATAAAAAGATCCTTTTATGACAGAGAAATCAGAGAAAGACTTAACATTAGAACCTAAGAGACGATACAATCATATTTGCCCTCTGTTGCTTATTGCCAACCTGTTCAGACTCAAGAGCAGTTTGCTGCCTCCCAGAAAAGGCATTACTATTTGGATAAAAGAGAAACTGATAAGACACATAAGGCTGACAGGACCATAATTCTTGGTCTCTCAGGGCAAAAATTATATTTTGATAGGCAGCACGATACATTTAAATGTTTAATATCCAGGCTCACAAACCCTTCGCTTCACTTGCACGTACAGAAATGCTAGTGAACCCACTGTCTCCATTTTAGGTATTTCTATTACATCTTTGCTAGAGGCTTTCCATATGGACAACATAGCAATAACTAGTGTCATTCCTCACCATCACCCCTGGTCTATTGGCAAAAGGCTGCGGTCATCTTGGCTTGCGGTTAGGTCAGCCAAAGCATCAAGGGGCAAAGGTCACACACACATTGTAAGGTGAAGAGGCCAAGGCCAAACCGGTCAGGTAGTCATCTTAGCCACAACGACACTTGGGACTCAGCCTCAGCCCCCACTGGACTCTTTCAAATTGAAACATCAAGGACTTTGTTATTATGAAAATCAAATTGGAAATAAAATTAGACTTATACATGGATGTTGATGCTTACTTTCCACTGGGTTAGAACACAAGCTTAAACTCAAGAATAAAAGAAATTGCATATTAGGGAAAGAAAAAATTTAAACACCCTCAAAATAAAACAAAAACAAAAACAACTACTGAAGAAGAATGTAAAATTAAAAAAAGTAGCATGTTTCAAAACAGTCAAGTTATAAGTGATAGCAAACTGAAAACGAAATACTTGAGAAGGAACTGGCAATGACTTGCCCTGATGTGACAGGGCTAAAGGGACAGATCATTAACTCACCCTCATGTTGTTTCAAACCTGTTTCTCTCTTCTGTTGAACACAAAAAATATATTTTGAAAGATGTGTGTAACCGGACAGTTGCTGGTAGCCACTGATTTCCAAAGAATGGAAAAAGATACTATGGAAGTCAATGGCTACCGTCAACTGTTTGGTTACACAGTTCTTTTGTGTTCAGCAGAAGAAATTTGTACAGGTTTGAAAACTTGAGTGTGAGTAAATCATGACAATTTTCATTTCTGGGACAACTATAGGCAGGGGTGCACATAAGTAGTCCGCAGGTGCAACCAAAATAAGAAATGTGCTGTGTAAATTAGTTCAGAGCACATGTTTGCATGGAAATTGTGCATTAATAGCTGTCAACCATTTTAGATCGACAAACTGTACAAGATTAATATTCAAACTGAAAGCATAGATCTAGCTAATGTTTTCAAAGCACAATTCAAAACTGTGACATTTCATTCACTGACACTCTGCAGTCAGCAGCGCTAAACCCAGAAGCGCATATACTTACTTGCCGGCCATCCGCCAAAATAAAAGCTTGCTGATTTTAAGGTTGAATATGAAAAATAAAAATAATAATTATGGTTCAAATAAATTAGTTTTTGGTGTTTTATTTTTAAGTTTACTATAAAATTATTGTTTTTGTATTTAATACTCCCTTTTTATTTTAAAATAAAATAGTATCACACTTTATTATTTAGTTAATTTTTTTAAATTAAAAAGGTGCCATAGAGAGCAAAAATCACTTTTATAAGGTAATTGAACACAGTTGTGTGGCTGAAGTGTGAAAACAACCAGCCTATAATGGTAAAAATCCAACAACACAATGATCTAAACAAGACCATTACCACACAATCACTTAGTCTCTCCACATGAGGAGTTCCAGACTATGACGTCATACTCTGTGAAAGTCCCACCCATCTATGACACCCTCTACCCTATTAGCATATACACAGCCCTGAGTGAGAAGCAGCGGTCCGCCATTACCGTTTTCTTGCTGTAGCTGCTGGAGGTACAATGTCAGCGCCAAGAGCCATTAAAAGTGTCATGTGTTGGGATGCACCAACGAACATAGGAGTCTCCATACCCATTTTGGCTCATACCCTAAAAGTGGCAATTTCAACAAGCTATAAAAAATTATCTGTGGGGTATTTTGAGATAAAACTTCACCTACACACTCCGAGGACATCAGAGAACAATTTAAAATACTGTATCAATGCATTCTATGGCACCTTAAAACATATTAAAGGGTTAGTTCAGCCAAAAATTAAAATTATGTCATTAATGACTCACCCTCATGTCGTTCCAAACCCGTAAGACCTCAGTTCATCTTCGGAACACAGTATAAGATATTTTAGATTTAGTCCGAGAGCTTTCTGTCCCTCCATTGAGAATTTATGTACGGTATACTGTCCACGTCCAGAAAGGTAATAAAAACATCTTCAAAGTAGTGACATCAGAGGGTCCGTTAGGATTTATTGAAACATCGAAAATACATTTTGTTCCAAAAATAACAAAAATTACGACTTTATTCCGCTTTTTCTTCTCTTCCAGGTCTGTTGTGAACGCGACTGCTGTGACTGTTGACGTACGACGTTGCTGACGTGTTTTCTGGTGCGCCCAATAACAAAGAAAACACGTCAGCAGCGCCGTACGTCAGCGGCGTCACTACAGTGTTGTGAACGCGCTCACAACAGACCCGGAAGAGAAGACAATCCTGAATAAAGTCGTAATTTTTGTTATTTTTGGACCAAAACGTATTTTCGATGCTTCAGTAAATTCTAACGGACCCTCTGTCACATGGACTACTTTGAAGATGTTTTTATTACCTTTCTGGACGTGGACAGTATACCGTACATACATTCTCAATGGAGGATCAGAAAGCTCTCGGACTAAATCTAAAATATCTTATACTGTGTTCCGAAGATGAACGGAGGTCTTACGGGTTTGGAACGACATGAGGGTGAGTCATTAATTACAAAATTATAAGTCAAACCAAAAAAAACCCTTTAACAAAAATAATAACAACAAAGTAAAATAAATATATAGTTATATTTGATTGGTCACACCATGTACCGTGTGAGGACCAAACCAATCTCCAGATTCTCATATGAGAACCAGGCTGAAAAACTTACGTGCACCCCTGACTATAGGCTACCGTTTCATTCACAACATTTCATTAGCATATCATCAACATAAGGAATCCAGAAAGCTGTCTGGAGCTGGGGCCCATTCTTTGTACCTCGATTAATACATCAGAGATGATTTGAAAGATCCCAGATCTTCTAATCATGATAACTGATCTCTGGGGTTCCTGTATACTCGAGACCACGATCAGTAATGCAGCGATTGGCTGGCGACAAGACAGCAACGTAATGACATCATACAATTAAAAAAAGTCACCTGACGAAACTTGACAAATTTTTGGACCTTTATAAGGAAACAGCCAAGTTAACAAAACCAGCTAACCTAACACTAACCAAATTATAATCAAATCCAGCTGACTGAGTTAGCAACGTATGAAGAACAGGCCCCACATATCTGGATTTCTTTTGTAAAAATGGAAAACAAAACATCTTAGCTCTTTAATAGCATTTTTCTTCAGCTGTTGAAAGTTGCCAGCATGACAAATGCAATACAGAAATCAATAATTGCTAGTTAAAGTAATTAACTGCCAATGGGACAAAGAAAAAACAAACACTTGTAAACAGTGTTAAAAAAACTATAAAAAAAAAACTCAATACAAAACTTTAAGTTTGCTTACAGTTTTTAATATCCTGTTACAATCATCTGGTTTACAGAAACTCTAAAACAAGTGCTCAATGCAATACATTACTGATGTTATTGTACTTACTGCGTCCTCCTCCTCCTCCTCCTCCTCCTCCACCACCACCTCCTCCTCCTCCACCACCACCACCGCCGCCGCCGCCATGATAACCCCCTCCTCCATAGCTGTCACGGTCCCGGCGCGGACCCCTGGCGTGCTCCACCATGACCCTCTCTCCACACAGCTCTTTACCGTTCAGCTCGTAGACGGCGTCATCAGCATCACGGGTGTCCTCAAACTCAACAAAGCCATACCTATAACCACAGCACTGATTAGACACAGACTTAAAAAGCAGTGTACAAGTCTAATGGGGGTAGTGGTTAACTCTGAAAGTTACTGAACCCCAACAAGCCACTTTGTCCTGGACCGCGGCTACTCCAGGAGGACAGTCTCATGATCTCAGGCTCACTGTCCCTCAAATAATGTGTTGGTCATTTGTTAATGTCATTGAACGCATAACACAACTTTTAAAGAGCTATTGTGAAGAAAACCCCATTTGAACTCCTTGCATGTAGAAAACAGCAGTGAGCCATCGATCGGTTTTACACTAAAGTTAAATAATCCTTAACTACATCAATTCTGTACACTAAAAGTATAAACTTCCAAATTAACTAAAAGCAACAGCACCCGAGACACAAATGGAAATCTGGTGCAGTAATTAACTTAAATGCATAATCAATGTGATTAACTGTAATTACAACCAAACTTTGATTTTGGCTTGAGACAGTGTGACGAGAAAGTAGTTTGAAAGTTTGAAAGGCCATGAAGTCTATCAGAAAGCGGTAACTAGGGTGTTGCTATGCAGTTGCTGAGGTTTTGTGGAGGCTGCTGGGGTGTTCTGGTCCTTTTTAGCTCATTGCAAGCATGTGTCCTGGATCAGTTTGTATGGTTTAGCACACCCAAATTTATTAGGCTTCACTAGAAAGACAGAGAGCCTTAAAGCTCTAGAATGAGTCAGACATTTTAGGCTGCATTTACACTGCAAGTCTTCGTGCACAGATCTGATCTTTTGACCCGCCTGTTTACAGTCACCTTAAACAACTGTTATCCGATATCTGTTTAAATTAATTCCCGTCCAAAATGATAGTCAGTGATCGCTTTACTACGCACATGGAAGACTGTCGAGTTTTGAATGGCCGTGCTATGAAAATTATTTATATAATACACGTCAAGTGGCCAGCTATCATGGATGTTTTGCAGCACAAAATCTGACAGAATGGATAACAAAATAACGGTACTTTTCATTTGTTAGGCTATTTTATCTACAGCTCATTAGAGGTGGAATTCTTTAGTGAAATAAAGCAGCGCCAAGACGATATTTATTGAAATTAATTCGAATGAATTAATGTCAAAGAGATTGATTGGGAGTTCTGCGGGGGATCGACTATGCGTTTAGACGTAGGTCAGATGTCCAGATATCAGATATGTATCGGATTAAAATCCACATTTGGAAGTTGCTCAGATCGGATGCAATAAAATCGGCCCTCATCCGGATGTGTGTGTATGGCTATGTTCACACTGCAGGCAAATGTGGCCCAAATCACATGACTCTGATCTGTTTTTCCCACAGTGTGAACAGCACAAACCACATGGAATCTGATCTTTTCGATTCAGATTTGTGCCACTTCCACATGTGGAGTTAAATCCAATACAGATGTTTTCCAATACGACGGCAGTTTAGTGCTGGGCGGTATACCGGTTCACACCGAAAACCGGTGTATATTTTCATTACGATATTAATTTTTAATATACCGCTATACCGATGTATTTAATTACTCAACGTTCGGAACGTTATGCTGCGCCGCGGCACACTGTTTCAGACGGACCCTTTACAATGTTGCACTTCTAAGCAGCGACAGCGGTAAACACAGTAGTGCTCTTGTGTCACGTTATAACGCCTGTTTCACACATACTCCGTCTGCAGTGCGTATGCGTTGCGTATTTTTTTTACACACCCATGTTAACGGATTCCAGCGTTCATACTGCACGAGGTTGCGGTCCGTCAGTGCGTTCCAGGAGCGGTGCGTCTGCAGCAGTGCAGCGAACGTTAATGTACAGAGTCTATTGAATTGTGAAAGCGCATTGTTCGCGGGAAAAATGAACATGGATTTACACGGAAATGCAGGCATTTCACAATAAATGTATACTAATTAAAGCTGTTTCACACGCAACACATGGGTTTTTGGCTAGGTTTAAAACAAGAAAAAGTGCACTTTTAGATAAACAAGGAAAACAATATATATATTCACTTTTATGGAGGCGGAAAAACAAAGTTCACTAAGACCCGTGGGATTGCTTGTGGTAAAGATTTAAATGCAAAAGGAACGAGACTGTTTCTGTCTGTGGTGTTTTAATTTGAAATATTCCAACAAGAAAAGTAGGCTAATTGTTGTGTTTAAATGTTTTGCTGCTTGCTTGAGCAGCTTATACAAACCTAGAAGTAAAATGCATGAATAATGCGTTGTTTATATTTATTGAGTTTAAACTAATGTCTATAACTATGAAATATTGTTACTGTTCTATGATAAAAGACTCAATGCTGGAAAAAATAAATAAATGTGTGGTTTTTTTTTTTTACATGATATGAAATCAAAACAATGAACAAATGTGTCTGTGGACTAAACAGCCGCGGATCAGTAGCGGACTGCAAACGCGTCCCACTGCAGACGGAGTATGTGTGAAACAGCGTTGAACTGGCGTACTCTAACTGTAACTCAGTTATTTATTCTTAGTTGTGTTCTTTTCTATACTGTTTGTGGTTCATGTCATTGTCATTAATATCCTTTAACACCAGGGGCCTCAGGGATTTTTTTTTTTTTTTTGCTAAAACACAGATCAGATTTCTGTTTTCTTCAGGAATGTCATTCTACTAATGATGATTACAAAAGGTGGGAATCTCAGAGGGGTCATGAAACTTGGAGTTCACATGGCACTGAACACACAGCTGGAGTAAGCATTTTGAGAAACACATTTGGTGGGGATATATTAGGTTCAGATAGCTTGGGTCACTTTCATTTATTAGAGATGACACTTAACCAACAAACTGTGATTCTCTGAAATACACATGGGTACAATATTTCTTGGGATAATTATTTTTGACAAATTAGATGAAAAGCTCTCATACTAGTTAAGTAAATTTCCTAAAACATTTTTTATTCTAAGAAGAGATTTAAATGTATCTATTAATATTTTTTTGGACCGATATCCTCCAAACCGGACAGCTTGTTCTAGTCCTGCACCTAATAGAGAAATCTGAATTGATGGCCATTTTGAGAGAAAGCTTTCCTAACAATTTGGAGTTTACTTGGGAAAATAAAAGTGGATCAAGGCAATCTTCAACTGATTATTGGCTCTTATCAAAATGTATGTCAGATTTTGATCTCAATAACCTCTCTCTCAAATGGACTGAAGGACAGTTCGGACATTGTGGTGAATCAAAGGTTAAAAAAAACTACATAAATACTGTTCAGTTTCTAGCACCGAACGATCGTTTCGTGTCTTTACACAAAGTATCGTCACAAGCCGCAGGGTTTAATTTGGTTTTGTTTGTGTATGTCTGATGACTCTCAAAGCAGTGATTCCTATCCACTTACATTATATGACTAACAGACTACAACAGTTTGAATTAAAAATCTCTGTGTTCTACTGAAGAAACAAAGTCACCTACATCTTGGATGCCTTGGGGGTGAGCAGATAAAAAAAGTTTTCATTTTTGGGTGAACTATCCCTTTAAATCTTCTGTTTATTCAGCAACTGCTACAGGCCTTTCCTTGGTTTCTTCTGTGAGGTGTATTTGGAGTTTCAGCGCGAGGGCGCCCTCTGGGCTTCGGGTGGAGAATTACTGCTGATCACAGAACCGCGCTTCACTGACACGATACGCATCACAATCATCACCTTTGTGATTTAATTTCGATTAATCTTATGAACCATGGCTTTACTGAAGGATCTGGCACCTCTGGACTGAATGACCCTGGGGTGTTATTGTTAGGATTCGACAATGACGACAATTATTGTCCTTTTCAAGCATTCATTTATATAAAAAAAAAAAAAAAAAAAAAAAAAAAAAAAAAAAAACTCTGGCTATCGCTGTAGGTAGCGGAGCTGAATAAAAGGCAGAAAAGTTACTGATGAAACGTGAAAAACATACGATTGCGGAAAAAACAGACTCAACGCCGTTCACGGTTACCATAGAGATGAAAGAATGCCGTAAGCTGTATCTCACCTGTCGCAAAAAGTCGGTGACTTCTCTTATAAAACGGTGTGAACTCTAAATTGGTAAATCCAAAAGTATTGTTTATTGTAAAACATGTTGAAATTAGCAGATAGGCTGTCGATTGATTAAATGGCAAGCCGTTTCCTTTAAAAAGTTGTTTATGCAGCGTAGTGAAGCCTCTCCTCCATTGACATCCAATCAAATATAAACACGGCCTCTGGTCTCCTTTCGCACGTACTGGCAGACCACGAGTTAGCGTTGGACTGTACGCTCTTTGGCTAAGCGTTGTAGGCCTGCTTCGCTCCCAGGCCGTCGGGCTCCCGCGCATCTCACGGACGGGCTCGTGCTCGCGGAGGCGCTACAGTCGTGTAAACGTGGCGAGAGCATCAAACTCACACTTCTGCTACAATTAACGTTACCAGCTTAAATCAACAACTCTGGCCACAACATTTCCCGCCGAATACTGTCCAGGATCACCGCATAACCACCGACTGCGAATAAACAAACTCACTTCGTTCCAAAACAATAATTTCAGTTTAACGATTTTGTTCTATACGACAAACCAACATTTAGCTCTTAAACCCAGCCCTAGGCTCAAGGCAGCAGCTGTGAACTAACAGACTGTTCTCATCAAGGACTGACTCATAATGGCGACCTCGCCGCGCGCTCCTCGTGTCGCGTGCAGATGAACGAACTCACCCGTTTTTCAGATCCACCTCCAGCAGCTTCCCGTAGCCACCGAAAAACCTCTGGATGTCTTTATCGCGGACATGATAGCTCAGCCGGCCGATGTAAACTCGAGGCATGTTGAATTCGTTTGTGCTCAGCAGCCGTTACACCGATTACTCCAGAACCTGAAAACAGCCACAACAGGCTTTTGTCTTCCTGTCAACCGGAAGCTCTTCGACATAGACCGCCCCTTCTACAATAAGAGTCCTTTCCATTTAAAAGTACTATGCAAAAATGTATATAGTCTCCGCGATGATCAGAATTTTAAAATTAATAAATAAATTAAATGCAACATCAAACATATCTATTTATGCTATATTTGTACCTGTCCATTTTAAACTTTAAGATAAAAAAATAAAAACTTACTTAAAAACTTGTAATTTATTCCAAAAGGTGGAAGGGTTTAGGGATTCAGGGGGCCTCCAACATAATTACCCATGAAGCATTTGCATTAAAGCATAGTTGTATGTTTTGGATCAACTTCAGTGTAATCCCACTCCATTGGAAGGCTGTTACATGTAGTTGTGAATGACTCTGTCCTACATGCACATAACACATTTTAAAACTGAACAAATATCAAAACACTAGAAGCTAATGTGTAAGTTAATAAACACAAATGAAAGTCTTGGTGGAATGGATACACTGATCTGTTTATTGAAGGCTGTTGGGCCAGGTCAAGCTCAGGATAGTTCTGTCTGGAGAGGCACATCCTTCCTGAATGAAGAAATAAGACATGTTGCAACTGCCCCTCGTTGCAGGCGTCCCCACTCTCGCCTATTCCTCAATTCAATATTTTTTACCCAGCCCTATAGTTCTGAGTATTAGTTCAAAATAGCAGCGTAAGCTTCAAGCCTTACATACATTGCTAGATACATGACTGCTCATGAATATATCAAAATATCATAGTATTATTAAATTAAATCATTGTTGTACTATCATGGTATAAAATGTGTAAAACAATGTAGTCAGATAAATGAGGTTCTGCTGAAATAATCTGTTTAGCTTCCATCCACCTTCTAGATCAATTAGCTCGTAACAGTATGTTCAGATTAGAAACACCAGTGAAATCATCTGTAGCCCACAGTTACATTGATGCTGCACAATAGTAATAACAGCAGAAGATGGTGACATATAGCTTGCCCTTCCGCTTTACATAATCACTTCAATGATTGTGTTTCATAAAGCATGTGAATTGTGCAAGCAAACACCTGACAAATGCATAAATGTAAACCACTAACAGATGTGTAAATATCTGTATTTATATACAGTAAATAAAAACCCACCGTTTTGTTTCAAGCATAATATTTCTCTGTGGAAAAATACGGCTTTATTTAGAACTAGCACTTATCTTGAATCGCTCTGCAGACTGAAATTAACGCTTGAACATGAAACAAAGTAAAAAGAAAGTGTTTTAGCAATCCACACTCCACAGATATTATCCAACCAATCATGCTTGATCAGGCATTATCAGCAATTATCAAATGAAATCCTTTAAAACCAAATATATGATCTTAACTAGAGGTCCTCTATGAGGTGTATACACTCACTGGCCACTTTACTAGGTACACCTTGCTAGTACCGGGTTGGACTCCCCTTTGCCTTCAGAACTGCCTTAATTCTTTGGTTTTAAGGTGTTGGAAACATTCCTCAGAGATTTTGGTCCATATTGACATGATAGCATCACGCAGTTGCTGCAGATTTGTCGGCTGCACATCCATGATACAAATCTCCCGTTCCACCACATCCCAAAGCTGCTCTACTGGATCGAGATCTGGTGACTGTGGGGGTCATCTGAGTAAAGTGAACTCATTGTCATGTTCAAGAAACCAGTCTGAGATGATTTGAGCTTTGTGACGGTGCATTATCCTGCTGGAAGTAGCTATCAGAAGATGGGTACACTGTAGTCATAAAGGGATGGACATGGTCAGCAACAATACTCAGGTAGGCTGTGGCATTTAAACGATGCTCAACTGGTACTAAGGGGCCCAAAGTGTGCCAAGAAAACATCCCCCACACCATTACACCAGCAGCAGCCTGAACCGCTGAGACAAGGCAGTATGGATCCATGCTTTCATGGTCTTTACGCCAAATTCTGACTCTACCATCTGAATGTCGCAGCAGAAATCAGACCAGGCAACGTTTTTCCAATCTTTTATTGTCCAATTTTGGTGAGCCTGTGTGAATTGTAGCCTCTGTTCCCTGTTCTTAGCTCACAGGAGCGGCACCCATTGTGGTCTTCTGCTGCTGTAGCCCATCTGCTTCTGGGTTCTACGTGTTTTGCATTCAGAGATGGTATTCTGTATACTTTGGTTGTAACGAGTGATTATTTGAGTTACTGTTGCTTTTCTATTATCTCTAACCAGTATGCCCATTCTCCTCTGACCTCTGACATCAACAAGGCATTTTTGTCCACACAACTGCCGCTCACTGGATATTTTCTCTTTTTTGCACCATCCTCTGTAAACCCTAGAGATGGTTCTGCATGAAAATCCCAGTAGATCAGCAGTTCTTGAAATACTCAGACCAGCCCGTCTGGCACCAAAACCCATTCCACATTAAAAGTCACTTAAATCCCCTTTCTTCCCCATTCTGATGCTCAGTTTGAACTTCAGCAAGTCGTCTTCACCACATCTAGATGCCTAAATGCATTGAGTTACTGCCATGTGATTGGCTGATTAGCAATTTGTGTTACCAAGCAATTGAACAGGTGTACCTAATAAAGTGATCGGTGAGTGTATGTATGTATATATATGTCGTATTACTCTATAAAGGGAGCTGAAGGAAGGTTACTTGAGAAACGATCATCTGCACAGACATCATGAGGGGGTAACACTGCCTTTGATCCCAAACCCAAACATACTGTACCTCAGTTCAATACTTCATGCAATGTAAAGTGTTGGACAGTCTGATTTCTGTCAAAGGGGGTGTTTACTTTGTACTGAGACTCATATCATGCCCAAACCTTTCCAGATTCCACCTTTATTAAATCTGTACAAACCAGCAAGCAAACAGTGTCTGTGCACTGATTTCAGAAGCATGTGAAAGTTTCTTCACTGCAGAGCTTGTGTTAGCCAAAAAAGAATCAAAACATGCAATTTGGCAAGAGATGCAATAAATACGTCATATCAGCTCATATGAAAACATTTCATTTCTATAATAAATGTGTGCCAGAAGAATGATGATCGTTTCGCCGCAGGAGGAGAATAAGGTATGACCAAATCTACAATACTTTAAAGTGCTTTCAGTGACTCTGTCTATAGAAATCTATTCAAGCTTTACAAAACTTTTATGTTAATTCATTCTGGATAAAAACAAAAATAGACAAAATGTCAATGGAAGCTGCATACACATTAGGAATGACAGTCTTATACTAGCAAGAACTAAGAACAGCATCGTCATCACTTCCAGTCGTACTCTCTGGTGAGGTGACGTGACAAACATGTATGCGTCTGGAACTTCATCACACTTTGGTATTTAAAAGATATTTCCATTTTGGTATCTGGCTGTCAAACCAAGACCAAAACAAGCACATAACAACTCAAGAAGACCCAGTGGCTGCATGTAGTGGTTTCACGCTCAATCTTTCAGCTTACTCTCCAGGAAATCCTGGATTTTGTTGATTTTTTCTTCTTGTTGATCCAGGAGATCCAGTATGACTCCCATGGGCGTCTTCTTCAGGCCAACGCCCTCGATCTTGTTCTCCAACTTGTTCTTCATGCTGCGAAGTCTCAGAGAAGCGTGGATGAGGATCACTGCAGGGCAAAACAAGACTTGATGAACTGAAACAGGACACATACCACACACACACGAGACTGTAAACTCAAAAAGCTGAGAGAGAAGGCCATCTATAGAGTAATTAAATCTCTCTCATTAAACCCAGGGTACAGCTTCGGCCCAATGGATGCAGTGCAATCTTTCCTTGCTCCTTATTACACTATAACACTTTATTCAAATACCCTTTTATACAAATGTACATATGTGAAAACACATGTAGTGATCAAACTGCTTAATTTGACATGTTAAATAAATGAATACAATTTTACTATTCAATACATAGACATCAAACAATTCAAATGTTCAAATATTTATGTATTTAGTCTTAGAGTGCACAGAAGTTATTTTAGGATCCGGGCAGACTGCTGTAAAAGGCTCATGTACTGAAACAGAATATAGTGTAATTAGAGGATGATGTTTTGTGTTGCCATAGCTACAAGTGAACCACACAGCCAGACCTCTGCTTGTTTTCCACAGACCTTGAACTACTCTTACAGTCTGACTCTATTTCTGAGTGAACAATGAGCGTGTTATAATCATCAGAGAACTGAGGAAAGATCTCAGATACTCTAGCAGCTCAGATCCTCCGACACTAACGGGTTACTTCACACAAGAATACAAGACTTCTGAAGATTTTTTAATTATTTAAATACAATTACACCTTATTATCAATATTTTTTAGTTTTTATTGTTATATTTTCAATTTTTTAATTTCTATATTAATTTTAGTATTTCTGATATGCGCTTGTCATTTCTTGTTTTGTTCTTTTTAAATATTTCTATTTAAGTTTATCTTATTTTTATTTCAATTTTAGTTTTTATTCATTTCATTACTCCAGTTAGTTGCCAAGGCAACATGTTTATCTAATATTCATTTTTTATTTTATTGTATTTTATTTTATTTGGTTTTTTAATTAACAAAAATTGCAATAATGTA
Source organism: Cyprinus carpio (assembly GCF_018340385.1). Taxonomy (NCBI): domain Eukaryota; kingdom Metazoa; phylum Chordata; class Actinopteri; order Cypriniformes; family Cyprinidae; genus Cyprinus; species Cyprinus carpio. Next base: position 777,397 of record NC_056594.1, on the reverse strand, counting down.
ATATTTTTGGGGGGGAAAGACAAACCATGAGAGTTTATGTTCTCTTTTTTTCAGAGTTAAAGGATTTTTTACACTGAAAGTAATAACATGATAGACATTTAAAATGAGATGTCCTCAGTCATTACAGGTGTACAAAAGAGCTGATTTATCATACATTAATTCTTTCACTTCCTCCAAGTAACCTCCAACACTTTAGTTTGTGCACAATAAAGTGATCCTGCACACTTAACAATACAGCTTCCTTGCTGGTATTAATGGTTCAATGAGAAAACCTTAACAATCACTGAAGCTTGCCACTGCAATAAAAGGCTCTTTCTAGTGAACGGATATAGTTTTCACACTGAGAAAAAGCTCTATGGCGTCTCTGTGAAGATCTCCACTCTGAAGCCTTTTATTCATAAGTGTGTGGGTGACAGTATTTCTACAATGGCATTTGTGCCAAAATATTGTGTGTGTTATGGGGGAGATGCTGCATCCACACCAGTGTCAGTATAAGAGTCCAGCAGATCTAACACTGGTACTCACAGAGCATGGGGAATGTGATGCCAAAGAGAAACACCAACACTCCTCCACACAAGGACAACAGGAAGTAGCTGATTCCCAGGACACCCACAACAAACAGGGTGGGATTTCTCTTCTTGAAGTTCTTGATCACAGCTTTGTTCTCTCCTGCCCACACCGAGCCCATGAAGACCAGCGCCACGACCGCCCCACCAAGAAACATGCCCAGCGGGTTCATGAACCTGCAAAAACACACATTTAAAGCACATCAGTTCATCACTATGAGTGTTTTTATAACATCCCGTTGAGAAAACAAAGCAGTGCTGCATCAAGCGGTGATAAAACTGAGCTCCTGATGTCAGTGTGAACAACAGGAAGTCTTCAGTTAGGGGAAGGAAGATAGCAATACTGTCGTTATCGGTATTGCAATCTTAAGTCACTGGTCTAACTTCAGCACAAGCTTGTAATAAATAGAAAGTTATTGTCCGATGATGCGGATGTAATATAGTTGTCATTATAATTGTAGGTCTTGGTCAGGTAACAGGTCTTTTCAACCATTATTTTACATAAAGTAATATATATTATATATATATATATATATATATATATATATATATTATAGTATATATATATATATGTTTTTTTTTTTTTTTGAATTCGTGAAGGACTTTTAAACATGTTAGGTTATAAATCGTGGTCTTACAAAACCCTGTTTGTAAACGAGGTTGATGTTGATGTAATGAGTCGAGCTGAAGCTCAGAGAGTGACTCAGTGATTCCAGACAGCTGCGAAACAAAGGCCTGGGAGCTTGACAACACTCACATTCAGCCACAGAAGGGTGGGTGCACCTTCAGCATTCCCCACATCGACGGAAAACAGGCCTGCTCTCATGCACTGGGGATATTTCTGATTCAGCGCTCAGTACAGTGACTGCACTGCACGGAGGCCGAGTCTGCTCTATCCAGGCTGGGTGACACATTTATGCAAGCTTTCCTGATGATACTAAACACACACACAGCAGAACTACTAATAATTATAATGATTAAGACCTTTACATACCCGACCATCAGAATCACGACGACAGCTGCCGCAAAGTACTAATTCGTCTGATAATAAAGCAGATTGCTGATCACTCTGTTATTCCACTTGCTTAAATCAGACACCTCGGGTCTGGAGAAGCGGTCAACTCCAGGAAAGAAATCATCCCACGGTCTGAAGGGCGCGAGCTCCATCCCAGCCATGATGCTCTCCGGTCACGGACACACAGAGTGTGTGGAGCTGCGATGACACGGACTCACGCACGCTGGGCGGGGGCTACAACTAACGTTGTCACGTGGCACGTGTTGCTTTTCTTCACGCTGTCAGGATAGACCAATCACAGGCGTTTGTAATTAATGATATATTTAATTTTTTTTTTTATCGAAATTATTATTTATTTTTCCGGATATCAATATTTAGTATACTTATATCTTCAGCAAGACAAAACTGCCGTGAGATTTGACTGCGGCTCAAAGGAGAGCGCCCGCTGGCGGAAGAGAAAACACACCCAGGATATGTTTCTAAACATTATCATTAATAATGATCTTTTATTTATTTATTTATTTATTTATTTATTTATTTATTTATTGCTTTTATTTATTTATTTATTTATTTATTTATTTATTGCTATTATTATGTGAAAGGATGTTATTATTATTATTATTATTATTATTATTATTATTATTATTAAATCACATAAACAACATTTTAACCATTTTTTTATTCTGTGTAAAACTGTAAAAGACAACTTAAAATTGTATTGAAAAATTATAAAGTGCTTTGCATGATTGAATTACTTAAGTGATTATTTTATAGGTGTTAGTTTGCTCATCAGTATGTCCAACGTCACCTCATAGATATATATATATAATGTTCGCAAAAAATTGTGGCATCATTAAGGATATGGTCAGACAATGTGAAGGCGGTGAACATTCGGACTAGGGCCGGGATGTCCTGGGGATTTTAATATAGTGATCATAGGCTACATGCTCTATAGCAGGGATGGCAGCTTTGATAGGTGACGAGGACTAGCATTTTCACATCCACACACCTTTTACACCGTCTTACTCAATTTCCTTTTTGTTGAAGAAAATTTAAATTAAAGTATAATTAATGTAATTTGTTTTTAAAGATTTTATTAACTATAAAAGTTGTGCAGTTAAGCTAATTGAGAAGGAAAACTTTGTTGTCAGCAATATCACCCCAACAAATAAACATCTCAATCACATCGTCTGTAAATTTGCAACAAACAAATGTACAGAGGTCCTATTTTTTATTACAGAACATTCTCAAAACAACATAAGAGGACATCTGACTGGAAAATGCTGTTTTTTCATGGTCAGTTTTTCATTTATTATTTGCAACGTTATTATTTGCATTCAATGTTAGTGAATGTTTACATTAGATTGCACTTCCTACTGCACTGAAATTAATAGGAGGAGCAGCTGGAAACTATAGCAAACCTCTCCTGGTTGGAGATATCATAAACAGAAAGCAATCTTTACGTGACTTACATTTCAAATATTTTAAAATTGATCAACCAAGCCTAAAATGATCCAACGGGCCGTACTAAAAGACAATGCGGGCCCGATATACGGCAGTTTAGATTGCATTCGCGCCCCCCCCCTTTGTCGGCTGTCATCATCCATTTATCTGAGACTTTTTCTTTGATGGTGAAAAGTCAGCAGACTTTCTCCAGAAGATGGCCAGGCCGCCCCTGCCTCCAAGCCAACAAAGCTTGAGCATGAAAGCTTCAATGGCAATTTCTCAAACTTATAAATCACACATTAGTAAAAAAAATAAAGAACCCCCTAGTTGGGTCAAAAATAAAATTAGGAATAAAATTCCACATAGAAGGCTTATTCAAACAAAATTTTAACCAATTAATTTTGAGAGTATTATTTAAAGTAGAGAAATCCAGAAAGTCAAGTCCACCATTTTTTAAGGGAATTTATGAGATTTACGAATGTAGTGCACATTGGATGCTTCCCATAAAATATTAAACAAAATCTAATCGATAGACTTAAGAGTTTTTATTGTCCTATTATGGTTGAAGCAATGTAGATTAATCTAGAAATTCCTTCTGCTTTTTGTCAGAAGAACTCTACCTCTGAGAGACAAGTGCCTTAATAACCAAAGATTAAATTTACTTTTTTATCTTTTCAAAAGCAGGGTTAAAATTCAGGGAAACTCTATCTGATTCACTTTTCAAAATGACAGCGCCTCAGTAAATAACAGCTTCTTAATACCATCCGCAGATAAAAGGGAGGAATTTTTAAGAGTAATATTTCACATTTATTGATATTAAGGTATAAACCGGAGGCATTAGAAATACTGTATATTTGTAATTGCCTGCTGAACCTGGTTGGATTTTTTTTTTAAATAAGTCTGTATCATCTGCTAGTTGACTAATTAAAATACTTCTATAGCAATAGTATGAATTCCTTCTAGATTAGGTCATTGCGCTTGAGCTACAATAAGAAAGAGATATACGGAAGCTGGACATCCTCAGAGCGGTCTGAGACCCAGTCCAGTCTGTGCTGAAACACGGCTGTCAATCAACTACTATCGTGGGAGGGGGCCTGTCTGTGTGCGTCAGTACATCTGAGATCAGCTCGATTTGAGGCCCTGATCTACATAAATGCATCTATGTTCGCGCGAATCAGTCGTGATCCGGCTTTACCTGCAGAAAAAAGTGTGTAAGGTTTTTTAAATGAATCTTTGCAAATTGCCTTTACTAATAATGTGCTAATTAGCAAGTTTCATGATGAATGGGGCTAAAGTAAACAGTTTCTCAGATAGTGACTCGAAGAGGGGCGGGGGTCAGCAGAGCTCATTAACATTGAAAGGAAAATGCTACAAAACGGTTTTGCTCTGAAAGAGCTGTTTTTGGGACAGGGTAAAAAAGGTGTTTTTACACTACCCGTTGAGAAAGTTTAACCAAACTATGTTACAGACTTTTCATTAAGACCCTGAAGAATCATATCAACTTTAACATATATCCGAATCATGTCTGTTATTATTTGTGTGTTCACATGCAACAAAAGTCACCAAGTGTCCTCTCATTCTGATGAAGCTAAGTTTTTAAAATTTCAAATATAAAATTTTTCGATAAAAAATTACTGAAGCAGGCCCAGAGGGTTAAATAAAATTATCATTTGACCAATTTATGATTCATGTTTAACTTGCAAGGACACAAAATGTCCTCAAAAGTCGGTTATATCAATGTACAACACTTTATCTAATGAGGGCACACACAGACTTCTGTCATTTTTATATGCAGGTAATAAATACTGACCCAAATCGCAAAAATATCCACACCAGTTCTGCATTTTGCATTTTTTAAAATAAAAACAAAATATTATTTAGACCCCTCTGCTTTATTTATGTATCAGTTTTTACAAAGGAAAATGTCCCCCAGATGGAAGTTTTGTCAGATGTTACTATCATTTCTGAGGAAACGTTTTGGTCTCCAAAGCATAGTGAAGTATTAGTAAACCACCACACACAACACACACACACACACACACACGTCTCCTCTGGTCCTCTCATATCTCTCATGCACACATGGGTTGATGCATTCACGATTCCGGGGGCCTCTCGGCCAAAGCATGCTGCATGACGAAATGTTTCTGAGACACGGCAGAAAATGATGCATGACTTCACAACAGTTGGTTATCATGCTCTATATTTACGAACGCCGACGCCCCAACAGGACGGGTGAGTTGTTTTTCAGAACCGTTTCATTTTTTAACAACTTGTTTCAAAATTATTGTTTTGTCGGCATCTGTTATGACGTTTTTTGTTTGTTTTTATTTATTTATGGGAAAAACTTCCAGAAAAAAATGCAAACTGGCTTGTCAGTGTATACATTAATTTAATTTAATTCCAAACAGATTTGTTATTTTATGACCTATTATGTATTTATTTTGGGTCGATATTAAAATCATCCAGTAAACCGGATGTTGTTGAATAAGATGACTAAAAACATTGAATCACTTAATGATTATGATTATCAGCACAGTGTGATCTTTTATGTTTTTCCTTCGCTCCTGTTGTTTATTTAGGTCATTTCTGTCCGAACCGCTGACACACACTAAACAGTAGACATAAATAATCTTTTTTATGAATAAAGTGTTGCATTCATAGTCCTAATTTGCAGGAGAATTGCAAAGCTTCTACTTTAACCGTATCATAACTTGTTCGTAGCCGAGTGCACCAAAATGTCCTTTCATGGGTTCTGTTGTGTCACAACAAAAACCTGAAGATACCAGTTTGTGAGCGGCAGAGCAGTATAAGGAGCTCAGTGCTGCTGGACACTTCAGACTCTTCACAGATCATGACCGACACTCAGTGACAAAAACCACGGAATCTGCTAGTGAAACACAAGATGGATCATCTCATAATAAAATACAAATCCAGTAAGAAGGAACTTTTATTCTTTGAGCTTGTAAGATGAGGCAAGGCTTTGTTTGGAATTTTCCATATTTTATAGACTATATTCGTCCCTCCCGTCCTCTTCCAGTCAGTATTATCGTCCTCCTCAGACGAGGTTCAATCTGGGTGTGGTCGGTCAATCCTTCAAGTAAGGAGCAATGCCTTTGTATTTTATGAGTTCCATTTATTGTCGAGAAGAATCCTGTAAACCTGTCATATGGTGCAAATGAAACCGATGGATTTTGGATGTTCATAGTGATTGTGGTGCAGTGGTGATTATATATTGTCATAATTTGCGATTCTGGCCTTGGTGGTGGTGCTTGAGGTTCATCAGTGAGGGTTCCAAAACCCACTGACGTTTGACTTTCTGGCTGTGATTGGTAAAGGAACATTTGGGAAGGTGAGGCTACTATTGATTAACTGTGCCTGTGCCAACTGTAAACGTGCCCCTTTACTCTCCACCAATCAGTAACCGAGCTTCAGAAGGAAGTCTGCGAAGGTTACCGTTTATGAAAGAAATGTTTTAGTTTGTTTTGCTTTTGTTTTTTTTTCCCCTTGGGGATTGTTTTAACCAGGCATAAGAACAAGCTAAGTGAGTGCTAAGGCTACATGGTCCATATGCGGCGGCTTTTTGCCTAATTACCGCACCAATGAAAGGCAGATGGAAAATTCTGAGTGTCAGGTTGAAAGTTTTGCAAAAGAAGGTTTATATTGAAGAGCACAAAGAGGTTAGGTGTTTAAATTAATTTAATTTTTTACATGCAACCAGTGTGTTTTTCTTCCATATCACTTAGCCCTGGAGAGTCTATCTATCTTTAGATATGAAAGATCAAAATGCCTCATTGCTCTGATAATTAAATTATAGAATCGCATCTAATCTTAATCTGATTTTTACTTGTACTTTGTACCATGATACCATGACAATCTGTTGCCACTGCAACTGGTGCTGCTGCCAAAAAAGACTCCAGTAAGTTGTAGCAGTAACCTAAATATTTATTAAACTAATAGTTTGATCCACAGTGTTTCATACACAGCACTGTACGAGTTGCTTGCATAATTTCATTGTATTTCCATTGAAAAGGCTCCTCCATTTCACTTTCCTCAAGTCTCCCAATCACGGCCTGTCCTGGATGTGTCAGCTCATATCTGTATTCTCTTGTTCAACCCTCTCGTCAATGCTGCGTTGTGTGCTTCATTTCAGCAAAAGAATATAATGGCAGCCCCCAGCGGCCACCACAGTGCTGCTCAAGGAGTCTGTCGGAAACAACCCCTGGTTCTGCGCCTCGGCGCGGCCCCACCTCACTCCTTTCAGACGCGCGGAGGAATCTGTAGTTTTGGTCCCTGGAATCTACGTCCACCGCGCATGTAGAGGTTAGGCCGAAACGCACACCCCCCAGCATCACTTCCTGCTCCACATCACCCGCCCCAGGCCCCCCTTGTCAGTACTAAGGCACGTTGTTTCAAACAAACCATTTGCACCTGGAGTATCCGGGGTCACCTGGGCGACACTGAGGACTTGGTTTTGTCTGTCTGATGTTGATTTGGATGTTGTGATGTGGGCGAGGCAAATCAAAATGCAGGCAGATGAACATGAGCTTGTAGAAACTGGTTTAAAAGTGGAACTAAATAATTGAAGAACTCTGGCTTTACATAAACCACAGAGAAGTCCTAAGAGATATAGGGTGACTTTGATTTCATTCTGATTTCTAGAGATATATGAAATGTTTCAAATAATCTTTTTTTTTTTTGTTTTTTGCACTTTCAATTTATTAAGGAATACATAAATAATAATAATCCAACACAGCTGTTTCAACATTGATAATAATCAGAAATGTTTCTTGGGAAAGCAAATCAGCATATCTGAATGATTTCTGAAGGATCATGTGACACTGAAGACTGGAGTGATGATGCCTGAAACTACAGCTCGTGCATCACAGGAAATAACTACACTTTAACAGAGGATTCCACAGAAAACAGCTAATTTAAATTGTAATAAATTTCACAGTATTACTGTTTTCCTTAATTTTTTTTATCATCAAATAAAGGTACAGCCTTGATGAAGCATAAGATACTTCTTTAAAAGCATTGAAAAATCTTACAGATCCCAAACCTTTAAATCATCGTAGTATGTTTGTCAAGTTTATAAGACTGATAAGCAGTGTTTCCCTGGGAAGGATAATGATTACAAGTTACCCCATTTAAAATGTATCCAGTAGTGTAACTATTTAAATCACTCATAGTAATGTAACTGATGACATTTGATTACTACTTTCTCTAAACATAATGTTTTTCAAGTGTTAATCATTTTCAGAGCATGTAACAGCAGGCCAGGTTAACCTTACAGTAGTGCTGATACGCTGTCGACTTCAGAATACTTCATCACTTGAATTAAGATTGTTCATAAATTGAGGTTAAATACAGCATTTACCCCAAATCATAGATAGTTTAATAATACTAACGATACTGTTTTTGACGAAATCTACATCTTTGCATCCGCTGTGACAGGAACAACACTCTGGCGTCTGCTAAAAATGCCCTTGGATAAAAAACAGTTAATCTTAAACCACAGTATAATACATCACTGGCTAACGACAATGCCTAGGATAATAAAGATCAGGTATCAAATAAAGTCTGTGTTCCCTACGAATCCTTAAATCAAACAGGACAAATGTTTTAGTGTCCTATGCTGTCCCTGAATACCTGAAACGTTTTGTCTCTACTGTCTTTTTAGGAGCAGCTGCCCTAATCTTGATGTCCTCTCGCCTGAGAAATCATATAAATCTGTGTGTGTGTGTGTGTGTGCTGTGTGTCGTGTGTGGTGTGTGGTGGGTGTGTGTGTGTGTGGGTGCTCTGTTTTGAGAGAGAGCGAGTAGGTAGAGAGAGAGCACGATTTGATTAGAGATCGAGTAGGCGTATTACGCGCTGTCTCTCCATTCGGGCTCCTTGTCATCAGTGGCTCTCTCCTCGGTCACTTGTGACTCCCTGTCTGCCCCTCTTAGCCCGGATGTCCTCTCTTTCTGCCACTAGTAACTGTGACTGCTGCTGACCCAGTTCCATTTAGGTCTGATATATGTACCTCATGTCTCCTGCTAAGTAATGACGCTGCACTTAAGCTAACGCTCCGTTCCATGTCAGACTAGTTCCTGTACCCACGTCGTTTTTTAAGCTGACTTGTTCAGTCGTCACTCCCCTGAACCTCTTCGTCTACCTTAGTGACGTGTAGCTCAGGTACTCCTGCACTGCGTGTAATGCTACTGACGGGTTGTCGGTCATCGTTATTCCTTCGTGGCCTATCCACTCGAACCTCTAATACGCGAGCTTAGTGCCCACTCCTACTGTCTTCCTGTTTACACGTGCCTAGGTGTGTGTAACGCTATCTGATAGAGGGGTTAGGTCATGATCCCAGCAGCATACTCGATCAGATATGTTGTTAAATACGTGCAGCGCTGTAAGTGGCCCTTTGTTCATTCCCCGTGTCAGCAGTTGTTCTATTCACGCCCCCTCAGACAGAGAGACCGTGTCTTTTCAAGCAGGAGGCTTAGGGAGCTCGCCGATCTCACAACGGCGGAGGTTGGCGTCCCCGCAGTTGCTTCTATGCGTAGCCATTTTATCACTTCACTCTCTCATATGTGTTTGTTTTTGACAGGTCTCGTATGATACCTGGAGCATGTTAGCTTTCTCTTCATATCGTGTCAGCTGGCCGCTCAGTGAAGACTCACCTCCACTTGTCGCCTTCATGCTCCCATCTAGAGAGTAATCCACGCTCACAGAAAAACACACTTCTGTTCAGACAACCAGGTTAAAAGTAGGCTATTTAGGACTTATGTGTGCAATAGTACTATATAAAATCGCATTATGTGATGCCATAAGTTCGCATATAAATTGGTTTTGGATCTCTGTCAGGTGTCATGTGGTTTGTTAACAGATTTTGGCTTCGTGCAAAGAAGGCATCGAAACAGAAGGAAGACTACCCACCACGACCTTCTGGGCGGCACTTGCGTTCGAGAGTACGCTGCTTGAGTCAAGATCAGATTTACTCATTTGGTAGCAGTACAACATTGTTTCAAAGCAGCTTTACAGAAAACATAATATTAAGGTTTATAATATTCTACTATCTTCATCCTTTAGCTAGTTGCATTTAGCAGCTGGACCTGATAACTATAGTTTGATATTTATGAGACCATATAAGCAATCCAGCAGTTGAGAAATATTCATGTATTTGGCACCAGATCTTTGATCCAAAGTATGACCTACATTGGCATTCAAGGTTCACATTGATCAGTTTTTTGGTCATCGCTCTTGATGACCCATCGAGCTTCGCATGATCTGAGCGTTACGCTGTTCTTAATTTTGCCACTACCAGGTAAATGTATGCGAATAAAGTTGGCTTACAGTACATACATCCAACTTTATATAAACAAGCTGGGCGGCAATAATGTAGTTACCATTTTTTCAACCAAAATAAATAAAAATGACAGCTGAAATTTAATATATAGTATATATCACTTTACATTCATGTAATATACGTGTTGCAGATTAAAAATAGACATCATAATATATATCAAACTGAATATATAGTTCAAACCATATAATATATCGTTCCTATTTGTGACAAGTAAAAACAATTACAGCAGGCTGGAGATTTGCTATATATATATAGACTATATGATAATTATATATATAATTATATATAAAGATATACACTGAAGGCAAAATTATAAAACGCAATACACAACCGGTCTAAATTGTGATTAAGGAAACACTTCTCGCTTTTCCGAGACTAAAACGATCCACGCTCACAGGTGGAGCATATCAAAAATGCTGATTAGGGACGCATGATTATACGGCACAGGTGGTGGGGGGGGGGCCCCTTTTTAGGCTGGCGCCCAAATAAAAGGGCCATGTCTAAAATGTGGGCCGTTTTAGGGCTGTATTGGGGTGTCCGGGGGGTCTGAGAATGCAGTGCAGTATACTGGTGTGACCACCATTTGCGGGCCTCGCAAAGCTACAGCAGCATCTCGCTCTTACATAGAGTTGATGCAGTTGATTGTGGCCTTAGTTTGGAATGTATGGATCTCACGAATCCTCTTCAATGCCTGTGTATGAATTGCTGGACTATTGGCAGAAACTGGACACTATGCAACCTGTTCATTAGATACAGCCCGATCCAGAGCATCCCAACAACACATGCTCATGTGTGCAATGTCGAGCGGATGAGTATGCGGGGCCATGCAAAAAGAGCTGGTATGTTTTCAGCTTCCAGTACAGGAATTGTGTACAAGATCCTTGGCAACATGGGGCCAGTGCATTATCATGGCTTGCAACATGAGGTGATGGTTGTGGATTTCAATGGCAGCAACAATGGAGCCTCAGTATTTCGGCACGGTATCTCGTGTGCATGTCAAAATGCCATCAATAAAATTGCACACTGGTTCATTGGTCCATCGGAATCACACTTCCTGCCCATACCCATAACCCCACGCTGTCCCACACCATGGGCCACTCGATCCACCACAACACTGACATCAGCAAAAAAACCGCTCACCCCACACGTACGCCATACGATGACTGTTTCTGCCATCTGGCCCTGTACAGTTGAAAACTGGGGGGGATTCATCCATGAAGGAGAGCACCTCTCCAACGTGCCAGACCCTGTACGCATCGCATGTGAGCATTTGCCCACTCAAGTCGGTTACGACGAGGAACTGCAGTCAGGATGGAGACCCCAATGAGACGCCACGTGCATGCAGATGAGTCTTCCCTGAGACGGTTTTCTGACAGTTTGTGCCGAAATTCTTTGGTTATGCAAACCGATTGTTGCAGCAGCTGTCTGGGTGGCTTGTCTCAGTATGATCTTGGAGGTGAAGATGCTGGATATGGAGGTCCTGGGCTGGTATGGTAACCACGTGGTCGGGCGGTGTGAGGCCAGTTGGATTTACTGCCAAATTCTTCTGAAATGCCTTTGGAGACGGCTTATGGTAGAGAATTATGATACATTCAGTTCACGGGAAACAGCTCTGATGGACATTCCTGCAGTCAGCATGCTCACCCAACTGCCACGCAGCCAACTCAAAACCTATGCAACATCTGTGGCATTGTGGCTGTATGATAAAATTGCAGGCATTTTTGAGTGGCCTTTATTGACCAGAAAGATGGCGCTAAGGCACACCTGTGCATAAAATCATGCTGTCTAATCACAGCATCTTGATATGTCACACACTGTGAGGTGAGATGGATTATCTGTCGGCAAGGAGAAGTGTCTGCACCCCCACACAGGCAGATTAGGGATTTGTGAATGATATTGGAGAGAACTAGGCCTTTTGTGTACATAGAAAAAGTAAAACCAATTTAGATCTTTGTGTTCAGGCTCATGAAAAAATGGGGGCAAAAAACAAAAGTGTTGCATTTATAATTTTGTTCATATATATATACAGTATATATATTATATTATAGTTGATTGGCTTTGCTTTATGTGAGTGTAACTGGAAGTATGACTAGGTAAAGAAGGACTGTAAATGCATCCAACTCTTTCTAGTTTAACATATTTGTGATATAGCAAATTAACAGCAGTTGCAATTTGCTATGTAATAATACATACTGCGCTAATATAGTGTTAGTCACATGTATCCAGATTGACAAAGTCGTGATTTCTCTCAGCTAGTATCTGGCGCCTGAGATCCGACGGAAAGAGCCTAAATGACCGCACGGTGGACTGGTGGTGTCTCGGAGCTGTGCTCTATTAGAGATGCTTTAACAGCTTAGTAGGTTTAGACCCATCGCACTGTATATATTTTAATCTTCCTGGCCCTAAAACTTAATGGGATATAATCAAACTGTGCACACAGCCACCGTTCTACAGCCGGGACGTCTCTGAGATGTACGACGGGATCCTTGCATAAAACCTCTGCCGCTGCCGCCGGGAAGTCGCAGGTCTGCGAGTCACTCTGCTCTAAACGGACTCCTGTGCAGAAAGACCAGCATCGCCGCCAAAGATAGGAGCCATTGCTGTATTTGTGAGTGACTCTCTGGAGGGGGTCTTTGTCATTGTTGTAACTGTTTATCGAGGCCAGGCGTTCACTGTTAATGTGTCAACTGTGGTGGTTTTGCAGTTGGAGATTTAAAAATCATGTGTTCTTTGCCCCCATTAACTGGGACGACCCTCTACCACAAGCGAAATCACTCCTCCAATAACCCAAATGTGGATAGGTTACAACAAACTCCCTCTGGCCTTTGGTCTTTATAGAGTACCAATACACAGAGTATAACTGTACATCTTACTTTATGTACACCCCCCATTCAGTTCTGTTTCACCTGACAGTGTTAGACTGAAGGTGATTTGTGTAATAAGACTTCTGGCTGCTGTGTTTCTCCAGAGAGGCCCAGCAGACCTTCAGCACATTGACCCAGAGTTCACCAGAGAGACGGTGCCCCAACTCTGTGGGCCGCACTCCAGATCCCACCCCCAGCCTGGCCACCAGCAGCTCCAACGCCTTCAAACGGCTTCTCATACATCTGGCTGGAGTAGGACAGCTTTCCTCTGAAGGCTGGGTCGTCGACCGAGGAAAGGCTTCTGTCACCCTTCAATGTCACTGAGCGCACGGGTGTTTCTGGATGCTTGAAAACACTGGGACTGTGTTGAGGGCAAACGCTGCGAAGGGGCGGAACCTAAGCTGGTCATGTGAGGGGTTTATAAGATGTTATTGATCATTTGGGCAGTCAATCATTTCTACAGTTTGCACAGGCATGTTCGTTGTGTTTAGACTAAAGGACATTGCGGTTATAGCGAGATTTGTTTGATTGCACCATTCTGGAATAGCCGATGTAGTTTGGCAAATGCGGTTAAAAGTCTAGATATTCTGATCTTGCTTGTCTTTTGGGTATTGTGGATCTGGCATAGCCTTATCTCTTGTCAGCACCCTCATCTAGACGTTCTTCTATATGATTATTGAAAAGCAGGAAAAATTACAACCTTTGCTTTTGTAAACCGTTTTGTGCCAAAAAACTTCATGTAATTGCAATGCTGCTCTGTTATGTAAAATGTCAGCAATGCAATCTTTTTTATATGTGATCCATTTGAAGATAATTTGGACTGTGCTTTATGAAATAATCTAGTATCATGCTCAGAAAGTCTTGCAGAAATGTGACAGTATAACCGAGAATATGTTTTGTGTGGGGGCAAAAAAAAAATAAACAAACTTCTTTAAACATTTGTCTCCTCAGGGCATAACCCAGGAGGTGGTGGCATTTAGGAAGCATATCCCTGGACGTATGCTGTTACATGTGGTCAGCTGCGTCACACCCACCGGATCTGTCTTCCCTGTTGTTGTATTTACTCTGAAATGAACGGAAACAGAGTATTAGCGGCTCTATTTCTTTTGCGCACAAAAGTTATTCTGGTAGCTTGACACCGTATACATTGCAGATGAACCACTCGACGTCACATGGATTATTTTAACAGCTCTCCTTGCTACGTTTTCTGGACTTGGGAACATGTCAGTTGCGTTGCTGTCTCGTAGGAGGGCCAGACGCTCTCAGATTCCATCAAAAAATATGCTCAATTTGTTGTTCTGAAGATTAATGAAGCTCTTAAGGTTTTAAAATGACTGAGGGTGGAAAATTAATGACAGAATTTAAATCTTGGGGTGAACTAACCCTTATAAGGGATCGTTCACCACCCAAACTGAAATACTTTCATTATGTACTTACCGCTCAAGCGTTCCACACGCTGTTTGTGCTTCTATCTGTTGAAGGCACAGCATATTTTATTAACTCAAACAGTCGATGGTCGCCCATGGATTTAACGGTATGCTGTCCCGGAAAATAAATTTGTGTTACTTGAGTAATGAAAGTCTTGTCTTTGACTAATGTGAGTCTTTCAAAATGTTTAGTTTCAGTGTGCTTAGCTTAGGATTTCATTTCAGTCATCTGTTAAAGAGCACAGCTGCTTGAAAGAGGAAGTGGCGGTATGTTGCATGTACTCTGTTTCATGTCTGCCTCTGTTAATGATCTTCCGCTGCTGTGTTTTGAACAGTAATGAGTGATCATGTCTTAGTAAAACCATACTTCATTCAATCGTCGCAACCACTTACCATGGCTCAGTGTTCTGCACCTGGCTTGGAGCTGTTTTTGTGGTATAAAAATCTATAGCAGGGATTCTGTGTGGCCGCTGCGAGTTTTTCACCAGTTAGGCTTGGAAAAGATTAATTTTTCATGAGCCGAAAAAAAAAGATACACGTCACACCTTCTGTTTATCAATTTGCACTGCTACCCATTTAGCTACTCGCATAAAACTTCAAGGGCATTGAGTTTGGCATAAAAATCCACCACTGGGCTCTGCACCCCTTTACTAAATTATTCATTACTTCCAGACTTATGGGCCCTCTAGAAGCTTGCGTTCTGCAAGTGAACATCGCTTGCTATTGTTCATCCCAAAGGAAGCACAAAGTCACTTATGTACGGACTTTTAAATTTAAATGTTCTCCCTCGCCTGGTGGAATGACGCATGCCGCAACTCAATCTGAGTCCTTAGCCATCTTCAAGAATCGCTTAAATAAACATCTCTTCTCATCTTTATTTGACCCTCTAACTTTAGCACTCCACTATTCTAATTCTTATTCTCAAAAAAGATTTAGCTTAGCTTTCTAATCTTTTTGTATTCTATCTATTTTCTTTTGCTATTTATTACTACAATTATAAAAAAAGGACCTCTAACAGGCACAGCTAGCTTCTATTAGTCTTTTCTATTCTATCTGTTTTTGGGGGGGGGGTTGTTATATATTATATTATTAAAAGCCCCTGGCTACTGTCCTGACGACGAAAATGGCGTAATGCTTACTTTTGCAGCGGACGGCCGAAGTATGCTTTGGCTTTTTTAAAGTGGCAGGATCTAATCTGTGCAGCCACATGTGGCATCAACATAAACCAGTCTGTGTGGAGCCAAATTCTTGCTGGTTGGTTAGGGGATCAAATACTTAAGTTCATTCACGTGAAGAAGCAAATCAATTTTCTAATCTTCATCCGTGCACCGGACTCCGTGGAAATGTGTTTTATTCTGATTCTTTGGTTGATATATCTGTCTCTGTTAAAATAAACCTACTCATAAAAAATTAGCAGACTCATTTCTTTTGTGTAAAGTGGATCAAGGCTTACAAATCAGCAGGGGATCAAATAAATATTTTCTCCACTGTATACAGTACTGGTGCAAAAGTCTTAGGTTTTTAGTATTTTCACCAACAAAAAAATTCAGAGTTTGTTTCTATCCTTTGCTGTAGTGTGTCAGTAGAATATCAGTTTACATTTCCAACATTGCTTTTTTCGGCATTAATTGTAATAATCATGTGAGATTTTTCAATGCACAAGGTTTTCTTATAACAAAACACAATGGATCCCTGCAAACAGGAGGGCCTTTATTCATCCCGCAAGAGTGGTGTGAGGGTCACGTTTATTATGAATGCTTGTGCATTTATTTGACGACTTGTGGACTGTTTTAACTGCAACCCCTGCTGACTGCAATGATAGAGCTTGGAGTAGCCAGGGCCAATTTTAATATGAACTTCCGACTGGATTCGTCTGAAAAGAAGAAAGTCATGTATACTCCTAGGATGCATCGGAGGGTGAGTAGTACACACAGTCTAATTTCAGTTTTGGGGGTGAAACTTACCCCTTTAATGAATATATAAATATAGTTTATTTTTCTTTTGAGGTATAATTTGACCAAAATGTAACATGTTCTTGATTAGGATTGCAAAGTGGCAGACAATTTACTGAAATTTTCTGGAAACTTCAGCGATTGGATACTTAATTTCGGGGAATTTTGTGGAACTATTCCTAGTTGGAAACTTACAGAAATTTATGGGAATGTAATGTGGAAGATTTTGGGCAAACTTATAGAAACTGTATCATATAGTGCAAACATTTTGTTTGGGTTGTTTGGTCTAAGCTGACCTGCATGCAAACAAAAACAAAATTAAAAAAATTATGTTTTGGGATTTTTTATGGAACCGTGTTTTTAGATATTTTTTTTCAGCATTCATTGATCATAAAATCTTCTTCAAACCGAACAATCCTCATGTTTTCACAAAAAACCCAAAAAAAAAAATTATAAATCTTTTGTGTACTAACACAATATGAATCTCTTACTATCACTTTTTGTCAATTTACACATCCTTGCTGAATAAAAATATGAATTTGTTCCAAAAAAAAAAAAACAAACAATTATTGACGCCAAACTTTTGACCAGCGGTAGTGTACGTGTTAAAAATCAATTTCTATTTGAAATAAATGCGTTCTTTTTTAATGTTTTATTCATCAAAACAATCCTGAAAAAAAATAAAAGTATCACAGGTTGTGAAAAAAAAGTGTTTCCTGCACGGATGATAAATCAAGGATCATCGTGACACTGAAAGACGGGTAATGATGACGGCTGGAAAATTCTACAATCACAGAAATACATTGGTTTTTCAAAATACATTATAAAACAGAAAACCATTACATTTAATAAAATTGTAATTACTGCTACACAATTTTAGCGCCCGTTTGTTCTGTACCTTGAACATGGATCGTATGTAATATTTATAGTCACGTAGGTTAAATATCTCACAAAGATGGATCACTGAAAGAAGGTATCTTCTGCATGTTAATGTAGGAATGAACAGTTCGGTAGGATTCCGTGGGCCTCACACTAGCCCTGCAAGGCAAGTGTGCTGTGTTGCATGTGATTGCGGACGTGTCGCGGGGAGAAAGAATTTTGTTTCAACTACGTCTAAAGTTCTCAAGTTTCTCTCTGCACAAATGCCCGTTTATTCCTGTTATCTTCCCATGGATAATTTTCCAGTCTCTAGCTAATTTTCTCACTCCTCTTCATAACAGGTTTCTTAGAGATTTCAACCTTGTATACAAAACATCGCTTGGGTGTTTCAAATGAAAATAGACTTTTTTTATTGTTGTGTGGTTTGTTTTAATTGGATAAAAAAAAAACGTTAGGATGAAAGTCTTTGGGTGTCGCTCTCTTGGGCAGGTTTGTGCAGGGATGATTTGGGAAGCTGATCCAGGCCTTCCTACCTGTGAGTGATCTAAATCTAAATGTGCATCATAAATATTGGTCGTTTATTAAGGTTGAACATTTGTTGTTGTATATATTTTATATTCTTGTAGTCTGTAATTGTGTTTGGAAGGATCGCTATGCAGGCCATGGACTGTAGAGACCGATTGCACGGTTGTATAGGACCCAGAGCATCATATAAGGGAAGCCATGAGCCAAAGAAAAAGACGATAAAAAGGGTGGCAGCATTGTTGATGTGGTTATTCATACTAGGGGGGGGGTTGAATGAGCACCCATACTCTGATGTTGTATTTTTTCAAAGATGGCGGACAGCCAGCAACTGTTTATTTAAAGAAATTTTAGTATGAGTCAATGAACTAGTTGGATCTAAAACTATCTTGACGTCTCATGCCTAAAGCTCATGATCAGCTGGTGACTTTGCTATGGTGACAAGAATTGGCGGCATCAAGTGGCAAGCTAACTAAATGGCGAAGGCGCATAACTAGTGCCGTGAGCGATGCCACAATCACCATCGACCCTTCTGTGATTAAAAAAGACCCCTGGTGGACAGAAGATCTCATGATCATAAATGGCCACTGTGTGTCTGAGATCTCACTGGTCCACCAGATTGCAAGGTTTCTCCCTGGAAAGAGTGAATTTAGCAGCTGTAAATAGACTTGTTTGTATTATTATACATAGTTATCTTTATTGTTCTCACCAGTGTTAAAACCGTGTTATAGTGTCAATTTATTTTTACTGGAGGCTCTATAAATTACATAGGGCGTTGATCTCATCAGGTTTTTCTTCTGAATGGTGAAAAAGGGGGTAAGTTTGGACAATTGGCTAAAGCAATCAGGCATTTGGTAATGTGTGGTAGATTCTAGTAATTCCATACAGAACGTCAATGGTGATCAACCTTAAAGCGTCACAAATGGAACAAGGGCAGCCCTATCTAAGATATGAGGAAGGTGATCTTGAGTCTCTGTCATGTCCCAAAAAGAACCGTCTCTTTTTCGCATCAAGTCATGAAACCGGTATTTTGTGTCTTCGTGTTGTGTAAAATATTCCTTTTTTTTTTTTTTTTTGGGGGGGGGGGGAGGAGGGGTTGGGGAAGGTCATAATAGATCTTGCTTGTAATTGGTTATAAGTTTAGAAATATAAAATGGTGTTTGCCTATCACTTGTCACTTTTAATGTTTGATTTTCAAATTGTTCCAGCAGTCAACGAGCACAGGGCTAGAGGGTTGCCATTGGCCCCACGGTGATATTGAGGACCTTCAGAAAAACTGCCTGGAAGACACCACGTTCCGCCACTCTAGCCCTGTTCAAGCTCAACCCTTCGCGACTTCCAGATGTCGCTTCTTGGCTGTGCCCGCCGCAGGGGGCATTAAAGCTTTTGTTGATTGATGTTTGGGCGCATCGCTTGCCGGAGCGAACATGTCTAGGTCGACTGAACTTCACCCGTAAGTGCTCTGGGCTTTCGTCACGTTCAGTGTCCCTCAGTTGGTCGCTAAAGCACCAGCGGCTCTCACAACGCAACGACCTAGCATTAGCGGCTCTATGAATAACTGTGGAGCGACACATCCAGCAGGCAGACGATAGGGATGGCCATCTAGGCTATGTGTCTTTCAGCTTTGAGTGCACGGGTTCCGTAAATGGTGATGTTATAGACCACCGAAGGCTGATGAGGATCTTGGGCTTCAGGGGAACTACGCAGCATGATCCTCGCTTTTGTCGAGAGTCTAGTATTCGTAGCCCTTGATGACGCTCTGGAAGCTTTCTTGCCCTATTGCATTCTGCCTTGCTGGCTCTTTAAGGGAAGGAAGCTTGAAGTTCACCCAGTTTACGGGCTAAATGTCCTTGGGAAGGAAGGGGGCTTCGAATGTCAGTGGTATTCTTAAGAGCGATGGTCATTTCGCCACTATAATAATTGTGTTAACTATACTCGGGCAATATTCATAGATGCAAAGAATAGCTATTGAGTGCATAGAGCAGCTACTAGCTATCGGTGTCTTTGGGTGACTACAAAAAATTCATGTATTCTGACACAAATAAGAAAGATGCCAGACGAAAGATGAGTTACTAGTGTTTTCTGGATGACGCAGTTTCGGCCATCGATGAATACTCTATAGGCCTGACGTTTGGATGCAGCATAACATTCCTGGATTATATTACAAGCGAGCTGACTGCTAGTGTGTAAGTGAATGATGCACTGAAGAAGTACCACGAGTTGTTGAGCGCGATAGCATTGCTTGAGATAGGGCAAAGAGTGGTGTTTATTTTTTTTTTTGCTCAGCCACCGTGTCAAGTGGCTTGATGTTCATTGCAACGAACTGGCAAGAAGCTACCACTGTCTGTTTCTGGTCTTGGCAGCGACATGCAGCTACGCCTGGAACTCCTTGGAACACATTTCAGCCTTTGTCCCTTGTCCACTCCTGCTATTCACCCTGCGTTGGTATCACTGCCAATAGAACACTTGAGACCAAGGCCGACCGGTTTCAGCCATCATTTGCTTCTCCAGGGCCCCTGGCCGCCTGGGCTCTCGCTCTTGGTCGCAGGGGCCTCCTTATTTGGCAAAGAGAATTTCTATCCGGGTGCTGGCTTCAGTATTATATCAGGGAGCCCTTGTACTGAAGGAGATGTTTTCTGTCGGGCACAGGCCTTCTGGAAAGACGCTACCCGCTTGCCTGCGACTAACAAAGGCATGTTGCTAGGCTAAATTATTGGCGGTTCCCCAGCATCTTCACAGGAGGATTTCAAAAGACTGTTTCCTCTAGCGATCCTGTACTCGTACGTGCGCGTTCAGTAGTACGTACACACGACGCGCGACGCAATTTCTGCTGTACTAAGAGTATATCTCGGAGAAAAGTATGTGGCTAAAAATGCGAATGGAAGAAATCCTGAGCAGATTTTTACTCTTTCAAAAGAACGTGGACATATATGCTGGATCGTCAAGTAAATGTCATAGGGTTTTTGTTTAGTTTGTTTAATATAAATCTAAAAACAGCCTCAATTAATCTTGAAACTGTCTTGATATTTTGAAGTTAATTTGGTCAAAAGTGAGTGGTGCCTGTGGTTTCCGCAAATGGTATGTTTTCACATCATGCTGAATAAGAGAATACTCTGCTTTAGACCTGCTAACAAACGACCTCAGAGGTATGGAAAAACCTCAGCGCTCTGGCCTTCTTCGTTGGTTTTATGTTCTTTGTGGAACCCACATGTAAACTTCTGTGAAACTTATTTTTATTATAATTAATATTATAGATTATTTTTACTATATGATATCATTACTTATGCATATTATAATTTTTTATTTTTATGGGGTGGAAGCATTATATATTTACATAATTTCAATTTAATGGCGGACGACTGGGACCATCAAAGCTCAAAAAAATGTCAATAAAAGCTATGCCTCTGATTATGGAATACTGATTAGGCTTCTCAGTGGCAGTAGCGCAGATGAATCATGTGGGCTTCAGGGTACAGTTTGCCTAATCAGAGAATTCTAAGCTACGCAGTCGCTTTTAAGGGACTCATACTGCAGTAGCAGGCTGCCTTACTCAGAATTCACAATTTTTGAGGTGTGACATTAAAATAAATAGCAAAAATAAATACATGGCAATAAAAACCACGAGTCCTTGCTCTATCCACAAATGAATTTCTGTTCTGGAAGAAAAATCTTTTTGTATTTGGTACGTTTTGGTTATACTGGTACATGTTCTTGTACCAGTGCAAATAAAGGCGTGATTTTTCATAAGACAGCCCTCGGACATGCGTTTGAACAAAAGTGCAAGGAGAAACAACCTAAAAAAAAACACATGCCAGTTTTTTAAATTGGAATGGTATCATTACAAACAATTACGAAAAACATGGTGGGGGGGGGGGCAAAAAACCCTGGGGGAGGGAAAGTCGGCTCTATTAAAATAGGTTATACACATTATCAGGAAACTATTTTTGTTTAATTATTACAGATATCCTTTAACAAATGAAATTTAGATCTGAATACCTTTTCTATTATATATTATTATAGTATGAAGGTTTTGAAAACTTGTTTCCTAAAAACAGGCATGACCACTCTTCACTGGATGAAGCTCTGTGGAAGACCTCTAAGCGGGTGCCCAAGGTCATGCTCCTTGGCTATTGAACAAAAAAGAAGAAGAAGTACGGCAACAACTTTCCTGAAGTCCTTTAAGGAGGGGCATAGTTCAAAACACACATTAGTCCGCTAAATAGTAAAAGGAAAGAGTTAAAGAAATTGAAATTAATTATGCAGTATGGGAATGGCGTTATTTTGCCAAAAGGAATGGACATGATTTGCAACCGATTGTCCCAATATTAAAAACCGGGGGCAAAATGGCGATATCCTAAAGTCGTATCGTCCAATGCTCTTACAGCTGTTTTATGTACAATAATGGAAAGTATGGTTCAGGGATAGATTAAGTATCTATGGCTTGAAAAACAATAATTCTTTGTTCTTCTGTATCCAAGTGGTTTTAGGAATGGGAAGATTCTACTACTGGACTCCACATACTATCGTGTTAGATTTAGATATTGAGAAGAGCTATATTGCAAATAAGGAAGTTGTTCATGGGTGTTTTTTTTTTTAGGACATTAAAAAGGCTTATGATACAGTATGGCAAAGAGGGCGCTATTGATAAAGTTGTATGTGAAATGCAGGGATCAGAGTTAGGATGCTTAAATTAGATTAATAAATTTTTGAAAGGAGCGTACCGATTCAAAGTGAAAGTAGAACGGGTCTCTGTCCAGTGAGGAAAATGTGTGGCAATGGAACCCCCGCTCAGGGAAGTGTTATTTAAATGTAGATTATTTAATCTTAATTTTTAGCACACGTTAAATCTAGGTTTCAGAATGGGCATTATTTGAGTACATGATGAGTGGCTGTTTGGAAAAGATGATGGGGCGGAACTTAATTCATATTTATAAACACTTACAACACCGAAATTAAATAAAGTAGCGGCTTTTCCGCAGAGGAATGGGGTTTTGGAATTTCAGTCTGGAAACATCTAAATATCTTGTGTTTGGTTTAAAGAAAAAAAACTTTTTAGATTAAGAGCTTTCAGTATTATATAATAGTTCTTATAGAAAGAGTTAAAATCATTAAGTTTTTTAGGAGTTTGGTTTGAGGAATAGAATGACTTGGACAAGAACACAAATAAAACAGTGAAAAATGTGGAGTAGGGTTATTAAATACTTTACTTTAAATGTGTTTGGTTGGACTGGATGGGGTGCACTTAAAGAGGTTGTTTTATGTATGATTTATAGGGTAATAGTTAGAGCTAATATTGATTACGGGTTGCCTGGTTTGATATAGATTAGCATCAGAATCTGTATTTAAAGAAATTGGAAGTAGTTCAAGCCCAAAGCATTGAGAATATGTGGAGAGGCAATTGATATAATACTCCACTTAATGCTTTGGTTAACTGAATATGGTAGAGACCACACTAGAGCACCGGGGAGGCAATTCACTTAGTAACCAACTTCAACGCGCCACTTACTAAAATAGTCAACATAGTGGCCCCCGTTTCTGGGGTTGCCAGCTCACACAGGTGTTCAGTCCGGAATAAGAGTGCAGATGAAATGGCTACGAAAGGCCTGTAATTACGAAGTGAAGTAGAGTTGGAGTTGGGACCGCACGGGTTGAGTGTTAAACAGTATATCCGACAATAATTATGGCAAAAAGAACGGAATGAAGGATATACAAGGCAGACATTTACTATTTCTGTTCAAGCCAACAGTAGGGCATTCTGTGATTAGAAGGTTTAGGATAACAAGATAGTGTCGTTTTTCCCTAGACTAAGGTGGGGTGCCCTTGTGCGCTGAAACTTTGGGTAAGCAAGGACTGGAAAACATGCCAGATGGCAGATGTAGATTGGACTGAATCAGAAGAACCTGAGGCGTGGAGTGATAATGGAGTGTTATCGATTCATCCACGCAAGCCTAAGACTCCTCACATGGTTTTTCACGTTATTCGAATGTGTAGTCACACAATGTTTCTGTATAAAATTTTATCCCTAGCACAAAAAGGATTATGAGTCTACGAAACGTCGTTATCAATTTTTTGGCACACGACCTGGACTTTTTTACGCAGGGCTTTAAAGGTTAAAGCGTGGGAGTCTCCAGATAACGCATTGAGGGAGGGCCAGTAATACGTCCCAGTTAGGAGTGATGCGTATAAAAGTCCTCCGCGCAAATGTTTATGAGAAGGCAGACGAAATAAGAACTTTTTCAGAGCCCGTCTACGGAGAGCCTTCCCACACTCTCTATTAAGTCCTATTGGTACACCGAATTTTGGTTTTGCAGCTCCCACCAGAGTTCCACTGGGGGCGATCGGCCATGAGTGCCAAATGAATGGGAGTCTATGGGGCCTAGACGGCTAAATTTGTCCCTTTCACCCGATGTGCCGTTGAGAACATCTCAGATCTGATGTGTGGGTTTTGGGGGCAAGTTCAACATGGGTTTATGAGTTCGAACCAAGTTGAATGAAACGAGTACTTATGTCCTTTCGATTTGTCTTACAGGGTTGAGTTGGTTGTTGGCCACATAAACACGCTAGCATTCTGCTAATGACGTATAACGTATGACGTCCATTGACAATTTGAAAAATACTTTTTAAAGCAAATAAGTGACTCTAAAAACATCTACCACCCGAGCAATGTGTAATTTCTTTGCATCTCCTTTCGAATACAACATGTCAAACTTACTATCGACAACAAAAATTATAGTGCCTGAAAAAAATGTGGATCTTTGTGAGGGGTATACACCGCCATTGACCCTCCATTTCATTCTCTGCACTCGTTCCTGTGAGCGTCCCTCATATGGAAATCAGAGTGGAGACTGCATACCCAAAGAACAGTCAGAAGGGCCGGAAGTGGTATTGAGGAGTGAAACTTTTCGCCATATTCGACAATCTCTGACTTTTTTTTTTTTTTGTAAAAAAAATCAGGAGAAGAACTCTTCCTGGAAGAGGAAATGTCGGCTTTCCGGGCGTGACGTCATGAGCCGGTAAAGCATGGGCTGCCGCCACGATACTAGGCCCAAAGTTGAGCCTGCTGGTTCATCTGCTTATTTTCAGCTGTTGTTTTTAACTATCTGGATGCGAACTGTACTCTGGCCAAACCTCGGACAGACACCTGGGTGGCGATCATACGGAGGACGCTGGAAATACCTTGACGTTTATTAATCTGGTAGGTAGCTAGTTCTCAGCCAATGTCACTCCCTGTCAGTCAGGACTACGCGTGTCACCTGCCCGTGTTGTTTTCTGTTGCAGGTGTCCCGCACGCGCTGTTTTTCTGGGCTGTGTTGTGCTGGCGGGACGCGGTTGCACAGCAGCGCTGTCATCTGTCAAACAGAGTGCGCAGCGCGGGCGCTCCTTCTGCTCCCTGCACCAGAGCCAGAGACATTCATACTTCACAACTGCTCTGGCGTTTCCCGTCGGGACTGTGAGGTAACTCAACCACCTACAGACACGCGCGCGGACTGTTGGCTGATGAGTACAGGTCATGGTTTTCGATGTCGTATGAGCGGCATGAAAATGTCGAGGAACTTACAATAGCCACTAAAAATATTATCTTTTAGAAACTTAATACACACTTACAGGGCTCCAGGTCAGTCATTTCTTCCCACACTGGTCGCTTTAATCTGTTGGTTTACACTTACACATGATTTGATCGGGTATTTTTTTTTTTGTATGGGGGTGCTACAGAATGGGATTAATCACTGCATTGCTGATGAACTTTTAGCAGTCTAGTTTTGGCAGTTATATGGGAAAACGAAAGTGGCTAACATTGAAACCCCGGTATAGTATTATTTGTGATTGGTTTTGTGAAGGTGAGTTCCTTTTGCTCTGTTATAAGTCGCTTGCATGCTCGCGATCATTGTCACGGTTTAAGAGACAAAAGTATAACTGTTTTGCTTCCTTTCATCTACTTCACCTTTCACTTTTTAAGAATAAAAGGAACAAAAGATGGATTCATTGTTATTCTAAATTAAAAGGCACAACAACAATAAAAACCGTAAGATACAATGACATTGTAACATAAACGAATGAGGCATGGCATACATCACATGCTGTATTATATACAGAGTAATAAATTACAGAACATTTAGCAAACACTGAGGAAATCTAAATATAAAAAAATCATGAAATAAAATAAAAGAGAGCCTCCAGTGTAACGTGAGGTAACAGCAGCAAAGATAACAAGCTTTTCAAAACATGAAAACCAAAAAAGAAAAGTATAAAATATCCAAACTTGCTGTCGGTGTTTTTTTTTCCCCAAGAACACCAACATGTTTCACCTTCTCTGGGTTAAGAAGCGGTCTTTTACTTCACTACTTTAGCTTTTAGCTTGAAGCCCATCCCTCGTTTCCGCTCAGTACTGCAGATGCATCTGTCTGGTGTTCGTCTGGAGCCCTGACTGAACTCTTCACTAACAGCCCGGCAGAGACTCTCTCTCACCCTCTCTCTACGCTCGTGATGTTTCAACCTTTGTGATGGGTCTTCTGTAGAACACCACAAGAGCTTCTAAGAACACCTCGGTCTGCTCTCTGTTAATACAGTTAAAGTCAATAAGAACTGGGGCTGTCCAGCTCCAATAATGACAGCACAAAAGTCTGTTTTTACTTATCATCTGACGTGTGTGCTGTATTTCATATGTCTCATGCAGTCATAGCTGTAGCTGTATTAGCCTAAAAGTTTAAGTTCTCTTTCACATTTTTTTTTATGTGTCTAGGTATATTTTCTTTGAGTAAAACTACAGGTTTTATTATTGGTAATTGATTTAATTATGCTACATAATTCTTTTGACATATTGCTTGATTTTTTGAGCATGACTGTCCGAATGATGTCACAGTATTTTGGAAAGACTAAATATACTGTTAATATCCACAATAGATTGCTAAAATAATTATTATAGTATTTATGATAGTTGTGAAACTTTTTTTTAGGCTTTATATATTTCCCATGTATTCTTATTTTGTATTGAGGTACAGTTTTTTGTAATTTTGAAAGTGGTTTTATAGTGTGTGACTGGACTGATCGCAATAACATGGACATTCATTCACTTTTTCCATCAGGTTTTTTAGGTTCAGATTTATCTGAATGTATAAGACGGGATGTGAATGTATAAAACTATTAATAGATTGATATCAGGCTCATTGATTAACTGATAACTTTGCCTGTTCAACAAAAGGTGTTTGTTTGATGCTAATGCTGTTGTCTTTTATTATTACTTTTTTTTTTTATGTGAATATATATATGTTTGTATGTGTGTGTGTGTGTGTGTGTGTGTGTGTGTGTGTGTGTAAAATAAGTGTCAGCTTCAATAATTTTGTGTATTATTTTATTCGGACCATGGACAGCCTGCTCTCTTGATATTGGTATCATCAGTGGTTATTAAAAACCTTTATTGGTCGACTACTAATGTGAACTTTGAATTTCGTGATGTGATCTTCTTGCCTGCAGTTTGTGTTTCGTTTCTTTCTGGACTCTCTAACCACTTATGACAGAGAGCTGGTGTACCCAAAAATGTTAGACGAGATCATTCCCATCTGGCTGAATCATGCAATGGTGAGTGCATTATTTAATAGTTAATGTACTGCTGTGTTGACGGAGCTCTGTGACCGGCGTGCGCAGCATTAATCCAGGTGTCTGGTGTAATGCAGGATGTGCAGGTAGTTGAGGTTTTGTGTTTTCCCCAGCACACAGTGATCATTGCCGCTGCTGCTGCTGCAGATGTTCCTTCAGAATCACAGATATCCCAGTCGCACAAAGGGGATCTTCAGTCTGGCTTTATTTGGCTGTGCCCTGTATCTGTCATGGTAAGCTTGTTCTGCTTGCATGGATCACACAGATCTACAACTCTGTGACTCTCGTTTAGTTTTTTCTGTCTGTGTTACATGCGTCTGTCTCCTCATTAGGGTGTTGTGGGTGCACCATGCGTCAGGGATCTGGGTGTATCTATCATGGCTCAGCCCCCACTTTTTGCCTGACCAATCCCGTGGGATTGTGTGTTTTCTTCGGAGGCGCGTCGCTCAGCATGGCTCCTCTTTACCTGTTAGGAGAGAAGCTCAGCCTCATGATGTGGAGCAGCACAGGTGAGAAACCTGACCAAATGGGCAGTAGATTGAACTATTTTTTTTAACTCTTTCCCTGCCAGCATTTTAAAAATAAATAAATTGCCGCAATGTTCCCTCTAATTTGTTTTTCTTCCTGATAGTACAGCGCGCACACACACACACACACACACACACACACACATTACAGCGCGCACACACACACACACACACACACACACACACACACACAAAAGTGTACAACCTTTTAACGTTAATGTGCTATTTATATTTAATTTGACCCTTGATGTAAATAATGCACATTTTAGGATACCTGAGATTTTTTTACAGTGCTGTATTACCAAAAAATTTATAAAAAATCATTTTTTGTAAAATTAGATTGAAAAACAGTTAAATTCTTTTTAATAATAGAATATCATATTATGTATTTTTAATATAATATAACATGAAAAATGAAGCTGATATTGCCTCATGAATACCCTTTTTGAGGTCAATTGTTTATTAGATTTATAATATAATATAAAAAAACAAATTGAAGCATTTAAAATCTGAGATCTGTAAGCTAAATATTTTCAAAGAACGTGAACGTGAATTCTTATATAGTTATCTGAGTAGAGTTTAGAGTAGTAGAGTTTGTACACTACTTCAGCTGCTCTTCTTTCAAACATGATGACGTTTTCTTTCACATGTCATCACATTTGTGTTGGCTCTCATGTTGAGTTGATTCATCCTCAACTGTTAAATTATTTATTTTTACAGCGACTCATTTGGCGCTTACAGACTGTACAAAAACATGGACGTAGTGTCCGTGACGTCACGCGTGGGTTTTGAAGCCCAAAGTGGGCGGAGCTGGCTGTCACCATCTTGGCTGCGCATCACTCCAGGATAATCGAAAATGGGCAAAGAGGCGGGACGTGGGTGGAGCTGTTGCTGAATCCTAGCTCAACTGTGGTGACACCAGCAACAATCCACCTGTCACAAGGCAAGTGGCCACGCCCTTTAATTATGCCGAACTTTAAGACTTAATATAATTTAAACAGATGAGTTTATAAAACACATTCACCCCCCTCACAGTTGTCATGAAGGGTAAAATAGCTATATAGACCAAAAACAACTTTTTTTTCCATTAACAAAAAAACAACAACATTTTGCACAAAAATGTACGCAAATTTCGAATGCCTCTAAATTATCGAAATGATCAGAACACAATCTTCTACATGCCTTCGTCTCTTTGCAGTCAAATCTGATTTTTTGATCAAGTAAAGGTCAGAATAATTTGCAGTCAAATCTGATTTTTTGATCAAGTAAAGGTCAGAATAATATTTACTGTGATATCTTTACTTATTTTTAAAAGTAAACAAAAGTATACCTTAGATTGTTAGTAATGTTTCAAGATGAACACTTACTGGACTGAAGCAACTTTTTACTCCGGTTGGGCCTCTGAATAAAAATTGTGTTTTTCTTTCATCCTTGAGTATGAGCTTCATATTCACCTGTATCATAATATATAGCTATACAAGCTGATGTAGCAAATATAAACACTCAACAAAAAATATACACATGCCAGACTTTTTTAAATTTCTTTTTCTTTTTCTGTCTATATGAACTTCGTTTCCTGTCCATTTCAAATCACAAAGTTCAACCTCAGAGTGTGGGAGGTTGTCTCTTAATATTATGATCCATACTGACTGTGATTTTTCTCTATAAGGGAATCAGAAGAAAGAAAAAGAAGTAGATGTCTACTGGAATCCACATTAACCGTGTGGAGCTCAAAACCAGCCAAACAACACTTTACAGAGCACAAAGCAACAGCTTCAGTAGCAGTACTTGTATTTTATACAAGAGGGGCGTGATTCGCCCCAGCATCATACAGTACACATGAAATGTGTTTACGCTAATCGTGCTGATATTTTTATTCTGTTATTTGTTTTCTCTCTTTGACCTATTTTTGTGATTCTAAGTTAAAATGCTGTATTTTTAAAAAAATTTTCATTATTTTAGAATTGTGTAATTCCAGACAACTAATTTTCGCCAGAATGCTGCTGTTCATTAATTAAGGGACCGTTAGTACTGAGCACTTTCCCCTTCTCAGATTCATGATCTTTATTTAAAAACAAGTCTGAGCTGGTGAGCAGTTTCCAATGGCAGTTAGTGTCACGCTGTGTAAAAATGTGTCACAAGATTGTGTCCGAGGGCTTTCTGAATGACACACTTCAACCTGTGTGAACTCTGGTAATCTCACCAGTGAAGCCCTTAATGTGATTTTCCGGCTTTGCCCAGAGTTTGATGATGGACTTTATTGGAAACAAGTAAAACCCAAGTAATCTGTGACCTTGCTGTAACGCACGTTTAATTCACATCCAGAGAGATGGCTCTGCATGCATTCTTCACTGACCCTTTCAATGAAGGTTTCATCAAATAAGACTATATTTCATGAAATCTGAAATTTTTTAATAAATTATATTGTCAGCTTGTTGACAGTATTAAGCAGAATAGAGTGCTTCATTGCCATTTATGGTGTGTTTCCTTTCATTTTAATATGTGTGTAAAACAAATGTTACGAACAGTGGATGAATCTGTTCGCTGGTGATTACAGGGTGACTGTAGATGATTCCTGCACTCATACAGTAGATTATGGCACCTTGTATATGGAAAATATGGTGATGCACTGACATTTACAAACTGTCATCAGTGACACTTAAGAGGGCCAAACAGGTTTCTGTTAGTACAGTTATGTAATTATTACTAATGGTCATCTATCCTATGTCCTTTATTCATAAACAATAAAATCTCTGTTCTTTAATTCATTTAAGGTGGCTTACTGTCTTTTGTCTTCCAGCATATGTATTGTCATCGTAAATGAGTCTGACTCTGATGCTGCATGGAGAAATGGAGGAGCAGTGCGTCAGCTGTTTGTTAACACTTCCTACTTAGGAGGGGACTCTCCTTTAATCAGATTGGATGTAAGTCCCATCAGTTTGCAAAGCTTTGAGAACGTCACCTCACTGTCATTTTCAAGTTACTGGCTTAGTAGGCGCTGCACTGGCCTTTTTGATGGGCGTGAATTAACCAGCCGCTTATGAACGTATGGACCTGAAGCAATAAAAAATAGAGCTGAAAGGACTAGAATGCAGCGCAGAGCTCTGTGGCTGACGATGCTGTCCGCTCTGAGGTCAGCGGTCAGGCAGAAATAGGCTACTTCAGGAGTACGTGGATTAGATGGTAAATCTTGAGGTGGAGTCCTGAAATAGCTGCTTTACTCTTTTGGCTTGATGTGAGACACTAGAACAGCAGTATTAACTCTACCTTCAGTCAGACACTCAGCCGTTTGAAAATGACCAGGATGTACAGCCGATCTGGATGGGTCCATGAGCTTTGCACACCCGTGAGGAAGCTTGTGCATCTAAAGGAAGACCAAAATAACATGATATATTGACACAATTGATCAAATCAGCTGAGGATTCAATGGACCCTCGAAGAGAAAGTACAGTTGATTTTCTCTAGCTGTGTTTGTGGTGTAGTAATAATCACACATCTCTAGAATCAATGGTGAGTAAAGAAATTAACACGATGGTTGGCAACAAGACTTTTAAATGGATGTCTGAGACAGATGTCTTTGAAGTAGTAAATTCAATATGTACAAAGTGAAATAATGGTGAATTAATGAAAAATGCAAACATCTTTTGTATGAAGACGAGTTATATCCTTGATTTGAGAAGCTTTGACATAGCTGGAGCTCCATGGGTGTCAAAACCAAAACTCTTTTGCATAAAGAACTGAAACTGACTTTTTGTGCATTTTGACATTGTGACAATTAAGCACACATACCATCCAATATTGCTAGTTACTGTATCGCCTCTGGATGTTTAACTTTTGAGGGGGAAACCTTAAAGGTATATTGATGAAGCTGTGTTATATACTGTTTTGCATTAATAAGAACTAGGGAGAAAGACTGTACTTGTACTCATCACAAAATTAAGCAGCAGTGCAATCTGTTTTCAACATTGATTATAATAAAGAACACTGTTTCTTAAGCTCACTGAAGAATGGAGTAACGATGCAGGAAAATTCAGTTTTTTTTTTTTTTGTTTGTGTACTGTATTTCCAATCAAATAAATGCAGCTTCATTCGGTGAGCATTAGTGACATCTTAAACTAATATATCCCTCCTATATATATATATTATATTTTAAATATCACATGATATTAATCTTACGCTGACAACCCACCACTTTGCGCTTTTCCCCCCTTTGACATCTGTAGTGCTAACTTTCTTGCAATTTATCATGTGCCCAAACAGATATTACCATGGAGGAAGGAGTATCATGGACTTTGGTAAGGAAATGGCAAACAAACAACATGAATAACTTGATGTAATTAGTCAAATAAATACACAATCAGAATGAATGTTTTGTCCTTTTGGGGCCATTTTTAAAGAACCTTTTCGAGTTCCTAATGTACTCCGTAAACAGCAAACACGGGAATTTCCATGTATACTTGAGATCTATATTGCAGCAGAACTGAGCCAGTCTCATTAATTGGCGAAAGGTTTTGCTCAACAACTGAGCAGATTCTTAAAGGAATTCATAAGACAGTAAAGCACAGTCCCCTTCTGTAAGAGCCAGTGATCACTCTGCTGATTTTCTAAATAGATGATATCGGTTTGTTTTTTAAAAGTGACGGGTTCCAGGGTCCCCAGAGCAAAATACACAATGGTTCGAGAGTCGCTGTGTTATTGTGATCCCGCTACCGATATGCAGTGCTCTCATGGGATGTGGTGGGCAGAACTGCAAGTACGAGGATACTTCACACTGGAGTGAAGACCGACACAGGCCATCAGAGGAATCTACTCGTCTTGGTACACTGCGTGCACTCAACACCTGTTTACTTAAAACATGGCCTTTACGCAAATAAGGTTTTTCGCCTTTGGCCAGTCTTATGAACCGGAAGCTTCTCTGTATTTAGTGTTCTCCAGCACATCAACATGTCATGTTCATTGTTCTTGTATCAGAGTTACAAAAATAAAGAGTTTCTGGGGGATCCCTAAAATGTTTCCTCTTTAGAAAGTCAACCGATCATCAAAGGCTTGGCTTTTATTTGATTTTACATACCAAAAAAAATACAAAAACAATCAATAAATCCACAGCATGTATGAATGGATTATTCCAACTCATGGTTCCTTCCTCATGGTTTCTTTTTTAGGATCACTGATAATCTGCTGGCTATGGCCGCCCTCCACCAAAATCAGTTGAAAAATTTGACGTAATAGCACCAGTTTTTGAGGTAACAACTGATGACAGAGCAGAAATGTGGGCCTTTAGAAAAACTGGTTCTGCAGTAGGTGTTTGGTACACTCTTATGATTAGCGCATGTTTTGGTTGCGTGTTAAGATGTGGTTTGAGGACCCTTATTATACCTCCATTTGCCCTGGCGGACACCCTGCCAGCTGTGGAAAACCGCTGGATCCCCACGAGTGGCTTTATCGTACCGACCCGGAGACATTCATGGAGGCTGGGCTAGTGAGTGACTTTTTTTGTTACATTGCTTCTGCCAAACTTTTCTAGATTTCAAATGCAGGTGTTCTGGAGTGATTGGGTGACATTACGGAAGCTAAAGCCGCTAAGCTAAGTTTTTACACCCATATAGTAAAAACATCAGCGTGTGTTGGTCTTATATTTTCAGTTTGGTAAGGTACTCTTCGCCATACTTGATGTTCTGGTAATTTCTACAACCTTTAGCTGGAACATTGACTTATGGTTGTGGCGTTCTCTGCAAAACATCGGGGGAACCTGTCATGGTGAAAGTCATTTCTTTTGCCATCCAAGAGGGCAAATGCATGGGCACTGCCTAGCAGGGTTGGCAGAAAACAGGTACAGTTCTGTGTTGGTTGACTTAAACGTCCAGTATATATCTAAATTGAAGAAAAATACATCACTTTTGGGTGATGTGGTTAGAGGTGTGCTGGTTCAATTCCCTTCACAAGTAGCCATGAGCTACTATGATTGTTGTCTTTGAGCAGCACACTTACTACCCCACGGTACTCCAGATGGATGGTTGTCAGTTATTATGCAGCCGTAAGTTACTTAGTTAAAAGCATCTGCGTACGCACCTCAAAGGCCAGGGAGCTAAAGTGGACTAAAAATGTTTTTTTTTTTTTGTTTCGGTGTAGAAGGTAGTCAACGCCCTACGGAAAGCACTCTCAGTGTGGACACCCGGCTCATGGTCCTTTCCATTACACAGATCATTTAGACGAAGCGGTTACATAAACGACAATACAGTTTTGTCAATTCCTAACAGCATTGTGAGACAGACCCATGACTATGGGTTAGGGTCGAGGGCTGGATTAAAAAGCACGTGCCCCAGGCCACTAGAAGCAGTGGGGGGCCCATCTCGCCAGCGTACCAACCGCCCCAGTCAGTCGTTGACCAGGGGCACTTCCCGCATACATAATGCCGCCTTGACAATGCACCATACTCTATTGTTCAGGCTCCAGGACAGGCTGTCCTGATCCCTGTCTCTCCCTGAACGTTCCTCTCACATCCGATTGTAAACAAGCCCTAATAAGATACTCCTGTACGTAAAAGCCATGGCTTGCACCCTAATGCCACATTTCCACCGATGTACGCTTTTTGGGAACTAACTCTTTTACGTGTTGTATGTAGTAGGTTGTGGTGCTGCCTGTTCTAGTTCTTGTCACACATCTCTGATTTAATAGAGGACAAGCCATTCGTAGTTCCGGCACTATGCAAACGGACCCCCCGCCAGCAGAGTGTACCAGCACAGTGGTCAGGACCGTTTGCCCAGGTTCGGTCGCTCCTGGTGAAAGTGTTGCAACGCGCGCCTAGCGCGCAACCTGTTCTCTTTCACACGACTTGGTATGCCAGAAAAATACGCACGGATACGCAGGTCGGAAGTTGAGGTACTGCCACACGTCGTTCCCTCTCATCGTGCAGACTATTACTGTACATCGCAGCGAATAGTCCAGGTTATCGAGGATGGGATTGTCGAGGTTCCTGACGTCATCCCTGTGGCAGAAAGACAACGTTTAATGACGCATCAGGGTACCCAGTTAAACAGAGAGATTTGGGAAATGGGCTGGCTTGATCAGTCCCGTTCTTCCAGGTATGACCCAGAGACAATAGATGGCAACACATCAATCCTTTTTACTATGTCCGTTAGAGCCTCAGCTACAGTGAGTCTGACCTCCAGAGTGTTCGCCGCGTCTTTAAAACATCTTGGATAACCTTCTTGGGGTTTTCGCCAGAATCCATCAACTCCCATCAATGAGCAGCTGGGAGCTTGTCAACTGTGTTCCCCGCAACTATGTCACTCCTTCTGGGGGGCTTGTAAGGACAATTCCCATCTTTCTGCTCAACCAGAAACTTTATGGGAGCTGAAAAACTTAGGGACCAGACAGAAGGGATCTCATCAATGCTTCAAAACACAGGAGGCAGTCGAGTCCTGCAGCGAAGCCAATCTTTAGGCATTTCAGATGAGAAAAGCAAGCACCCACAAGCGACATCACCCGAATACTGTCCTACTGGAGGAAAGACTGCAAGCAAAGTTCTGACCCTGACGAGGACCTTCAACTCAATGAAAAAGGAGCATTCGGAGGTGCCTTCATCACTGTCCAGTCCGAGCTGTCTCTGGAGTCACGTCGCCTCTGGTGGCTCAGTCCCTTGCGGTAGACCTCGAGAAGGATGGAGAGAAGGAGCAAATTCAGAAGGTGTCTACTTGGCAGGTAGATGCATGTACTGATTTACTAAGACAGCTGTGCAGAAACTGCAGAGTTTAGTCCAACACATACTGTTATACCATGGTAGTTTTCAAAATAAGCTGAAGGACTTGATTAGCAGGATCAGGGATGTGGGAGTTCTGCAACCCCTTTACTAAGAGGATTAAAGCTAAGGACAGGGCATCGGCAACTACTGTGCCTGGATAGCCACAGTTTTGCAGGGTTGACTTCAAATCCCTAATCAAAACAGACCTGAAGAAATCCAACCAAACTGTTAAGGAGCTTGCTTAAAAAAATAATAGGACCGAAGCTGGGCCCATCCCTGGTTTTTTGTAGGATTTGTTTGAGGAGCAGAGGTGTGTGATTAGGGGTCTTTTTCAGAACTTGCACACCTCCAGGCAAGAGAGTCCATCTTTAGCAGGATGAGTTCTGTGGCTGCATAGTTTTTTGGATACCTGCTCCCAGTGATCTACTTTATATACTTTACTCTATCAGATTTGAAGAGTTGATCTGTGGTCTTTTGTGACCTGAATCAAGGTTTTGATGTATGGTCTCAGACAAGACTGCAGACTATTTCCATTGCACTTCAGGACACGATTACAAAGTTGCCACTGTATCTTCACTGTTTAGAGAGTTTGCATGGCTGAAAGATCTTTTTTTTTGTTCTTAGTTCATTGTGTTAAATATAGTTTAAATGAGTTTCAAAGAAACAGTTGGAAAGAACATGTTTATTTAATCTGACCAATCAGCAACTGAAGAGGGGCATAGGTAAGGCGCTGCTTATCTCCTGTGTTGGGAGTCATATGACAGTTCTCTCCGGTATCCCTACGCTATGTCATCTTCACCTCCTACCCGGTATAAAACCAGTCCAGTCAGTCCTGGGGGGTACTTCAGGGCTCGGCCCCGACTCCGAAACTCAACAGCAAGCCAAAAATTCTTCATTAAAGAGTTACATAAACATGTGAACTTGTGAAATGTCACTATTAAATCAGCATATTCTCTGTTTCAGTGCATTAAAATTCCTAGCATGGTTGTTGAACCAACAGGTCAGGGGTTTATGTGGGTCTTCTGTTGACAAACACTGCATCCAAGTACTTACAATGAGTTTTAGCATGTATAGTCTTATTCTGCCTTCCTCCAATTCATCCTCATAGTGTCACTGAAGACAGGCAGCTCTGCATGATGGACCTAAATTGACACCTATCGGTAAGCCCTGCCCCCCCCTTAGTTACTGTCGCTCACTCGGACAAACAAACAGAGTTGCTAACTGTCTCACAATGACAGCTGTCAGTGTGAAACCTTGTCCCAAGATGTTTTTGATCAATTCTGCTAGAGCACTGGTCAAGGACCCATTCAAGTGGGACTTAAATATGACATGGAGGGATATATAACAGATTTAAAATAAATATGGTGGGGTAACAAAGATTAATTTGGAAGTAGTGAGGGGTTTACCGATCACAGTGCAAGCTGGAGAAGCCTCATGTTACGTTGGTCACGATCACAGATGACAGCATCCCAGGATTCACGTACCACAGATGACATTAATGTTCTGCTTGAGCAGATGAAAATTGTAGCTTAATGAGAGTGACAACCAGAAAATTAAAGTTTTATCTTCATTGGGATTGGGGGGTGAATGCTTAGGGACATTTAGTTCTGTTTTGTTTGGGTTTAGGAAATAGAAAAAAAAAAATTCCATTGCCCATCCTCTCAGGATACCTGGAATCACTGTTCCAATCAGGCACATCGTTTTGCCATTTTTGTAGCATAAAACACCACCATCAAACTGAACTCCAGATCTTCCAGTGTTTCTCCCTGGTGCTGAAACCTACAGATGTCTGAGTTCCGCTTCCCCGTGTGCAGCTGATACTCGACTGCCATTGGCTCTTCTGCGTTCGATGGGAGGGGCTTACCGATGGGTCAATTGTTGTCCTTTCTGGCTAGCAATCTGGCTATCTCTTCACATCATATAGAAAAATATGGCCCTAACTTTCTGAATGTAAGATTTGTAAATTTGTTCATTTTTCTCCGCAGGCAGATCTTAATCGTCAAGGTGCGTGGGAGCGACTGTGTTTGGAAAAAGACCCATTTATTCTGTCTGGAACATGTGGTCCTGGCTGGAGCAGCTCAAAGAGCCAATCATCTCAGCTCATGATGTTCACACACTAACAGAGAACAGCCAGGACCCCCAAACTGTGCTCAATTGCCTAGATAGGGTAAGATTGAAATATCAGATCTGTTCTTTTAAACTTTATTAACTTTAGATTAGTATGGTTCAACATGACTAACAAGACACATTTCATGCGTACATTTTAATTTTGTTCCAGATGTGAATCCATTCTTATTACCATCTTCAGGCTTCAAGAGAAAACAGTGATGTGTATTCTGGACTGCTTTGCTCATGTATTAACAATACCCGAGGAAGTTGAGAGCACTTTCCTGGAGCGCGAGCAACCAAAGCTTTCACAAAGGTACTGTGTCATTCGGAGATGTTCTGAAATGGTCACATGCATACTTTTATTTACTTTGGTGCTCTCTTTTAGATGAAAAAACAGAGATGGTGGGAAGAGTGTCCACAAACATCATGAACGGGATCTTGAAGATTGTTCTGCATCATTTGAGGTCGGCTGCCATGAACGAGTTTGAGGTCTAACCACATGTGACAGTAACTAGCTGAACATCTTTATTACAAAGAGAATTTTCTCTCATCTTTGTCCAACATCAAAGAGACAAGCTCTACACATCTGCTGCTGCAGTTTCTTTGGTTTGTTTCTCAGGTCTCGGTTCTGATGAGGAATCCAGCATGTAATATAGCCCACAGATAGACTAATTATAATCGTCCCATTTGTAGAAGTTGGAAAAATGCATTTTACATGGTAAATTATTTGATGTAAAAAAAAAAAATACCATACACTGTATATTATGCGCCATAGTGCTAAATACTTGAAAAAAAAAGCATCGCAACTGAAACCTCTCATTTTTGTACCATGTTTGTACAGTTATTTGTCATAAAATAATTTGATTGCACACAACAAAAACTTTGCTTTATCGCAAAGAGGAAAGGTTATAGTCATATTATAGTTATATATTTTATGCAAACAATCCCACAATCCTTCTAACCTTTTTGATATCTATGTAAAAATATTAGTTCTTACTGTTTTAATTGTCTCAATGTAAGAGCATCTCATGCTATACATGGATCTCGGCTGCGTTTCTCAAAAGAATCATAAGCAATGGGTCTATGATCTACTTAGGCTTACGATGCTTTTGGGAAACGCAGCCCTGGCCAGTAAGTAGAAAAGATCTGAGGTCAGAAATCAAAGGTATAAAGCTTTCAGAACATCGGTTCCCATCCACAGACTCCACAGAGCCCACAATACTTGAATAATCACAGGCAACGTTGGTGAATCCTCTGGAAATCTATATACAAAAAAAAGTCAATTTATCTGTCAAAACATGGTGGATGTAAAAATCCGATGCACCTGACAGTACGGCGATAATGCTGTACCTGGACCTTGTGAAGGAGCCTCCGAGCAAATGATATTGGCTTTCAAGTGTAAGTCCATGTTCTGGATCATTTCTCCAGGTCAGTATTCTGAGAGACAGGTCACGAGATGCTGTCACCACCCTAAAAAAAACTGTCCTGCAAGGATAGCACAATGTTCATTGTCAATGTCAAACTGTCCACCGGGAGAGTTTTTGATATTGATTGGTCAAATAGCTTACCACACAAAGAGCAGTGTGGTTGTAAATGGTCGCTTCAAAATGGTAGCGATGAGTTCTCCTTTAAATGTGTAGACCCGTTACAGATGGTTTCCGTCTGTAACTAGAAGAGTGCTGCTCCCTATAGCCTCCAGAATGACATTGCGAACGATTGGCTTAGCGCCACCTGAAAAGAGGGCGACTTGCTGAGCTAAAATGGTGAGGAAGCCATGACATATTGTATCAGTAAAAGATTATTCCATTGTAATACTTTTTATTTGTAATTTGTAGGTGCGTACGAAAAAAATAAACCAAAAAACAAAAATACGAACGCAAACACAATTTTTAGGCCAAACCTTGTGTTTCCTTTTTGTATTTGGATTCCTTCATGGTCAGGTCAAAGACTGAGAGTGTGGGGTTGCTGAAAGTGGCCATCAGAGTGGGACGAGATGGACTGCGAGCGTGCGGGTTTGAGACGGCAGAAACTAAAAAGCAGCACAACAGCCAGTGACTGGCAGAATATGACACAGACTGTCCTCGTCTTCAGCAGGGAAAACACACACGCTCACTGTGAGAAAACCTCCCCAAAACACACAACCAGATGACCCGATTCATTTCAGAATAAAATATCACAACTTTCAAATGAGATGCGGCACTATAAACTGCTATTATAGTTATAAAAATTGTGATTGCAGGGATGACAAATTATTGTAGGCCCAGAGAGATGGAGTTAGCATTTTAGTACTTGGTTCTGATGATCTCAATGGGATTTTTGAATGAATTTTTTGGTTCAATGCCTGAAATACATCAGTGGTCATGAAGTCGTTTGAGAGACTGGTGTTGGCTTATCTGAAAGGAAATCCCTGGACCCACTGCAGTTTCTGGACAGATCTGTGGATGATGCAGTCAAGTCACTGTGATTGCACTACAATATCTAGACACAACCAGGGACTTGTGTGAGGATCCTGTTTGTGGGACTTCAGTTCGGCCTTTAGTACACAATCACCCCAGCACTCCTCCAGACCAAAACTAAACCCAGCTGTCTGATCCTGGCTCCATCCGCCCAACTTAGGGGATGTACGCATTTCCTCAACTCATAATTCGATTCACGATTTGGATTTCACGATTCTATTTTCTCTTTTTCGTGAAAAAAAATGAGATTGAAGTCATAAGGTGTATTTTTATTAGGCTATATGCTGCATGTTTCGTTGTGAAATTGAAATATAACAAAAAAATTAATTTTGAAAATAAACCCCAAATCAACACACGAAGTTACACAAATAAAAGAAATCTCTTAATATGAACACAAGGTTTTGGGCTGTGCTCTGTTCCATTTCAAATTAGAAAAGGAAACCACTGGATTTGTAAATCATGATCAAAACAAAGGTGTGACAGCATACATGCAGCATGGGTAGTTTTTAATCTAAATTAGACTGTAGAATTTTGAAATTTGAAGCAAAAACAGAATGGTCAGACTTTTGTTTTGCGAAACTATACTACATAAAACATTATCTTCATATAAAACCAGATTGCACGTCTGGAGTGCAGGATGGAGTATTCTGAACATGACTTTCATACCTTTTTGGGCCTTGACATTGTTATTTACTTGGCGGTCTATGGGAAACCGTCTCAAAGCCTCCCTGTTTTCATCTAAAATATCTTACACTTGTGTTTCCCGAAGATAAACCTGAGGGTTTGTACTGGGTTGGGAGCGGACACGTGGGGGTAATTGTGATATAATGACAAAAGTTTTCAAGGTTTAACTGGGGTGAGCCGAGTAACCCTTTCAATGTACACTACTTTATATGCATTGATCAGAGGCAAGATGAAAGAGAAAACTACAGCCACAGCGTAAAATCTTTTCTAAAGAAGCTAGGGTCACGTTCCCCTCACGAGCTACAATTGTTTAAAACTCCTACTCCAACAGTTATGGTTGATTTGTTTGGTCACATCTCAACGCGGTTGAATCTTCACATATTTGAATCGATTTTCAACCAGCTCACGGTTAATACGTTACATCCCTACCGCGGATGGATCACCAGCTTTCTGAAAGAGACAGGCAACAGCTAGTGAGGATGGGGACCAATTCATAATGTCCAAAACCGCTGCCTCCAGCAACACTGGTGGCCCCTCAGGGGGGGTGTGTTCTCTCCCCACACTGCTCTTCTCCCTGTAACAACCAACGTGACTGCACCTCTAAAGACCCCTCTTTGTCAAGTGCTCCTGAAGTTTGCAGATGACATCCCAACAGTCATCAGCCTCATCCAGGACGGTAGAACGCACGTCTGCTTACAGAACGTGAGGTGAGCAGCTGGCTGTCTGGTTGC
Organism: Cyprinus carpio; assembly: GCF_018340385.1. NCBI lineage: Eukaryota > Metazoa > Chordata > Actinopteri > Cypriniformes > Cyprinidae > Cyprinus > Cyprinus carpio. Next base: position 735,530 of record NC_056594.1, on the reverse strand, counting down.
AGTCTTAACAACCTGGAGCTCAATATGCTCAAAAAACAGTGGAGATGAGCAATAAATGTTGTTGGTCACAGCTTATTTTCTGCCTTAAAAAATCCCAAAGACTAATGGTAAAATCCTGTTGTGTTTGGTTTTTGTCAAGAGAACAGGGTGAGGTGAACTTATGGGTTGGCCTACAGAAAATACATCATCACTGCAGCACCATATAACCACTGTTCAATAGAACACAACAGTAACAACAAACACTGATTAGACTGTTAATAATATTCCAGCATAGTACTTTTACCATTTGTTTCCTCCACAGACACAACAGGTTTAACCCTTTAACCAAACCAATGAGCTCTGACACGATACAACTGCAGTAGGTAAAAAAACACTTGATTTGAAGCAAAAAAAAAAACTTTTTTTAATTGGAAAAAGAACAAAGGTACACGATTATATATGTTGCACCTTTTAAATGGCTATGAAGTGCTTATTCTATGACAATACAATTTTCAACAACTAATGACTATAAGTTAATTAAATATAAAAAAAAAATTATCACAGATTATCACTAAATATTCTACACACACATATTCCATATCCTAAGTATCTCAGTCACAGTCAGTGGGTGGAGTCCTATGAATAGTGTATTTTTCCACTAAGAATTTGACTATCAAACCAGTTTTTGTGGGCAATGGAAGCTGAAATTACACACACTTCTATTGCTCTGTTTGAAAGCTTTATATTGTTTTATTTCCGGAACCGTACTGCTATGCTCTGTTTCACATTCTATTCCACATCTATCTATGAAATCAGCTTTGAGAGCATTTGGCTTACCCTTCGGGCTCAAGTCAATATTTTCTTTTGAGTGGCAGTGAATATCCCTTTTTTATCTGGCGATGAGTGGAGGAGGTTTAAATGAAGGAGTCGCACACCACGTGCCTCGAGACTTCAGACAGCGCAGGGCAGGTCAAAGACCACCAGAGACCCTAGAGCAGTTCCCACCTAAAAATATACAAGATTTTCACTTAGGCCTGGCAGCACATAGTACTGATTCATTGTGCAAATAACTACACATGTAGCAAAGAAGTCTGATTACTGCATGATAGAGCTACCATGAGAAAAGAGCTGTCTTTGACTGTTGAATGACAGCAGTGTGTGGTCTTAGAGAATCCAGGGACTGGAAAGCAGGCCACCTCCTCTCCAGTCCCAGCCTTCCAGGTTTGATTGTCCCTGTGTTATCCGAAGTGATAACAACGGACTCCACCGGGTCAAACTGTGATGTCCTGCATGGGGCTCGGAGCAGGACTGGACCATAAATTAACTCCCTGCATGGAAATTGATCAAATGAGATCATAGATGAATGCCTTTTTTGATCTTGGGGTAGGCATTTCTTGAGATTCATTTTATATGCATTAGTAGCAGACTTACAGTGCATTCAGGCTAAGTTTTTTTTTTTTCTCCCCTTGGGAATCGAACCCACAACCTTTGCTGCTAATGCAATGCTCTACCACCAAGCCACAGGGAACACAACTGATCCCAGATTACAGGATTAATTCCCTGCCCACTCTTTTATGAGGTCTCCGCCACATGCAGGAGAAAGCCTGTGATACCTTGTGAATGTCCCATGCTTTGACTGTGTGCCGTCTGTAGATGCACTGTGCACACCACGTGGTGCTGCTTCCCCAACAATCTGAGAAACCGTCATTTCCAAACCAGGTATGCAAAACCAACAACCCTGCCTGTGCCATCAGAGAAAAGACTCATAAAAGACAAAAATTAACTGAGCAGAATTTCAAACAGCTCCTGAAATGATTTATACCAGCGTTATATAGCTATAGGTTGCTGAGCTCTTGAAGATGAGATCACTTGCCTTTATGGCCTCGTAGGCTTTTTGCCCGTGTAGTCTGCACAGGACCTCCCTGTTTTCATCTTCGTCTCTAGGTGGACACGGCGCAGGTAATAAGCCTTCCATGAGCACATTCTGCCGTGTCTGAGAGCAGCTGGGAAACATTGCAGAAACTCCATCTCTGCAGACACATTCTCCTAAACAAGGATATGTTCTTAAGTGTCTCATCAGAAAATAATGGTGTAAAGCACAAGGTATAAGGATATCAGCCTTTCAACATCATAAGATGAATGCATTTTCCTGTACAGATAATTATCTGTAGTGACTTACCCCACAGCCATGGTGTCTCTGCAGCATGATACCATTCCTAAACAAAAGTGGTTTTTCATGACTGTTGTAGTGGGATCCAAAAATCTGACCACAAGTGAAAATGCTTCTATATAAATAAACAAAAAAAAAAAAAATAAAAAAATAAATAAAAGGTTACCACACACATATACTATATATATATATATATATATATAGATATAGATATATATATATATATATATATATATATAGACCTATATTAACACACACACACACATACACATGTTGCATCACTGTGTCCAGAATGCCTGCGCGATTATAATAAAGCCGCTCATTCTTTCTTTTGTATCAGGAGATCTGCACTGTTCTAGAAGCGGCTGGTTCAGCACTGGGGCCGACGCCTACTTTATATATAACTTTTGAAGTGGATCAAAATCAAAACCTTTTATCAAAGCTGTCCTAAAACCTAAAGCAAAATGCATTCTTGTCTTGGGACAACTTTGATTTAACATCATTGATCCACTTCAAATGTTGACTACCGTGTGTGTATATATGAATCCTCACTCAGTGTCGCTTACCTTACAAACCTGTGGATGCTCTGATTAAATCTTCATCATGAAGAAGTGAGAAAATACTGATCAGTACAGTCCAGAGGTAAACTTTGGCGCAGCTTCTCCATTTCTACAGGTCTCACAGTCCTGCCACTGCACTGCAGTAGTGCTTTCGGTTTCTTGCGTGGTGACGTCATGGTGACGCATTCTACGGAACAACACCAGGCACACATATTACGTGCTGACTGTAAACGTAGATATTATTGTGAGCACACATATCTATGATTGTGAGCATGTATAACATAAAATACTGATTACGCAATAATTTAATCATTTTGTCAAGTCTCAAAATATTAAACCTACCGAAATGTTGTCATTAAAGTCTCTAAAATGAATCAAGAACAAAAAATTTACTAAAGTCTACAGTACATCTTACCGACGTTGAACATTGTTATTGTCATTATTTTGTCATTATTTTCATCATCTTTAAAATAATAAAACTGTGTTTTTTTTAAAGTAAAACACGGTGAGGAGCGCCGCGATTAAAGTAAACGATACGATGTATGTAACTTTAGCCAGAGCTGATTTGCAGAAATAGTGATATAACAGATATACAGGTCGAGTTCCCAGTCCTGCGCTCGTCAACAGCAGAGGGGCGCAGCGGAAGCGTGCTGGGCCCATAACCCAGAGGTCGATGGATCGAAACCATCCTCTGCTAAGCCTTTTTTTTACCTGTGACACCTGTGTTTACTGGACATCCCTGTGGTCGGACTTGAGTTTAGCGTGTATCTGATTGCTTTTAGATGGAAAAGCTGCCCATAACCCCTGATCTAGGATCTGTTTTCTTCATAATAACCGCATAACGATATAGATTTGGCAAACAATCCAGTGTATCTGCCCTTCTGATTTGGAAAGCGTCAAATGACTCTACAGTGCATTCTCGCAAAGGTGAGCAATGTAGCCAATCACAGACATGTGTGTTGATTTCTGAAAACGCAATGGCCAATCAGAGGAGTTTAGGTTGGAATCCCTCACCGCCACACGCCACAGTCACCGTTTTCTGTCCAGCGCTGTGAGACATGTTCCTGGATCAGCATCTCTTGTTGGCCCTGGACCAACATTACTGTCCAAAAATACAGACTTAACCCAATCCCTACCCCTAAACCTAACTCTACCCATAATTTATTCCTGAAATCAGAGGGAAATGATATCTGATTAACAAGGATGTAGAAGCACCTAATCCTGATTATAAACCTAAAACTGACATTTCTCGAAAGGTTATCTCTCAGTTCTGATTGGTTGATTGAAATGATGTTGTACTTGGTCAAATCATATCAATTCTATCATGCTCGCAAATTCTTTCTAAACAATTTTTTGGAAAAAAGTTTTTTTTTTTTAAATTAATGTGTGAGATCGTGATTAATGAGTGAAAGTTTTTAATAAATTAAAAAGGGAGCACTCTTTGCATGCTGTAATCGATAATATATTCAGAATCTAAATAATGTGTTTTTCATGCTTGACAAGCGGCCACGTACGACCACAGACAAAGCTAACTACTACACTACACAGAAAAAGATAGTAATTTCAGAAGCACAGGTGTGATTCTGCAACCGAGCCTGGTCCAAACGCAGGGTTTAGGCAAGCAAACGGTTATTATTTGTATTGTCTGCCACGCCAAGTCATGCACACCTGCTGCTTTTCTGTTTAATTTAACAGTGTTTTTGTGAACATATATATGCACTTTACAATACGGTTCGATTAGTTATTGTTAGTTGGTGTAGGCCTAACGTGTTAATTATTGTAAAGTGTTACATAAATAATGTATTTCGAGTGTTCACTTGAAAAGAGGTGGATGGATCGAGTCCATCTTCTGCTGGAGCTGTGAAGAGCAGTCCGCTCAAAAGTGCTGATTCACTGTTCAGTGAGCTGACACCACCAGTGGTCAGTCACTATAGCAACATTAAAGATATATACATAATGCAGATTGCTATTTTTTTTTTTTTTTTTTTTTTGTGAATGCAGGGCTTTTCAGTGTTATTTTTAGTATCTTTGATACTATTATAGTTCTGTCAGGACCACTATCCCATCTGTATAAATGATGGATACTTAGCATAAAGTTTGGTTTGGTGGTATGTTTCTGTTCTGGGAAAAAACTCCCTGCCCATCCATGCAGCCGTCATGAATGAGCAGGGAGAGCAGCGATAATATCCCCCTAGGGTTAACACAACAGAACAAGGCACATACCATTAATGTAATTAATGATATGTAAATGTAACTCTGAGTCTGAGATTCAGCAAGGAATATCAGAAAGCCAAGTCCTGACTGTGGGGGAAAGGAGGAGCTGTGGATGGTGGAGGAGGGTCATTTGCTCCTGAGCAAGTGGAAAAGCTGCTGAATAATACTGACTTTTTTTCACATCTGTCCACATTCCACAGCAAACACAGATTTTTGATAACCCATTTATTTATTTAAAGAAAACCTGAATAAAGGGGGCATCTGAGTACTTTCTGAATGAAGAGTACATCTCCCTTATTTTGGCAATGATAACTTTACATAAAACATAACATTTTACAAAAGAGTGTCAGTATCAGAGAAGTCTTTGGCCACGCAGCTCTGCAGACATCACCACATACTGCAGTGACCTTCAAGCTAGTGCTGCGGTTACAGTAATGAAAAGGCATCTTGTCTTGAATGGTGCCCAACAGGAAAGACACTCAACTGAAAGCTGAGCTGAGGAAAACTACAATTATATGCTAAGTGACAATATGTGCTCTGTTACTGTGAAATTATATGTAGGAACAATACAAACTTTACAGTCACAGATTTCATCTGACCAACATTTATCATTTTTTTAGACTTTTTTTTTTTTTTGCAAATTTTTATGATTTTTATTTTTTTAACTACAGCTTTGATCATAATAATGCTACATAATAATAGGCTACAGCTATTTTACTATTTCTCTACAAAAGATTGTTCAACTTTATGATCTGATATTTAGCCATTCTGTGAAAGCTAGATAGTTAATGTCACAAATGGCTCTCTGGGCAAAAAATGTGGAAGAATTTACTAAGACAATAAACCTTTTTAAACATAAAGATAAGTTGTTTTCACCAGTCTGCTGGTACTCGAGATACTGATTATGCCAGTAGGGGGAGTGATTGCGAAAGGTTTTCAGAATTGATAAACAATACTGATAAGTAAACTGCTATGAATTAAAAAAAAAAATTAGTTTTTAAAACTGGGAGGTGTGCCTTTCTCAGGAGTATAGAGAATAAACGGACAGATATCTGACTCTCGGGCCTTTTCTACAACCTGAAGCACCTGTAGTTTACCTTCCAGACTTCTACAACAATCCTAAACCACATCAAAATACTCCTGACAGCTGCCTGTTTATTCCTAGTTTATCATCAAGAACGCCACCTGGACACTTAACGGTACTTTACAGTAGTATTTCTGTACTTTACAAAAAGCTAACACAGATTTAACTAAAACAAACAAACAAACAGGTTTTGATACAGTCCTATTGCTTGTAGTCTACATTTTATGTACTTCGAAAGTGTCACTTGTAAACTCAACTTGACAATTCACATTAATTCACGGATTCAAATGTACAAAATCACCTGTTATGTTGAGACATGTTAAGGAGTGCTTTATCTGATTATTAAACTAACTGTTATCTGCATGACTGGATGTGTCAGATGGTTTGTTTTTATTAATAGCGGTATTTATGGATCTGAATAAAAGCAGACACACGACTGACTTCTGTGATGCACATGAGATTGTATGGGTGGGCTCAGCAGCCCTTAAGAACACGCCCAGATATATAAAGTAGAGCTGGAGGATGAAGGGCTCAGATCTGCTCTACCTGTGCCGCTATGCGCGCTCAGCACGAGCTGCATACACCTTGACGGTGGCCAAAAGTGTCCTTGTTGGAAAACCAGGCTACTTCAAACGGACTTTATTTGCTGATAGACTGATTATTCCAACTGAAAGCTCCGTGTCTCGTTACTTTTGAGCGAAACGAAACAGGACCATCATGAGCAGAAGAACACGACGCTGGATATTTCACATTTTCCTTTGTATCGGATTAATCTACTTGAAAATGGGGTGAGCTGTGGGAAAAACACAAATGCACTATTAATGTTGTTAGAATAAATAATGCAGTCTGGTGTCTATTCTGCATTAGACGACCGTACTGCTCTGTATATGTGACTCCTTTTCCAGTTGCAACATAAGTTAATTTTATGGCTATTTTACAGCAACTAGTGCGACAAAGTAAAATAAACAGTTTTGATTCAGCGGGAAAGGCGCTCTTTTTTGGATTATAAACCTTTTTAATAATGATGCTTTCCAAAGTCATTCATGGATCTGCTGCGCACTTCGCAGGGGTCTTTGGAAACATCCGATGGTTAGCCACTGGACGCCTTCGGTGCGCGCGCGCGGTGTGTCCGGTGGTCGTCCAGCTGCGCGAGCAGCTTGTCATGACTGCGACCGAAGCTGTTGTGCAATATTAGCTCTTTATCTTTTTGGTAGCCTTTCAAATATTTGTTTGATTAGCAACCAAATGTTAAATATTAAGACGTACTTTTGCGCATCAATTGTAGGGGATTCTCCACCGTGCTGGCGCTGGGAGCGAGCATCATATGTAACAAGATCCCGGGCGCCGACTTGGCGCCCCAGGCAGCGCACCCCATCTGTCAGAGCCGGCCGGACGCGCTCATCGTGATCGGACAGGGCGCGCAGATGGGCATCAACGAGTGCCAGTTCCAGTTCAAACACGGCCGCTGGAACTGCTCCGCGCTCGGAGAGAGGACCGTCTTCGGAAAAGAGCTGACAAGGGGTATGTTGGAAATCTCCTCTCGTATGTCTAAAACAGTACTTGGGGCAATCTGGAAAGAGGGAAGTGTTTCCTAAATCGGTTACGGATTATACAGTTTGTTTAATTTTGGGTAAAACAGTTACCTCCTTTACTAGTCCCAGTTATAAAGATCGACCGGTCCAAGTTTTTCAAGATTTCCGTGCCACATGCCTGAAATGTCTGGCAGATGAGATACTTGAGCGTGTTTCTTACCTGCGGTCATGTATGCGCTCCAAAACATCCCAGAAACCAGCCATTAAAGACGCGAATATGAAGAAAACAAACAAAAAAAAAACTTAAATAAAGATACAAGCTCTTCGGTGGTTCTTGGGTTCAGCAAACAATCTTCTAATAGAAAACTATTTTGTAGTTCATCTTATAGTCTTGCTGTATAGTTCTTTGGAGATAAAAGTTCTCGCGGTTTTATTCTGTGTTTGCAGTATTTAGGTTTCTTAGTTCCTTATAGCACCAGCAGAAGGTTTTTATAAAGAACTAGAGAATATAGTTCTGTGTGGGACTGTAGATCTTCTCTCATATAAGGTATATTAACCCTTTTTGGTTGTTTTTGAACCTTTATTTTTAAAAGCATGGCCCCTCTTTCCTGACTGAAAGCCATCTCAGAGTTTGGTATTAACATTTTTTATGCATGTATCAGTGTTTGGCTTGGTATTTGCAGCCTGAAGAGTTTTTCCACAGGTGCAAATTGCAGAGCATGATAAGATGTTACCTGAGACAAATGGACTTTTACTTTTCCAAATAAGGCACAGCTACTTTATCAGAAAAGTTCATGAAGTCTAAGCTCAATCTGAGCAGAGTTGGGTAAAGAAACACAAGGCTGCTGGTGAATATTCATATGCTCCTATTATTGTGTTTAAATGAAAAATGACCCAAAAGCACAATTAACAGACAATTCTTGTAGCACACTTAGACTCATACATCTTTACTTTTCATAATCTTATGAGAACTTACTAAATTTGTTTGTGAACAGTTTGTAAAACAACTTAACTACCTTTAAAGGTCCAGGATGAAAATGTTACATTATTTTTGTATGGGCTCTGTGAAAGCTCAGATATAAAATATATAACATAAAACCTAAACATAAAAACAATGAATTTTCACAAGTTTTTCTGATTGACTGATTGGTGTATAGTGTGCAATTTGGATTTTTGTTATTTAATTGAATCACAGCCACATTTCTGAATACTGCTTGTCTACTGATACAAGAGTGGGTTAAAGGGTAACTTTACAATAAAATCCCTTTAGTTGACATTAGTTAATGCATTACCTAACATTAACTACCAATGAACAATAATTTGTTACCATATTTAGTCATCTTTCTTAATGTTAATAATAATTACAGCTGTTCATTGTTAGTTCATGTTAGCATTTTTAATTTTAATAATGCAGTAATAAATGTTGAAATTAACATGAACTAAGATTAATAAATGCTTTGGAAGTATTTTTCATTGTTAGTTGATGTTAGCTGATGTAGTTAATGTTAAATGGAATCTCATTGGAAAATGTTAACGGTTAAAGTTGAAATAATACACATTATGAAAAAGAACAGAGAGTCTCAACACAACATGAGAGAAATCACATAGTTTATTTATCTATATAGTGTTATCATGGATGACAGATTGTCTGCACATAACTATTTTGTAAACACATATGCACTAGTGGTCAAAGAGATCTGGACATCAATCTGAAGTGATGCATGTTAGCAATGTAATTTTGAGTTTCTAACCACATTCAGTTATTCACTAATGCAGATGTTTGATGCTTTATTTGTAGTACTTGAACTGTGATATACAGTAATATGTTCTCTCTCCATGTTCACAGGCAGTAAAGAGGCTGCGTTCATGTACGCCATCATGGCAGCCGGAGTGGCTCATGCCATCACAGCCGCCTGTACGCAGGGAAACCTCAGTGACTGCAGCTGTGACAAAGACAAGCAGGGCTTCCACGGTCACGCCGACGGCTGGAAATGGGGCGGCTGCTCGGCAGACATCCACTACGGCCTGGGCTTCTCCAAAGTCTTTATGGACGCTAGAGAGATCAAACACAGCGCCAGGACGCTTATGAATCTGCATAACAACGAAGTAGGACGAAAGGTATGTGTTCAGTTATACAAGCAAAGGCTTGGCTTTGTATGTTTCCTGTAAATAAAAATGTCAGACATCTTCCATTTCTGAGAGTTGACCCAACCCAATCTCATGGAGAACTATTTTACCAGGATCTTTTGTAAGAATTCAAACAATTCACAATGTTACGACCTTTAGAAAAACAGTAAGCATGAATGTCCACCCCTAAACATAACCATCTGGGGACTTTTGGCATACTCTTTCCAACATACTATGCTTTGGGACACACTTATTCTAATCTCACATACTATTTAGGATGGATAATATGCACATTGGGACAGTTATTTTTATGGCTGACCTTATTACATATGCATTCGTTGTTTATGCATATTCAAGCTTGGTGTGTCATGTTGAGCTATGAGACACGTGACATCTGGCCATGCCTGGTCTTGTCAAGTCTGAAAATGAGCATGTGGGTGAGCAAATGACCAAATTTTCATTTTTGGGTGAAGTATTCCTTTAAGAGGTATTATCTATCAGTGAAGTGATGTTTTGGTTACACTGAACGGATCAAGTGAAAGTCAAGTACAGCGAAGGATTCAGTAACTATGGCACTGTGGTTTGCAGCCGTCAACAATCCGGCACCGAAGCCAAGACTCGACTGGCACAGCAATAATAGGAATCTTTTAGAGGTAAGAGCAGAATAAGTGCTAGAGTTTGATTACAAATCAGATCAGCTCCAACACACGAGCTCTGTGCAAATCCACTCCCATTTTCTGCTCAGTTTAATAGACATTGGATTACACCAGTATCCCCTATCGCTAGCTTTGATGGAAACATTTCATCTTTGATGTAGTGTTTATGTCTCAACTTTCAATGCTCAAACCGCCAAAGATCCTAAAAGGCTTATTCACTTTCACCTGCATTTAGAGGCCATGCTTTTTTTTTCTGCATATACATTTGTATGTTGTCTTTGATGTGGAATAAGTGATACAGTCCCTTAGGAAAAGGAAGTGTGCTTGAATGTATTGAATGTGCACTTGTACACAGTGTGTTTATATAGAGTATATATATATTAAAACTGTATATGCAGGTAATAAAATATTTACAAAATAAAAGACCACTACATTTTCATGACTCTGCGTCTTAATGCACTTACTGAATACAAAAAAGTTGCACTTTGTAATAATGTCAAATTAACAGTTTTTCTTTAAGGCACATTTCAAGTCTAATGTTTTAAGAATCTTTTCCCATGCTTTAACAAATTTAGCTCAATTTGATATGTTGACTAGCATACTAAAGCACATGTAAAGTACTTGATTATAAGTTTTATTTATAGTTTGTTATTCACTATTACATTTAAGGTTAATGTTAATATTTTAAATCTAATAAATCACTACAAATATGTATAATTAAATACAAATATTGTTTAACTTATACAGGACATACACGTTTCAATAACTGCTTCTCAGTACAATCGACAGTATGTTTTAACCATATAAACTTAAATTTAACTAATTGCATGTAATATATATATATATATATATATATTATATATAATATATATTATATATATATATATATATATAGATCTTATATATATGTATATATATATATATATATATATATATATATATATATATATATATACATTTTCACTTAATTGTACAATAACATGTCATCAAGAGTCCGGAAATATTACATTCAGTTCACGCTGTAATAAGTGCTCTTTTTAAAAGTACTAAAGTGTATTCTTTCAAGGCCACCTTGTTTTACAATTTTGTGTTTATGTAAATGAAACAGCAAGTTGCATTATCTGTTGTTATGGGTTAAAGGAATAGTTCAGCCCAACAGTACTCATTATGAAGCATGCACTATATTTCAAGGCTTCTGAGGCTTATGGCACAGTTTAGACTTCAGTGTAATCAAACATCATGTTTCATGACCAAACATCATTCTCTGAACCTCAAATCTGTCGAATACTATTAGACATAAATTTCCTTTATCATTTAAGCAAGACCCCAACAGGTCTGTCAGCTAAAGAGAGAGCAGAATAATCACTCTTGCTCTCCCAGTCAAGTTTAACGAGGGGTAAAGAAGCTTCCATCTAATGTATGGCTTGTTCTACGTTTGGTCACAGAGAGCTGATTCGTGGCACCAACACCTCCTCATTCACCCAGCCTCCACTCTGACATTGTGCAGCCAGCAGAAGGAGCCTTTTCTGTTCATACCGTCTTATCTGAACAGCTAAATTGCCTCTTAGTGAACTGACTTACAGGATCATTCTAGCTGCAGGTTTTGTCTTGAACAAACTAAAAGAGTGCTCTGTTTGACTGTGCCCCTCCCATTCTTAATTCATGCCAGCTATTGTAATGACGCTGGCTCATGGTGCCCATCTTTGAAGAACAGATAGCAGAAGGTCTTCTTGTTAGTTGCTGAGCTGATGTATGATACGTAAGGCCATTTTGTTTGGTGTCATTGGTGTTGGTATGTTGTGGGGAAAAATAACATTGTGTGCAACATTTGTTTTTGAATGTGAAGTCATGGAATGAGAAGATACTTCAGGGGCCAGTCTGTGACACTTTTGTTATTGCTTATACAGGGTTCATGATTTAAACAAGTAACCTAAATATCAAACTAAGTAAGTTGCCCCTCACCATTTGAGCTGTGGGCATGAAAGAATGTTAGCCTTTTTTATCATGCAGATGTCCTCGCACTACATGGAGTAAAAATAATCAAACTCCTTTGCACCCGAATAAATCCCCCTGACAACCACCACCAACAGCACCATGATAGCCAATTCTAGTTGTTCTTTTCCACGTTCTTTGTGCAAAAATGATGATGTACCAACATGTTATTGTGGATTTGTTACCTGGTTAAAGGCTGGAATACACTACATGACTTTTCACTAGAAGATGTATGATAGATGAAAACAGCATGTTTTGAGATCAGCTCAAAAAACATTTTTGATATCCTCTGACCAAATGGATTCATAGTCTGAGCTATAAAATTGGTTTACACTTAATTTTGAAAGCCCACTTTAGACATTCTACTAACAATGAGTAACTTTGCAACTACATCTCAACTAACTCTCAGTAGAGTATTAGTAGACTGTTGGGTTACAGTTAGTAGAATAAGTTAACATGTATTTGCAAAGTTATTTACAGTCAGTAGAATGTGCTGGTGGAGCATCAAAATAACATGTTAACAGATATTAAGCAGACAGTGTACTAATACTGTAATGATTATAATGACTGTAATGATTGCTGTGAAATTGGTCAACTCTGAATGATCTGGCCTCCTGCAGATTGTAAATTGGGTTTAATAAATTTAAGCCAGCTTTAAGTTCAAAACAAAACTTTTCAGTCTGAAATGACTTTGCAAGCACAATTATTTCTCTTCACAAAGAGGTACAGTTGTGATGCATATGACTAATGAAAGCACAGATTTCTCATATTCTTGCTGCTGTGCTGGTCTCAGGTCCTGGAGAGGAACATGCGGCTGGAGTGTAAGTGTCACGGTGTGTCTGGATCCTGCACCACCAGAACCTGCTGGATGACCCTCCCCAAGTTTCGCGAGCTCGGCTACATCCTCAAAGACAAATACAGCCATGCTGTCCACGTGGAGCCGGTCAAAGCCACGCGCCACAAGCGGCCCACTTTCCTCAAGATCAAAAAGCCCTACTCGTACCGCAAGCCCATGGACACGGATCTGGTGTACATTGAGAAATCGCCCAACTACTGCGAGGAAGACCCCATGACGGGCAGCGTGGGCACTCAGGGCCGGGTGTGCAATAAGACGCTGGTGCACCATCCCAACGGCTGCAACCTGATGTGCTGCGGCCGCGGATACAACACACACCAGTATTCACGCGTCTGGCAGTGCAACTGCAAGTTCTTCTGGTGCTGCTACGTCAAATGCAACACTTGCAGCGAGAGGACAGAGGTGCACACATGCAAATGAGTGATGCTTATGGATCCTTTGACCTAGTTTTTGAGAGGGTCTTTCATCCTGACATTAAAAGATGACTTAATCATGTGGTGTTTGTTCTTTTGCACAAGACCTTACATCAGACATGCTTCCTTCACGTTAATGGAAGAACATAAAGATTCGTCTGGAGAAAGAATTGCGTGAGAAGGAACGTGGAACTAAAAAGTGTAAATTACTCTACTTTGATGCCACAGAGTTTTCTCTGTGAGCGTTACTCCAGTCTGCAGGAAGCTGTCTGGATTAAAATAAGGCTCTCTTGTCTTCTACCTGCTGTAAAACCCCTTACAACTACCTGCACCTTGATTTTACCAACGGAGCTACTGGGTCATGGACGTCTTGCGGGCATGCTAGTGAAACTTACAGAGATATTAACAAATAGAGCAAAACAGCATGGTTCCAGAAGTAAGTTGAGATTTTAATTATATTTTTAAAGAAAATTTTTAAAGAGAAAATGAATGGGGAAAGTATTTCTGGAACCAAGGCTGCTGAAAATATGCACGATCGCTGTTGTGCTCTCTTGTTAAATTCTTCCAAACTGATTTTATTTATTTATTAAAAACAGTGTTGTTAACTGTAATTAATGAGACTCTGGAAAGAAATAGTGGATCTGCATCTCTTTATGAATACACTGAGATTTGTATCTTCTGAAAGTATAGCTTTTTTAGTTTACATAATGCATTGTTAAAAAAAACAACAAGCAATATATATATATATATATATATATATATATATATATATATATATATATATATATATATATATATATATATATATTATATATATATATATATATATAATTTTTTATTTTTTTTCTATGAGAAATTTCCTATATGCTGCTAGTCTGGAATAATCACATTCGCTGTAATATTAAGAGACTACTGACCACAAGCTTTTTGTAACTGGTATAGTGACAAATCCAGATGTAGAATTTACACTGAAAATATTGGTAAGAGAGTATATTTTGTGAAAGAATATTTTTTATATGAATGTTTTATTTATACTTTGCCATTTCTGAAAACCATTCCGTTTGCATTGTGCAGTAATTTTAATTTGTGGGTGACAAAGTTGGAATGTGGATGTTAATTATTAAAATCAAACTTAGATCTCATGCAACCATAACCAACACTATTACTAGTGCTCTTACTTTGATTGAGTGATTTGAACAAACCCCTAACTTTGTGCAGCTGCCATAAATGATTCTTAAAATCATGCAGCTTGATGAGTAGAGGTGTGCTGCAAAACATGAGACCTGAACCATAAATAGAGAGCAGAACATTACAGCAGAGGGTTGTGTTTGGGCTCTTATGAATTGGCCAGTAAGCATCTCCCAACACATCAGCATCTGCACTGCACAAAAACACAAATCACATAAAACACCCTAACGTCACACAACACAAGCTGACCAGACCAGCACCACTCACTCACGTTTCCTTCAGGACATGCTGTTTTTGTTAGCAGTGTTAGTGTTCCTCATGGGTGATGCTGCCACAGTTTGTCTTCTGTTTATTCAGAATTCAGGCTGAATAAACATTAGACAACAGTAATACCCACAAATGCTTCATTTTGGACAGTAATTCCAGCTCCTCGTGTAATTGATGAGTGCAGGGAGTGTTATGGTGATGACTTGCTCAAGTGGGCGGAGCTGGAGCTGTCAGGTGATTGATGACTTTGACATTTCTTTCATTCAGACCTTTGCTGCTAGTTGCTAAACAACTCCATTGACTGCTGCGAAATGTCAGCCAGTCACGCAGGCTAAGTCAGCTCGCCCATTAGCGCTTACACGTGATAGCATTCAGCTTTCTCAAAAACATACACACATGGAAATTACCACAAAGAAGAACTGCTAACACAAAACATTAGATTTTAAGATCATGGTGAATTAAGTCAGCAGAGAAGCGTAGAGATTTTCTCCATTCTGGTTCTGTCATCGAACCTCAAGCTTCTGTTTGTTTTTGTGTGGTAGCAATTGCTAATGAGTAGTAAAAATGATCACTTAGATCACGATTCAATTCTCAGCTGTGTTTGTACATAAACATCAGTTTTTCACTGCCAAAGCTTGTGTGACGTCAGCTATGCTGATAACATAAGGCCGTTTTTGTTTAATATAACGCTGTAGTATTTTATATTACATACTGCATTTTCTAACCGAATAGCATTTGTGTTTATTCACTGTGTTTAGTCACTTGTCCATATCAAGTACAATCAGAGTATAGAAATATAAAATAAATATGGATAGCATAGCTCAGAACTCATCGATCATTTGATTTTGGGTGAATTTAATGAGAAATTTGGAAAAATCTCAGACTTGCTAACGCCATGGTTGCTGACACACTGAGACAGATCAGTTTGAGACAATGTTGAGATGAAGCGTTTTAATATGCTGCCAGATTTATTCAGTACATTCTCTGATCATCGGACCACAGGGACAAAAGTCAGAGCTGAACTTTCAACAGATATATGCTTTTCCAAAGCGTTGATCTTGCTGATTATAATGAACAGCAAATGTTGATCAGACCATTTTTCACTTAAATTGAGGGTAAAAACCACAAACTATCAGTAGTCCAAAGATAATAATAACAGCGGTAATTGCATTGTAGTGAAGAGGGGGAAGAAAAGTGTGTTTTGCACCCGCTGCCTGTCTATAAATCACCCAACACATAATTCCATCAGTCATACGTTTGTTTTTCATCTGGTTGAGACATGCACATGCAGCTAGAGGAGCGCTGCGAATCACAAGGCAGTCTTTCTCTGGTCTCCATACATGTGCTTGTAGAATAAGGTGAATAAGTGTGTGTTTGACTTCTGAAGGGAAGAATGTCTTGAGAATTGTTCTCCAGCAACACGTCTGCGTCCTCTATGTTATAGAATACGTTTTGTTATGGGATATGAATTGTTGTTTTTGACAGCTTCTCTTTGCATTGTAACCTTTCCAAAAGGTTCAAAGCTTCAGAAGCCCCACAGGGAACATTACTAGACGCTTAGATTAGACTTGTAAAGTTGCAGCTCTCAGGCAAGCAAAGCTGATATTGTTGGGAAAAAAAACAAAGCTTCCCCTTTAGGTCTAGTATTTCGCAAGACTGTTTGAGATATGGGGAGATGGATTTGTGAGTGAACTTAAGTAACAACTGCCTTTGAAGATCATGCATGAATTCTTGTTCTGGGATTCGTATAATCGTAGAGTCCCATATGATACTTTTCATCTTTCGCTGTGTGGTTGGGTGTGGGGTATGGTGGTCCCTCATGCACCCCCTCACCTTTAATATTATCTGAGAAACAATTACTGCAAACTTCACATGTCTGGAGTATCTCCATGTGCAAAACTCCTAAAAACTTAAATTATCCCACTTTCTCTTTGGGTGTGAATTCCTGACACAAACCCCACGTTAACTTTGAGGAAGCCATGCTGCTTATTGCACAAAGCAGACACAGTTTCATATTTGTTCTTATTTGATTGTGAAAAAAGACTACAGTATTTAACCTAAAATGCGCTTCATGTAAAAGCATCTAAATTAAATGTAATTTTTTTTCAAGTCAAAAATATTATCTAATATGACTGATTCAACCTGCTACATAGGGTTACACCAATAAAAGTCTTTTATTAAGGGTCTGATGAGGCCGAAGAGCTGCAAATCTCTTTTTACAGTGTATGAATCAGCTGAACTCAAGTTGTTCTCCATATCTTTTAGATATCTTTATGAGGCAAATGACTGCTGATCTCCAGGCTGGTGTATTAGTGCTGGCTAATGGTGGCGAATCTTCCTCTTTGAAGCTGCTGTATGTCTTTCATGTCCTCTGGCTTAATGACCACATGTGCAGATCAACAGTGTTGTGACAACAGCACCACGTCTTAGTCCAGATTACTGTTGTTGAATTAAAGACATGTTTACTGTGTCAACAGTGCTTTAATATACAGGAAAAAATTGGACTTGTTTGACTTTTTGTCTCACAAAACTCAATCTACAAACGTATTTGGTAGCACTGATCGCACTTATCACTACAGAGGCAAATAATAAATACTATTTTAAAATCATTTCTACTCTGAACTACAAAGACAACGATCACAGATTATTTGAAATTTGCCCTGCTAGATTGCTAATGGAATTTGTGGCATAAAGTGGGACTAATCCTAAAAGATCCTAATGGCATCAAATAAGAATATCACAAGGACTCAAGATCGATCCTATGGGAGGGCTCTATATCTCTGGTTCTGTTCCATGTACATTTTAGCTCCAATCCTGAACAACCTCTTCAGATTCATAGATATTAAGTCGCATTCGGCTTCATAAAGGACTGCTACTCACGTCCATACTCTGTCCTTGAATAATAAATGTTGTAAAACTCAGAAAGCATTTTATATATGATAAATATACATAGGAAATAACTCACTGTCACTATGCAAATAATTGCTGCTGTATACCATTGTTTGAAAAAAAAAAAACAGATTTAAATATATAAACATGGATGTTTTTGAATCTTTAGATTAATTTATGTTTTTTTATTTGCATGTATGATCTCTGTTACAACAAAAGTTTCAAGCATCAGTTAATGCCCTGATAGTAATTATAAACAAACAAACAAAAAAGTTTTTCCAGTAGTACATTTTTGTCAGCAAGCAAAAGGAAACAACACAGGTAAATGACAGTCTGACAGAGCTTTATTAGAGGTTTCAGGAGAGGAGCTAGCGATGATCACAGCTGAACAGTCACTGTGGCTTTCCTTTGCAGGTTGAGTCCGATCCGGTGTGCTGAGCTGAGGGCAGAAGATGATTGCTGATGACTGGAATGGGTCCGATGAACAGGTAAATAGAGACGGTAAGAGCCAGGTAAACAACAAGACCAGACACTGAGGTGCTGATGGGAAGGTGGCTTTATACAGTGACCGACAGGTGAAGTGTGACTGTGAGTGGGTAGAGCTGAAGGATCTGGCATTGCTGGGGACTCTGTGACAATTTTGGGGTTGTTTTATGATTGTGACAAACTAAATGATGTTTACGACAAACTAAATGAAGTGAAAATCAGCTGCGTTGGAATTATTCCCTGTCCTCCAAAATAACTCTGAAACTGCAATTCTGGAAATAAAATGCAATTACACTTCATACAGTAGGATCTAACTGTAGAGGACTTTTTTTAATCTCAGAAGATCCAGTTGGAATGATTCCAAATTATGATGATGACATTCCGTTAGAAATCCTGAACATTCCATTTGTGCATTACAGGATTCATTTCAAAGGATACCCATCATCCTCACTGATGATCTGAAGTATTAGCTGTGCTATGACAACTTAGCAGAACAGGTGGACAGTCATCCATAAAACAATGTAAAATGCATATTTTTATAGACAAACTGTGTTTGTTAGTTTTCACCATAAACTGAATGTTTACAGATTCCCTCCCCATGCAGTTATTCTCTGTCTCTCTCTCTCTCTCTCTCTCTCTCTCTCTCTCTCTCTCTCTCTCTCTCTCTCTCTCTCTTGTTTGAAGTAAATGTACATGTGGGTTGACATGTGAGTTAGAGGAAAGATTGATGTCATAATGAGTGTGATGGCATGCTTTAGTCATTTAAACTGGCAGTATCATCTCAAATTATTTCATGGCTTTCTGCAATGCTACATTCAGAGCAGGTCCAGACAGGAGTGGAGATGTAGGAGTGAAGGCTGTGTGTTACAGTGCCTGGAGGACATGAGGAGCTCACTGTAGAAAAAAACAAAAAACATCTGCATATGAACCCTGCTATAACTCTTTTCAACTGCATTGAACTGAATTTTGAATGCACTCTATAAATACTTGAAGGTAGTGAGGACTGAGTTTTTGCAGAGTAAACTTACTGAGTGCTCATAGTTTCCTTTTTATAATGTTTAAAGATGTGATGAAGTGAAAGTACCAGCATGTCTTTTTCCATATTGTGACGTACATCTGACTGTAATGGATTATTGCAAATTATATAAATGGATGCTGCATTAAAAAATGAATGTGAGCTTGCAGTTTGTTGTAGAGGGCCAGGTTTACTATTATTTCATTTTCATTTCATGCCAACTTTGAACTATTTAGTAACACTTTAGTTTAGGGACCAATTCTCACTATTAACTAAGTGCTTATTATCATGCATATTACTAGCATATTGTCTGTTTATTAGTACTTATAGAGCACATATTAATGCCTTATTCTGCATGACCATTTCTAAATCCTTTAATCCACCTCATACCTAAACTTAACAACTACCTCAATAACTATTAATAAGCAGCAAATTAGGAGTTTATTGAGGGAAAAGTCATAGTTAATAGCTAATTAACAGTGAGAATTGTTCTGCAAACTAAAGTGTGACCAACTATTGCATAAAAGTTTGGTGAAGCTATTGGAAGAGAGCTGAACTGGATGAGGACATCACCGAATCATCAATGAACTGACTTTAGCCTTTAAAATGACTCTTGCATTATTGACAATGTATTTTCCTGTTTGAGACATGTAAAGCTGCTTTGACACAACCAGTATTGTATAAAGTGCTATACAAATAAAGCTGACTTTTTCGTCTCTTTTAGAAGAAAACAAACATAACCCCAGGTATTTATTCAATACAGTGGCTAAATTAACGATAAATAAAGCATCAACAAGTGTTGACATTTCTCAACATCACAGCAGTAATGACTTTATGAACTTCTTTACTTCTAAAGTCAATACTATCACACTATTCTTTTGCATAGACTAGAACACTTTGTTGGCATTAATGGAAGTGCATTAGCATGGTTTAAATCATACTTATATGACCTCCATCAATTCGTAGCAGTGAATGAAGAGGTATCATATCGATCACAAGTGCAGTATGGAGTACCGCAAGGCTCAGTACTAGGGCCGTTACTCTTCACACATAACATGTTACCCTTGGGAGATATCATCAGGAAACACGGTGTTAGCTTTCACTGTTATGCTGATGATACTCAGCTCTATATTTCTTCGTGGCCCGGCGAAACATACCAATTTGAAAAACTAACTGAATGCATAGTCGATATAAAAAACTGGATGACAAGTAATTTCTTACTGCTAAATTCTGAAAAAAACAGAGGTGTTAATTATAGGGCCTAAAAGCTCTGCATGTTATAACCTAGAACGCTGTCTAAGCCTTGATGGCTGCTCTGTCAATTCTTCGTCATCAGTTAGGAACCTAGGTGTGCTATTTGATAGCAATCTTTCCTTAGAAAGCCACGTTTCTAGCATTTGCAAAACTGCATTTTTCCATCTCAAAAATATATCTAAATTACGGCCTATGCTCTCAATGTCAAATGCAGAAATGTTAATCCATGCGTTTATGACCTCAAGGTAAGACTATTGTAATGCTCTATTGGGCGGTTGTTCTGCACGCTTAGTAAACAAACTCCAGTTAGTCCAAAATGCAGCAGCTAGAGTTCTTACTAGAGCCAGGAAGTATGATCATATTAGCCCGGTCCTGTCAACACTGCCCTGGCTCCCTATCAAACATCGTATAGATTTTAAAATCTTGCTTATTACTTATAAAGCCCTGAATGGTTTAGCACCTCAGTATTTCAACGAGCTCTTGTTACATTATAGTCCTCCACGTCCGCTCCGTTCTCAAAACTCTGGCAATTCGATAATACCTAGAATATCAAAGTCCACTGCGGGCGGCAGATCCTTCTCCTATTTAGCGCCCAAACTCTGGAATAACCTACCTAACATTGTTCGGAAAGGCAGACACACTCTTGCAGTTTAAATCTAGATTAAAGACCCATCTCTTTAACCTGGCTTACACATAACATACTAATACACTTCTAATATCCAAATCCGTTAATGGATTTTTAGGCTGCATTAATTAGGTTAAACCGGAACCGGGAACACTTCCCATAACACCCGATGTACTTGTTACATCGTTAGAAGAATGGCATCTACGCTCATATTAGTCTGTTTCTCTCTTATTCCGAGGTCACCGTAGCCACCAGATCCAGTCTGTATCCAAGTCAGAGGGTCACTGCAGTCACCCGGATCCAGTACGTATCCAGCCCAGATGGTGGATCAGCACCTAGAAAGGACCTCTACAGCCCTGAAAGACAGCGGAGACCAGGACTAGAGCCCCAGAGACAGATCCCTGACCTAAGAACTTGTCTCAGATGACCACCGGGACAAGACCACAGGAAACAGATGATTCTTCTGCACAATCTGACTTTGCTGCAGCCTGGAATTGAACTGCTGGTTTCGTCTGGTCAGAGGAGAACTGGCCCCCCAACTGAGCCTGGTTTCTCCCAAGGTTTTTTTCTCCATTCTGTCACTGATGGAGTTTTGGTTCCTTGCCGCTGTCGCCTCTGGCTTGCTTAGTTGGGGACACTTCATTTACAGCAATATCGTTGACTTGATTGCAAATTATTGCACAGATACTATTTAAACTGAACTGAGCTGCATGATGACATCACTGAATTCAATGATGAACTGCTTTAACTCATTTTGCATTATTGACACTCTTTTCCTAATTAATGTTGTTCAGTTGCTTTGACGCAATCTTTTTTGTTTAAAGCGCTATATAAATAAAGATGACTTGACTTGACTTGACTTGACTTGACTTGACTTGACTTGAAGCTTGAAAGCACTGTGAGGAGTTAAGAATTTCAATGGACGTCTATTGGATTTTTGGCCTGCTGCTATGGAAAAACATTAATTCATTATTTTTTATGTAATTATTTTTAATTGATTCACTGCGAAAATTGTCAAATTTTCAAAATTTCAAAATTTGTGTAGCACTTTTCATAATATACATTGTTTCAATGCAGCTTTACAGAAAATCATAAAGTGTGTAAAATATCTTCATGTCTTAATTTTCCGTTTTTAAGTTTACATTTTCCAGCAATACAAGCAATCCAACAGTTATAGGGTTTGCTGTATATACAATAGTAAATATCACCCTATGTGAGTACACTATAAAGTTGGACATATATATCTAACTTTATATAAAGAGCTGATCGATAACATAGTTTCATTTTGTGACAAAATAAAAAATCAGGTAATTGAGATTTGCTAGATATATCACTTTATGTGAGTGTACTATATAACGTTGGAGCATGATAATACAGTTTACGTTTTGGATGATATAAACAACCACACATCAGCGTAGATTTGCTATATAGTATATATCGCTTTCTAAAGTCAGATCAGGCTGAAGATCTGTGCTGAGTTTGGTGGAAATTTAGGCAAGGCAAGGCAAGTTTATTTATATAGCAGATTTCATACACAATGGTAATTCAAAATGCTTTACATAAAAGAAAGTAAAATAACCATGAAAAAAATAATAATCACAAAAGTAAAACAAGGAATAAAATGATTTAAACACTGATTTAAAATTACTTTAAAACAGTTAAAAATAGAAAATGATTTTACATAAAATAAAGTGCAATACATAAAATACATTGCAATCAGTTCATACAACGCACAGTGCTCATTCAGTAAATGCAAGGCTAAACAGATGAGTTTTGAGTCTAGATTTAAATGTGACTAATGTTTTAGCACATCTGATCTCTTCTGTAAGCTGAACTGTAGGCAGCATAATAACTAAAAGCAGACACCCCTTGTTTTGTGGGAACCCTTGGTATTTCTAACTGACTCGATCCTAATGATCTGAGTGCTATGTTAGGTTTATATTCAGTGAGCATATCTGCAATGTATTTTAGCAAAAATTTGGAACCAGTTAAGAGTTTAGAATAAAAACCCTAATAAAGCATAATCAATAACAGACTGACAAAGATAACTTAAATTAAATCAGTGTGAAAGTTAAAATACATGATTTATGTAAGGTATTAGAGTCCAAAACCTCTGTTCAGTGACTATATGACCTATTAGCAAGAGTTCAGAGTAAGGTCAAAGGTCATGCTCAGTGTTGGAGCAGCGCTGCTCAAGAATAGGAATGTTAATGAGTCAAATTTGATGTGACAAAAGATATAAAGGAAGGAAGAGAAAAGCCATTGTGTCTCAACAAAAAGACCGAAACCCTGGTGATACAGCGCTGATGAATATTAACCTGGTTTCACACTAACTAAATCCCTAAATGCTCAAGTTAGTGACATGGTTGTGCTGTACAACAGTATCCAAAGGCAGAGACAGACAGAGACAAATGTGCTTGGAGAGGGCATTGTTGTCCTCTTTCAGGATTTCTCTGGGCTTACAGAAGCAGTCTCTTCCATTTGAGGGATCTGTCAGTGGTTTTAGCCAGTCTCTGAATGTGGGATGGTGTCAAAGGAGTCTTTTCAACACTGCGTCTCGGAGGGGAAAGTGCACACCGGCTCTGCTATCTTCCACATTTTAGAATATATCTTGAAAAAAAAAAAGCACAACACCATCATTCTGCTCTAAAACTTGTCACAAAACACCACCTTAAAAAATAAAACACTTTCTAAAGACTGAATCTCATATTACATTGAAGACAGAAGAATCCAGAAAGGCGATGAGGACAGGGGAAGTCCAGCAGCATCTGAATGGAGATGTGTATGGTGCCATAAAGACATTAATTAAGCACAGGTGCCTCCTTTAGAGGATCCCTCTGAAACATTAGCAGACCATTGTCTTGTTCAGGCCTTTGTCTCAGGGTACACAAGACACTAATGAAGGGCTGGCCAAACGGTTGGACTTTATAGTCTTATTCAGCTTTCAACAGAATACAGTTCTTTAATGACTCACTTACTCATAAATCAGAAAAGCACAGTGGAATATCCCATATGTATTTTTAAAACATTTATGATATGATGTCAATTAATTTTTAAAAATCAATTTATAAACATTTTTAACATTCTGTCTTATAACCTCAAATAAAACTGTATGTCTTTATTCATGGTTATGATTGCTTTCTGAAAAACTGTATGTTCTTCATATATTTTTTTTTTTACCTCATATTTAATCTACATCCCATTTCCAACACCCTCTCAAATAGTTTCTTAAATACTTATATTGTTACTTTAACACATTTATATGTTGGATAGATATTTACCTCCCTCTTTTGTAATATATGTTGTAATTTAAAGGTTTAAAGAATATGTATTTACAGTCACACTTTATTTTAAGGTCCAGTTCTCACTATTAAATATATTAACTACAAGTGTTGCCTCAATAAACTCCTAATTTGCTGCTTTTATTTTGAAAAAGACTATGCTCATAATATACAATACTGTATGGCTCAAATATATTAATATCCTGGCCAGGAAAAGTAGGGAGACGAGGCTGTCACACAAGTTTTGAATCAACTCCTGAATTGTGTGTTTTCAGTGCCTTTTAATGTTTTTTTTTTTTTTTTCTTAAACACTGAACTCCAAATTCAGTCCTTAAATTAGTGAATTAATATTGAAAAAAATAAATTCTGTCATCCAAATGAAATTAGCAGTTTCACTATAATTAAAACAAAACAATAAAATCATACTACCATTCCCCTCACACATGTGTCAAGGTTATACTTTTTCTCAGGACAAAGATATTTTTCATAAATGACAGGTTGGGACAAGTTGTCATATATTTCTTATGTAAATTATGTTTATGTGAATTAAATTCATACAGTTTGTTATTTATAATATTTTTTGGCCAAAATCATTTTTCTTATACACATTTTATACTACATTTTAATGTAATGTTTCATAATTGTTTAAGATTTCTTGATCTTGCCAACCCTAAATAGGGCTGTATAATGCCAGGTTCCATTGTGACAGTTTACCCCATATATACTGTAGTGTGACAACATGCTATTAGGATCATGTACTGGGATTGCAAAAAGTCAAAGGGTTTCAGTGAACGATATCATTTTTCCTGGGCAGTAATAGTTCAACTTAAAGTCCAACATCATTTTTGTTATGTGTGTGTACTTGTATAAAAATGTACTTTGTAAGATTAAAATGAGAAATCTTCTCTAGTGTAAAAATGTGATGTGAGTTTGCTCTGGCAATTAGACTTCCAGTCTACACATCCACTGTTTCACAGCAGATGCTGGGAAAAACAAACCTTTAAAAATACTTCCCAAAAGCTTGTCATTAAAGACCAAATGTGTTTTGTTGATTAATCTGAGTGAAATGAACAGGCTGCTTCACGCTTCTATCATCTGCAGCTTTGAAGCCTGTCAGATAATCACTCCCAGTATAACAACTGCAGTTCTCATTAACAAATATAACCCTTGATGGCTGTCCTGAAAGACCGTTTTTTTGTTTTCAGAGATATGTTTGGCCAAGACAGACACCTTTAATGCAAATCATACTTGTTATGACAAATCATTTTTGATGGCTAGGCCCATACTGGCAAGACAATCTAAATCTTTGCAAGAAGAAGCCTGAGAATATTTTCCAGGTAAAGTGAAACTTTCTTGTTGGGACCAAACTGCTGAAGTCTTGCTGAAGGTGATGATCATTCAGAATATTGAAAGAGAAAGAGAAAAGTTTGCACACAATAAAAGCACAGCATGCAGGGTGTTACATAGACAGCTTTTGGATTCAGGCCATTAACCCATTCAGACTATGATTATAATGCTATTTATTTTTAGAATAGCTTATAGTCTCATCTCTGAAATTGAAAGCGTACAGAGCAATGTGTTGCCAGATTGCATAACATTTATAATATGTTGTGTGTGACACCATCCACTGGCAGTTTAACAGAAGTGGCATCCAGGAACTCATAGACACTTACAGTATGATGTCAGACACTGTAATATGCTCAGGTCCCCTCACTGCTTACTGTGGTGATGAGATACATAGCAGACTGTCGTCACTCAATAGCTGGATGTCTAAGTGGTGCCCGCAGAATAACATAGGTTTCATACAATTGGATGAGCTGAATACTATGCTTTTCCGGGCCACCAAGAATGTCGGTCAAATGTGGAATACTCCACCACCTCCCGATTCTTCGAGGCTGGATGAGTGGTTTCTTGTTGAAGGTCGTACTGGTTGTCAGCGCCCCCCCTACAGTGCTATTCCTTTTGGAGGTGCATGAGGAGCTTACAAGATCGTGGAAGGCACCTTTTACTACCCGAAACAAATCTTGTAGTTCTTCCACTCTCACCACCCCTGTTGGTGGAGCTGCTTTGGGTTACACGGACGTTCCCTCATTGGAGTGGTCTGTGGCCATGCAACTGTGTCCAACAGCCGCTTCCACTTTGCGGGGTGACCTGTGTCTCCCCTCACGGTTCTGCATGAACTGTGTACTGCAATGGACCTCGCGCTTCGAGCGACGAAGGTGACCGCACAGTCTCTAGGTCGTGCGATGTCCATGCTAGTGGTCCAGGAGCGCCATCTCTGGCTGTGTCTGGCGAACATGAAGGAGCATGATAAGTTGCAGTTCCTGAATGCTCCCGTGTCACGGACCAGCCTTTTTGGCGACACTGTCAAGAGCTTTGCCCTGCAGTTCTTGGCGGCACAGAAGCAGACTGATGCGTTCAAACACATCCTGCGCCGGAGGAAACCTGCTGCTACCACCCTGGCTGCAGCCCCTCAGCCTGCTTGTCACTGTGGGCCCCCCCTGTGGCTGCCCCTGCTCCCACGAAGCAGCAGCACAAGCAGCGTCGTGGAGCCGGTCACAGGCAAGACGCCCAGCCCGCCCAGCCCGCCCAGGCCCCTCTAAACTTGGCGTTAAGCATAAGTGCAAGAGGTCCTGGGACGGGCGACCCAGAGATTGAGGAGACTGCTCGTGGGGAGATGGTGACTGCACCACTCCCTCCCCGGAGGAGGGCCGGGTAGAAAAATATTTTGTTTCATTTTGTTTTTCTTCCACGGTGGCCCAGCAGCCAGCAGTACCCAAAAACTTAAACAATAAAGTCTCTGGGTCTCAAGAGGAAGAGAGTTGTGAACTGTGCATCACAGGGTCACTTCCATCCTCCTCTCTCACAAGCAGACAGCAGTGGGTTTGCCCAAGAGACCCCCTCCTGCCCATTCGTAGAGAACCAGGTAAGGGCTGTAGCATTCAAGTCCCTGCTTCTTGTCGTCACAGGCCGGGATTTCACAAGCCTCAAGCCAGGACCCTGTCTTTTCTCCTGCACACGGAGGAATCAGGTGAGTGTTACAGTTCACACCCAGACTCTGCCCCCTGCCTTCACAGGCGAGTCCCTGTGTTCCACCATGCTGCCCCACCATGGGTACGTCGGTGGCTCCATTGGTTCCTCTGGCACGGTCTCTTGGATCCTGGTTAGCACTCCCCAGTCTGTCTCGGTGGCTCCTGCGGACCATCAGAATCAGCTATGTGATTTAGTTCACCTGGCGTCCCCCCAAGTTTAGGGCCATCTGGTTTACTTCAGTCAAGGCTGTCAATGGCCCTGTCTTGTGTGTGGAAATCGCAGTCCTGTTGGTGAAGGTTGTGCCTTCAGGCTGTCACTGTTGCCTCACGTCTTCACTAAAGTCGTTTTGGAGGCAGCCCTTGTTCCTTTGAGATAACGGGGGTGTGCAATCTCAACTATCTCGACGACTGGTCATACTCGCACAGTCTAGCGATCAGTTGTGCGCACACAGGGACTTGGTGCTCAGACACCTCAGCCCGTTGGTTCTTGGATCAACTGGAAAAAGAGCAAACTCGTACCAACGCAGAGGATCTCTTTTCTCAGCATGGAGTTGGATTCGGTCAGCCAGACAGCACGCCTCACCCAGGAATGTGGTCAGACGGTGCTGAACTGCCTCAAGACTTTATCAGGCAGGACGGTGGTCCTACTAAAATTCTTTCAGAGGCCCTTGGGGCATATGGGTGCAGCTGTGTGACAGTAGTTCCGCTTGTTCTGCTCCATATGAGACCACTTCAACACTGGCTCCATGGCCGAGTCCCGAGGTGGGCGTGGTGACGCGGTACTCACCGGGTTCAGATTACACCAGACTGCCGCAGAACCTTCAGCCCGTGGTCAGATCCCTTGTTTCTCCGGGCAGGGGTGCCACTGAAACAGGTATCCAGGCATGCTGTGCTATTCACGGATGCCTCTGCCACTGCCTGGGGGGCCACGTACAAACGAGCACGCAGTGTCAGGGGTTTGAACGGGTCCCCAACTGCATTTGCATATCAGTTGCCTTGAGTTGCTAGCAGTACGCCTTTACGATCCCGTCGCATGTCACAACTCACCTGCCACCTCCTCCTGTGGAGTCAGAAGCATCTGAGGTCCCTTCGTGCCATTCACATCCCGGGTAGTGGCACTGAGAGGCCCTGTTCATAGTCGGCTTGTGGCATCCTGGATGCCTAGTTCTCCAGAGAGTCCCCTGACTGGACAGACCCCTGTCAAGTCCTCCAGCACTCCAGCAGCCAGATGTCATGGAGCGTCCGGTGCCAGGCCTTTCAGCCAGTGAATTCCTGAAATCTGGTGTGAGGCTAGTGCCCATATGAGTGACCTGGTTGGAATCCCATATGTGTATTCCATGGTACACCCTACTAAGGCCGTGTTTCCCCTGGCAGACCACATTCTGCCATGTCTAAATGATGCAGCCAAGAGCCATCTTCCCTCAGGGTTACTCCACATGAGTAAATATCACTTAACCCCCTCTGGGAGGAGGTGACTCCGCAGTGTGTCCTCTTCCAAATGGAAGGGCAAACCTTCCCAGTTTATCCAAATACTACTGCTGGGTTGCGAGGAAAAACTGTAGTCGACCTTCTCTGTGTAGAGCCCAGTCCTATCGTCTGCCTTACAGGAAGGATCAGGAGGCCTACACAGGGTACTGGAGGGGGCAGCATCTGTGGCGTGTTGGTAGGGATCCCAATTTGTCGGTCATCACCAACGTGACATCGAGAGTGACCGACTGAAAGGGAACGTCTCGGTTACGTGTGTTAACCCTTGTTAAATGAAGGAGGGATCGGAGACGTCACGTCCCAGTCGCCACAGCTGCTGTAGTTACCGACTCGGCTCCTCAGCGAAAGCATGAATGAATGCGATGCAACTGCTGCCTTTTATACTCATGCTGTGATCAGTGGCAGCTGGATGCAATAATCGCATGTCAGTGTGCATTGGCTCATTTAGTTACACTCGAAGTGGATTGGTCTCTCTGGCGAGATCCCAAATCGCCAGTCATCACCAACATGACGCCTCCATTCCCTCCTTCAGGGAACGAGGGTTACATACGTAACCGAGATGTTTTTGGGGCAGACCTGACCTGAAAGAGATGGTCTTCATCCCTCCTGGGGTGGTGCCACTCTTCGCTCTAGAAATATGGCACATAGTCTTAGAGTTTTATACTTGACTAATGGGGTCCAGGTCAGGAAGCACACAGACTGGCTAAACCGACCATCTGCTAGCCGCCTCACATCACAGAAATCAGTTTATTCTCAGCACATAGAGACTCTTTCACCTAGATATCACACTATAGAGACCTGTGTCTGTTCCCCGAACTAGGAAATACAAAAAACGTCAATCAAAAATTATTACTCTTAAATCAATTTAAGAGTAATAATTTAATTGATGTTCAGTTAAACATTAGGTGATATAGAGATCATACAAATTAATTTAATGTTTTCAAAAACATTGAAATGTATTGATTTGGTTCAGTTTCAGACAGCACAAATAATGTATAAAACAAAAAACCAATCTACTCCCTGGCAAACATTCAAAAAATTGTTTTGTAATAGAGAAGAGAGGTCACAGTTTAGGTGGGAGAAGGCAACTTAAAACATCCTTGTGTTTATGCAACATTAAAAGCTTTTGTATTTCTATATGTGGAGTGAAGCATTACAGTGCTCAAGTAATGTTCAAGCATGATCAGTTTAAAAAAGCAGTATAAAAATATGATATTAACAAGGTATAAGGAGAAAGAAGGGATTTGACAGAGATCTCTCATAATATTTATTAAAATTATAACTATTATTATTATTATTTTTATGTTTTTTCTTTTTATTTAGTGTTGGTGTATGGGAATAAACGTGTAAATATATGTAGTATTTGTAAATAGTGTATTAAGATTAAGTTGGTACAATCTAAACCCTAACCCTTATTAAGACTGTACAATTATGAAACCAAATTTGTGATAATTATCAACGAACAGTGTAGTATGGGTAGTATTAAATAAGCTTACGCTTCTTCCTACTCATTTTCGGACATGTATAAGTTAGTATTGTGTTTTGTTCTGTTTTGTTATTTATTTATTTATGTTTTGATTATATGTGTATATGTACGTATATGTTGTATATGTAATATATATCATATCTATATATAATAAATATAGAGAGAGAGAGAGGTGTGTATTATGTGTATTGTACTATGTGTGTGTTGTGTGTGTGTGTGTTTGTGTGTATTATATATATATATATATATATAATATTTTTTTTTTTTTTTTACTGTATTAGTCGAACATGGTTCGAAATAAAGTTTATCCCTGCATTCATTCATTTAGCAAATATAAAAACTGAACCATTATTCAGATAAAAAAATGATTAAGCTTGGCTTAATGAATATTTGAATCCCTTTCTACAAAAGCACTTTTTGTAAATTATTTGATCACAGATCATAACTTAGATGTGCTCTGTCTGACAGAAACCTGGCTAAAACAGATGATTTACATTATTTTTTAAATGAGTCTACCCAGAACCTTCCCAAGCCCCCCCAAGATAACTGTTATAAACATGAACCACGTCCAAAAGGTAAAAGGGGGAGGTGTTGCTTCGACCACAAATGGAATAACTGGGTAAGCGAAATGGGGGTTCTTAGCTACAGGAATGGGATGCAGAGGAATGGAGAGTCAAGCAGGTGAGCTCATACTTTGCTTGGCGAGCTACCAGGCTCTTTCTCCTTTCACAGGTTTTCCCAAGTTGTGGTTAGGAGAGGATGAAGAAGATCGGAGGGAATCGGCAGCTACCAAAAAGTAGTTATATTTACAGTTTATTTTATTAAGTATACTTAAGTAAAGTTCAAGTATATTTTAAAGTATACTTATGTAGCAAGTATACAAATATCAGTGTTCTAGTAGTATACTTGTTAACGTGTTGGCTGTTTCAAATACTCCTTGGGACTAAATTGGCCCACTTTGTAGTATATAAAAGTATACTATTAAGTATACTTTAAGTATAACAGTAGCAAAGTACACAAAGTCCACTTTGAGTAACAAATAGGTTAACCTTTTTTTTTTTCTGTGTTTGTAGTTTGTACTGTAATGCTAATGAAATTGTGAACTGTATAGGATATGGACAGGGTCACTAATAATTAAATACTTTGTACACTTCGAATACTGTAATGTGGTACGTTTCATAAAAACAAATAAAGAAGGAATAACATTTGAACAAAAAAGCTGAAAAAAAAGACCTAGAATTGTGATTTCAGAATGAAAAACAAAAATGTAGATGGAGTCGCTCAGGAGGTCGCTCAACAAAGCTTTGACCGTAATTATTACCTCTCAATCAGTCGAATTTATTACATAATGTTACAGTTTTGATGCTGGGTAATGTGATGATAATGTTAGATTTACATATGGTTAGTATTTGTTTTTTTTCTTTCACTTGTGTTTTTTTTTTTAATTCTGTACAGACAAATGTACTAGCGCCCTCTCAACGTATAACAATGACAAAACAAGTTTCTATGAGCAAAAGATAGCTCAAATATATTTAGACTTTTTGCAAGTAGAAGTCAAGTATATTAAATGAGACTAGTAAAATCATATGCTAAATGTCATGGGTGGTAAGGGAGGAACAGTGCGACAGGATTCTCAACAGCAAAGGGTTTATTGATGACAACAGGGGAAAACAAAACCCACGAGGGGACCACAATAGCTAGGGTAAGGGGACTAAATAACCACCACACAAGACCGGGCTGGCTCCAGATAAATACAACTACACACTAACTCTAAACAAAAACACTCACGGTATTAACAGAAAGACTTCTTCAGGAGTGACCAAGGATAAACTCACGAGTCGAACACGGTAGCAACATATATCCAGAACAGTTTTGATGGACACAATCACAAGGACACGACAAAAGACAGAGCACACAATGATATCTAACATAGTGGAACTAATCAAGACACGGACAGGTGGCACAGATAGGACACATCACGACAGAGGGACTAGGATTAACACAAGCGGGGACGGCGGCAAGTGGAACGGAGACTAACCCAAGCACATGGCCCACAAGACAAGGCCATGTTCATTGTACAACAAAAACACGGGTCTGTTCATGATCACAGAGACCTCTAGACTAGAGAAAAGTCAGGACATGGAGTGGAAGGACCTGACAGAACCCCTTAGCCTTAATGGAGCGGCTCCAGACGCTCCCTAAGGGACCACCAAACGCAGGCATGACCTGACTGGGACAGAGACAAAAAACCAACAACGACATGGGAAACAAGATAGTAAATAAGTGCAGACCTGAAAACACAACAATAGGGTTAGGTGTGGCAGATATCACAAGAAAAACAAACAGGGAAGGGGAGTAGGGCCCCGGGAGCACCAAGTTCAATCATGGACTAGACCAGGGTGGGTGGGAGGGGTCAGTGGATCTTAGTAGAGGACAGTCGAAGCTGACGACGGGGGGGTCACCGGGCAGAATGGCTGAGGGGTGGTGAGTGGTGTTGGGGAAGGGGTCCTCTGGGAACCAACTGACATAGGACAGTGACAGGCCAGGAGCAACCGTGGAACGACGGGGGCAACACTTAACGGGAGCGCGCAGGGGATACGACAAGCTGTACACGGGGAACAAGCAGGACAACATCAGAGGGCAACACGTCAGCGCAGTGTACTCCGGGGCACGGAGAACACCCAAAAACGTCACGTGGGCACGGGGCGACGACATCTACGGACACTGGAGACGAGAATCTACTGGGTCCGCGGGGAGCACTAACTGTGGTGTACACTCGGGATTTCTGGGGCACTGGTGTCAGGTGGACAAGACATTACTGGCTGGGACTCTCTATGATCTGGACAAGACGGGTAGACATAATAATCTGAGAAAGGCGTTGGCGGCTATAATAACTTGGCATCTCCTTACGAGACGAGACAGACTGTAGCAAAGTTTCCTTGCTGCGCAGAGTTCGGCCGCGGCTCTCGTCCCTCCTCCCTCCGCTCACGACAGCACGACTGCAGAAACCTGTTCATCTTATGACATCTGGCTTCGGGCACCCGCCAGCGCTCTCACTCGGCAAAGCCTCGGGCACGCCAACGCGCTCCGCTATATGTCTCGGGCAACCGCCACGCTCTCCGCTGCTGTCCTCCGGGCACCGCTCCACGCTTGCTCGCGTCCGGCCCGCCAAAACAAAAAGCGCTCTCCACTGCTCGCAACAGGGCACGGGCACCGCTCTCCGCTGCTCGCGTCACGGGGAACGCCATCGCTTCAGTCACGCTGCTCGCCTCGGGCACGCCAGCGCTCTCACGCGGGCTGGCACGGCAAAACCGCTCACCGCTGCTGGGCTCAGGGCACGCTCAC
The DNA here is from genome assembly GCF_018340385.1 of Cyprinus carpio. NCBI lineage: Eukaryota > Metazoa > Chordata > Actinopteri > Cypriniformes > Cyprinidae > Cyprinus > Cyprinus carpio. The sequence goes on along the minus strand of NC_056594.1, from coordinate 701,594 downwards.
CGCGTGCTTGGCACGGGCACAGCCTCAAGCCCGCTGCTGGCACGGGCACGCCACGCTCACGACCGCTGCTGTCACGGGGCACGGCCACGCGCGTCTCCCTTCCGCTGGCTGCAGGGAGGAACAGGGTCACAGGACCTGCAGGGCCCCTTCTTTTTCTTCCTCTTCCCCTCTCACTTGGGCGCGGTGCAGAGGCCACAGCTGGGGTAAGGGTCAGAGGGCGGGTTGGGGGGAGGTTTATGGTCTCGGGCAGGGCAGACTCGGTACGCCGAAGACTCTGAGCTGACTCCCACTACCCGTCGCCCTCGCTTGTTGGGGAGAACGGAAGGTAGTGGAGGTTGCCTCAGGAATTTTGGGGGGACTGCCTGATCCCCCAGTTTTTGCCCCGGCCAGTGACAACGACCCTCTGGGATGTGGCCGCTGGGTATTTGGAGGGGACCTCTGTGTCTCCTCCTGGGAGATGCTCTCCCACATCCGGGCATAAATTTTTGGAGGATCCAGTCCCCCTCAGGCGAGATGGGAGGTGACCCCCTTCTGTCGTTGGGGGAACGACATCCAACCGTTACGACGGAACTCCAAACGGTGTTGGAGCTCGGGGGACCTCCCTGCTGCTGATGGTCCTTCCTTGGTGGTTTTCATTCTGTCCATGGGTTGGTAAGGAGGGAACTCAAGTGCATACAGGATTCTCAACACAAAGGGGTTTATTGATGACACCGGGGAAAACAAAACCCACGAGGGGGGTGAAAACAATAGGCTAGGGTAAGGACTTAAATAACCAACAGACCGGGCTGCCAAGATAAAGACAACTAAACACTAACTATAAACAACACTCACGGTATTACAAAGACTTCTTCAGGGATATGACAAGGATAAACTCACGAGTGATGACACAAGGTAATCAACATATATTCGGCACAGTTTGAGGAAACAATCACAATGAACCGACTCAAAGACAGCGCACACTAGGCGATCTAACTCGGGAGAAGGAACTAATCAAGCCACCACAGGTGGACCAGATAGGACAATCACGACAAGACTAGGATAACAAGGTGGGCGGGGCAAGTTGTAAACGAGAACAACACAAGCACATGGCCCAAAGGACAAGGCCATGTTGCTTGTACACAAAACACGGGTCTGTCATGATCCTGCCTCTAGACTAGAGAAAAAGTCAGGCCATGAATGGGCAATGACCATGACAGAACCCCTGCCCTTAGGAGCGCTTCCAGACTCTCCCTAAGGGAACATCACCGCAGGACATTACTGACTGGGACAGAGACAAAAACCAACAACACGGACAGACCCATCATATTAGATAAGGGCAAACATGACACACAAACAGAGGTTGGTGGCTATCAAGAAAAACAAACAGGGAGGGAGGGAGGCGGGACCACAAAGATTCATGTGGGTGACGTACCAGGGTGGGTTGGTGGGGTAAGGAGTTCTTAGGAGGACGGGACGAAGTGCTGACAACGAGGTGTTCGGGGGCAGGGTCGGGTGTCTAGGGTGCGGAGTGTCTCAGGACCATTTACAACAGAGGACATTACAGGAGAACTCACGTGACACGGGGAAACAGCTACTGGATCACGGGGAAACACCTACGGGACACATGAACACATCAGCTGGACATGGGGAACGCTCACAGGACACTGGGAAAAACGTTCACAGACAACGGGGCAAGATCGGGGAGACAGAAACGGGTCAGGATTAGCACTAACTGTGGGTTGGCTCGGGATCCTGGGGACAGGGTCAAGGGACCAAGACAGGACTGGCGGGATTTCCAGGATCTGGGACAAGACGGGACAAAATAATCAGACAAGGCTTTGGCAGCTATAATAAACCGGCATCTCCGTACGAGACGAGGACAGACTTCATCAAGTTTCTTCTGCTGCAGAGTCGGCCGCCGTCCTTGCAATCTCCTCTTTCCTCGCCCTCACGACAGGCAGGACTTGAAACTGTTCTCCTTATTCACTGGCTCGGGCACGCCAGCCGCTCTCGCGCTGCTGGCTCGGGTCACGCCAGCGCGTCTCCGCTAACTGGCTCTGGGCACGCCAGCCTCGGCGCTCTCGCTACTGGTCTCGGCACGCTCACGCGCTGCTCGCTCGGGCACTCCATCGCTCTCACGCTGCTCGCGTCAGTGCACGCCAGCGCGTCTCCGCTGCCCGCTCGGGAACGCCAGCGCTCTACGCGTGCTCGCTCTGGCACTGTCCCAGCGCTCTCCGCTTCCTTTGGCACGCCACGCCCTCACCGCGATGCTCCCCCCCCCCCCCCCCCCCCTCGGCACGCTCACCGCATGCTGGCAGGGGACGGCACGCTCACCGCTGCTGCACGGGCACGCCAGCGCTCATCCGCTGCTGGCACGGCACGCCAGCGCTCTCCGCCTGCTGGCACGGAGGAGACAGGGTCACAGGACCGGCAGGCCCCTTCTTCTTCCTCTTCCTCCTTGTGCCGCGGTGCAGAGGCCACAGCTGGGTCAGAGGCGGGTTGGGGGAGTTTGGTCTCGGGCAGGGCAGACTCGGACGCCGAACGACTTGAAGCTGACTCCCACGCAACCGTCTCCCTCGCTTGTTGGGGAGCTCTGAATGGTAGTGGGAGGTGCCGCTAGGATTTTGGGAGGGACTTGCCTGATCCCCCAGGGTGTGCCACGGCCACGGACACGACCCTCTGGGATCGTTGGCAGCTGGGTAGGTGGAGGGGACCTCTGTGGCTCCTCCTGGGAGATGCTAATCCACCTTAAGAATCCACCTTGGAGGATCCATTCCCCTCAGGCGAGTATGGGAGGGTGACCCCCTTCCTGTCGGTGGGGGACGACATCCACATTGACGGACGGAACTCCACAGGGTGTTGGGGCTCGGGGGACCTCCTGCCTGCTGAGTTCCTTCTTGGTCGGTTCATTCTGTCATGGGTTGGTAAGGGAGGAACTCCAGTGCAGACAGGATTCTCAACACAAGGGTTTATTGATGACAACAGGGGAAAACAAAACCCACGAGGGGGAAACATAGCTAGGGTAAGGACTAAATAACCAAACAAGGACAGGGCTGACCAGATAAAGACACTAAACACTAACTAGTAAACAAACACTCACGGTATGTACAAACGACTTCTTCAGGGATGCCAAGGATTAAACTCACGAGGCTGCCGGTAGCAACATATCTCAGGAACAGTTTGAGGAAACAATCACAATGAACCTGACAAAAGACAGAGCACACTAGGAGATCTAACTAGGGGAAACTAATCAAGACACGACAGGTGGGCACACGATAGGACAATCACGACAAGATAGGATAAACACAGGGGGGCGGGGCCCAAGGGACCGAGACAAACACAAGCACATGGCCCCAAAGACAAGGCCATGTGCTTGTACACAAACACGGGTCTGTCATGATCCTGCCTCTAGACTAGAGAAAAGTCAGGACATGATGGCAGGACCATGACACTAAAAGTCTGAAAAAAAACAAACAAAAAAAAAACAGAGGGTGTTAATTATTGGACCAAAAACTCTGCATGTACAGTAATAACCTAGAAGCACACATGTCTAACACTTAATGGCTACTATTTGATATTACTATTGATATCAATCTTGTATTTGAAAGCCATGTTCATTTGTAAAACTGCATTTGTAAAACTGCATTTTTCCATCTTAATCTATATTTATTATGACAATATGCACTCAATATCAAATGCAGAAAAAGGTTAATTCATGTGTTCCTGACCTCAAGGTTAGATTATCGTAATAATTTACTGGGTGGTTGCTCTGTGCGCCTAATAAAACAAATTCCAGACTGGTCCAAAATGCAGCAGCTAGAGTTCTTACTAATACCATGAAGTACAACCACTTAGCCCCGTGTTCTGTCAGCCACTGGCTCCCTTTGAACCTCTTATCATTTTAAAATCTTGCTGACTACTTACAGTATAAAGCCCTGAATGGTTTAGCTCCTCTGTACTTGAGCGAGCTCATATCACATAATGAGGTTTTTATACAAGTTTTTTTCTCCATTTCTGTCACTGAAGGAGTTTTGATTCCTTACCACTGTCGTCTTTGCCTTGCGTAGTCAGGGACCCTTGATATTAGGCAATATTGTTGACTTGCACAGACACTACTTGAAGAGAACTGAACTGAGCTGGAAGAAGACATCACTGAATCAGTGATGAACTGACTTTAACTGAAAAACTGACTGTTTACTTGTGTTTTCTTTTTAGAGCTGCTTTACAGCAGAATTTAAACTCTGTTTGCATTATTGACACAGTATTTTCCAGTTTAACACTGTAAAGCTACTTTGACACAATCTATATTGTATAAGCACTATATATAAATGTGACTTGATCTGACTTCCTTTACCAAAAAGTAGTATACTTCAAGTTTATACTTCAAAACTAGTAGTATACTTGTAGTGTAGTGTTTCAGTACTCTTTGGGTCTAAATTGGCCCACTTTCTAGTATATTAAATTATACTTTTAAGTATACTTTAAGTCATAACAGTAGCAAACTTTGAGTACACAACTAGTTAACCTCTATGTTTGTATTGCAATTATACTAAAAGTGAACTAATAGATATACTAATAGTAAATACTTCGTACACTTTGAAGTATAGTCTCAGTAAACTACTAGTTTAGTAGTTTTATACTGCAAGTGTACTACAAGTTTCATAAAAATCAAAAAATAACATTTTGTACTATGAATGGATTCAGAATAATAATCAAAAAATAGATGGAGTTGATCAACACCCCCAAAGCTTGACTCTAATTATTACCTCTTCATCGGTTGACATTTTATTCCTTAAAGGGAGGGGGGGGGGGTCGTGGCCTAATGGTTAGAGAGTTTTGACTCCTAACCCTAACGTTGTGGGTTTGAGTCTCGAGCCAGCAATACCAAGAATGAGGTGCCCTTGAGCAAGACACTGAACCCTAAATGCTCCCTGGGCACCCCACTGCTCCGGGTGTGTGTTCACGGTGTGTGTGTGTTCAATGCTGTGTGTGTGCACTTTGGATGGGTTTAAATGAGCACCAATTCTGAGTATGGGACACCATACTTGTTGTATGTCGCGTCACTTTCACTCTTTTCACTTTGATAACGTTACAGTTTTGCTGATGTTTCATGTCAGATGATCATGTTACATGTGTTAGTCCCTGCGTCTCAATGTTAATACTATCCATCCTAAATAGTATTGTGAGATTAGAATAAGTGTCCCAAAGCCATAGTATGTTGAAAAGAGTACGCCAAAAGTCCCCGGATGGGTCTTCTATTTCAGGTTGATTTTTGAAGTGTGGATCCATGCACACTCTAATGGCTAAAAACTAAAATTGCCCACAATCCATTGCGCTTTGGCTAAGGATTCGGTCCAGAACTACAAACATGAATAAAATGCGTTAGAAAAACTACAAATGTGGCGGATGCGCGCAATTGACGGTTAGGTAGAGAGGTTTACAAAAAGGGGTTTGAGTTACTACTAATCAACATTTAACCTGGTAAAAAATATTTATTTATTGTTATCCATGTTATATTTCATCTGCAACAACAATGTGAACTTTTATAAATATCCATTTGGTCGTTAACTTTTAAATGCATCATTATGCAGAAATATGAGCAGAGTTCTTCGCATGAAAGACTGGCAGATCAACTAGCTACTTCTTTTCTCTCCAGTACGGTAGGAAGTTAAATTAAATTAAATGTGGAGGATTTCAACAGGGACAGGATTCGTGTAACATATGCGAAAGAGCGGTCTGTTAAAGAGGCAGTTGAGTGACGTGATAGTTTGTCCCAAAACATACCTACTCTTCTACACACTCAAAAGTGTGTACTTTTTCTTCACCAAAAGTGTACATACTTTAAGGGCGTAGTATAAGTAGGCACATTGAGATGCAGGGATAATCTGTTGTTTCTTTTTCCTCTTCACTTGTGTTTTTTTTTTTTTTGGGAAATTCTGTGCAGCAGATGTGTACTAGTGCCCTCTACCACATAATAATGAAAACACAGATTCTAAGAGCACAAGTATAGCTCAAATATATTTAGACTGCCATTTTAAGTATATTTCTGAGGAGTACATAAAGCCCATTTCTGAGAAGCACATAAAAAGTAAACTAAAAGCATACTTTTCTATTTTTTAGTTTAAAAGAAGTATACTAATAGCACACTTGAATAAACATATTATTCGTAAGGGTTGACTTTATGATGTTCCTGGATGATACCGTATTAAATGTTACACTATGCGCAAAACCATGGTAACACTGTTACTTTTAAGTTAAAGAAAAATATTATGTAACTGTATAGCTAAAACAATAATATGCTACTGTAGTCAGAGACAGCTGACAAAAAAACCTAACCATAAAACCATACTTTTTAAGTACCCCAGTGGTGGTCAGTAACGGAGTAGCTTTACTTGGTTACTGTACTTTTTAAGTAAATTTTTTTTATCTGTACTTTACTGGAGTAGTTTAATTTTGAGTAACTTTTACTTTTACTTCACTACATTCCAAAGCATAAGATCATACTTTTTACTTCACTACATTACATAAGTTGAGGTAATTTTTAGATATAAAGTCTAAATATTTTTATTCAACCACCTAGGTCCCGCTTCCTCAAATCTTGCTCTGGAGGTCCAATGCGCTGCGGAGTTTAGCTCCAACCCTGATCAAAGTCACCTGCCTGTGATTTTCTTATGATCTCAAAGACATTGATTGGCATTGATTAGCATGCTCAGGTGAGTTCGATTAGGGTTAGAGCTAAACTCTGCAGGAAAGTGGATCTTGAGGTCCAGATTTGAGGATCCCTGACCTAGATAGATTACATCTGGGGGGAAAAAAGGATGTGATGTTCAGAACATGGTAACTACAGTAATTATCAAAGTGGGAAGTGATGCCCTCTGGGGGCATTTGGCCAGGGGTGTTCCCTTTCAAGGGAACTTCGAACTGTGTCCTCTAGGGGTCGCTATGGGGAACACCTCGTCGTGACCCGTGTCTGAAGCATACATTGAAAAAACACCAACGAGTTGGCCGGCAACAGCCTCTGACGTCACTACCGGTGCGACTATAAACAGGCACCGGGATAACACGTCATAATCTTCCACCTCAAAAAAACTGAAAGAGCGCTCTAACCCTGCATCTCAAATAACCTGCAACATCTCTCTGGATAAGTCTATCATGGCGACTACTAGCAAGTGTTTAGACAATTTGTGCATCCGTGTTGGTGGTTTTTTGACACCCGATGACACACGATCTTTGCGTCATTTGTTTGGGTAAAGAGCACGCACGCGATGTCTTTGAGGAGGCAATCTGCGTGCATTGCGAGCGTTTTTTTCAAGGAAAAAGCTCCGCTCTCGTTCATCTCTCTTTCCGAGGAAAAAAAAAAAAGGAAGCCATCTGCTTCCCGCGGTTCAGGACACGCCGCTGCTGAGGCACAGAGGAGAATGTGCTCGTGAGAATTTCAGGTGGATCTGTCTGAATGGTTTTAAAAGAGGGACTTTCCCTTTCATGCTCATAATGGCGGCGAACAAGAGAGAGCCTCGGGAGGATGATGTTATATCTTTAACACTTTCTGATACTGAGGTTAGTGCTCTGCTGGGTTTTTACCCAGGAAAAGCAGGAGATATTTGAGGATGGTGAAGAAGCTGAGGCTGAGCCCTCTCAATTCTCCTGCCCTGCGTATGTAGAGCTATTGGAGTTTATGGATCGCGCCTCGATGAGCGTTATCTTTCCGACCATAGCCATCCAGCTCAGGTGAGCCTTACATTTCTGCCTGATCTCCATACAGAGATCGAAAGGAAATGAAAGAGGCTGTTTTCTTCTCGCATCCATCGATTTCGGCATAAGAGTTTTGCTGACATCGAGGCGATCGCGAAAACGGCTATGAGAGGATGCCCCCTGTAGAAAGAGATTTCATTCTGCGGGGGAGACATCCTCTCTTAATCTCCCTCCTTGCCATCTAAGCCCCTTCAAGAAATACATCTCGCTTAAATAGCAAGGCATACGCAGCAGCAGGACAGGCTGTGGCTTTATTACACTCGATGGTGGTGCTTCAAGCATATCAGACTGATCTGCTAAGAGACCTGGATAGAGGCGAAGGCCTTTTTCCTGATCAGGTAGCTGAGCTGCGCCGCACCACAGGCCTCTCTCCGGGCTACCAAGCAGGCCGCCTCTGCCAAGCCCAGGACTATGGCGGCCATGGTGGTGGCAGAGAGACTTCTGTGGATGAACCTGGCAGACATCAGGAAGAAAGAAAAGGCTTTCTTCTCGATGCTCAGGTTTTCGCCTTCTGAACTTTTCGTTATTTCCGTTGAGACGGTGATCAAGAAGTTCGGGGAGACGAAGGCGCACTCCGCTGCTTTCAGATCCTTCGTTCCACGAAGGTCCAGGTCTGAGCCCGAACAACATAGGGGTCCTGGCCTGTCTCGATCTGAGGATCAAAGACGGGCACAGAAGGCTAGTGTCGCGACTCGCACTCCTCCCCCACCTGCGGGCAGGGGTAAGAGGAATTGTGGGTCACCAAGGAGGTAAGCAGAACTTAAGGGATGTGATAAAGATGAGGCAGCATTCTCGTCTGAGTCAGAGTGATACTGAGGTATCTACTCGTGCCCTTTAGGGATTTTTAACTTCTGCTTTTATCCTCCCCTTCCTAATTCCCCTGTAACCACCAGCTCTCCACCTGATCGAGGTTAGGTGGAAACCTCTAACGCATAACAGTCTCCTATGCTGGACCTATAATGTTTTTGGCTGGTTCTATGTTCATAGCAACCACTTTACTGATGACTGACTAAAAAGAGGGCGCCCCATGAGCAGGGCTCCAGCGCAGTAGGGTGGGAGTATAAAAATAACCCTTTCTGTATATACTTATGTGTAAATTGCTGGTGGTTATGTTTCTACTAATAAACTCTGTGAGTTTCCTTTGCAGTGCTCAGTTACAGTGTTTAATAACACTCGTCAGTACTAGCCATCCAAGAAGGGTCGCCTATGAGCGCGCTACTCTGGATTCAGGAGTTCTCCTCTCATATGAGACTGAGTTCACTGTTTTTTCCCAGAGCACTCCAGCATTATTTTCACAGATCGAGTTGATGACTCTCAAACATACTGTTTTGAGATGCACCACTCCATCTATGAGCTGCTCTATCAGAGTGCCACGAGAGCCCTACCTTAGAACAGTATTTGAAAATCCATGCTATGGTAAGTGTGCACGTGAAGTCTTTGCACACTTTCTGAAATCCACACTGTGGTAAGTTCGCACTTTAGTATTTCTGCGTTCTTTCTAAAATCCTATATGGTGAGGGGCTTCGCGCCGCGGTTGCTTCATGCCCTTTCTTGAGTTGGTAAAAGCCCTGTTCATCTTGGGCGCCACTCCACCTATGTATCCTCGGATACCTATCTAAACAGGGTGTTGCTACTGGAGATATGTTGAGACAGCTCCTTCAGCAAGCTTTTGCGGAAGCAAGCGGTAGCCCCTGTGTGACAGGCAGGACTTAGTATAAAATGCTAGGTTCCTAGCCGTATCCCTTTAAAGGAATCTTTCCTGATTCCAAGCCTTCAGCTCAACCCGGGCCAAGGGCCCTAACAATTAAGTTGGGTATGTAGCTTAGGCCTTTGGCCATAAGGGGTACTGTCACAGACAGCCGTCTAAACGTCCCAGGGGCAACTCCCATGGAAATGGTAGAGTTGGTACTTAGTGTTCGCCATGATTCTGGCCTGCACTCCCCTCAGTATGGCGGCGTGGGTATACTGTTCCCCATAGCGACCCCTAGAGGACGCAGTTAGAAGTTCCCTTGAAAGGGAACGTCTCAGGTTACGAATGTAACCATTGTTCCCTGAGTAGGGAACGAGACACTGCATCCTCTAGCTCCCTGCCATGCTTCGGACGCAAGCTTCAGACGAAGAAGTGAATGACGTGTTATCCCAGTGCCTGTTTATAGTCGCACCGGTAGTGACGTCAGAGGCTGTCGCCGGCCAACTCGTTGGTGTTTTTTCAATGTATGCTTCAGACACGGCTCACGACTAAACTGTAAAAATAAAGAAAAACATCACCAGCAGCTAAATTCAAAATCACAAAGCAACAAACATAAAAATCATAACATCACATCACATTTTTTACACCACAGACAAGGTTTGAGAAGAAAAAAATCATTATGAAAATATAATTATATTTTCCTTAAAATGTTCTTCCTAACTAAAGGCCTTATTTGAGGGGAAGTCGTGGCCTAATGGTTAGAGAGTTAGACTCCTAACCTTAAGGTTGTGGGTTCGAGTCTTGGGCCGGCAGTACCACTACTGAGGTGCCCTCGAGCAAGGCACCGAACCCCCAACTGGCATAAATGGCTGCCCACTGCTCCGGGTGTCTGTTCACGGTGTGTGTGTGTGTTTACTGCTGTGTGTGTGCACTTTGGATGGGTTAAATGCAGAGCACTAATTCTGAGTATGGGTCACCACACTTGGCTGTATGTCAAGTCACTTTTCACTTTTGTCACTTATTCTCATGCCATATATAACTGTGATGTTCTGCAAAACAACAAACTTTAAACCACTTTTTTCTTACTGGTGAAAATCTGTTTTCTCTCAGGTACATGTAAGCTTGTAGTGAACATTACTACATCACTCATCAACTGTTGTATCAACAACAAAATATATCTTGACTCCATTTAGTTGTTATTTTGGGAAAATCCCAGGCATTTTCAGCAGTATAGGATTATAAAAAATATGTGCTAATATAAAATTAAATTAAGTAGTCTATATAAAATTGCAAAATAAAGCTATCTATCAGTACTTTTTTTACTTAAGTACATAAAAAAATTTAGTACTTTTGTACTTTCACTCAAGTAAAATTTTAAAAAGGAGTACTTTTACTTTTACTGTAGTAATATTTAATTATACGTATCTGTACTTTTACTCAAGTACTTGATTTGTGTACTTCGTCCACCACTGGTTGGTTCTCACTCATACAGTTGAGAGAAACTAAGAAGTGGTGCATTTTAGCTCATACAGCTCGTCAGGCAGGTTTGCTGTAATTATGTGAAAAATTGCCTGAGTCCCTGGAGGCTTAGAGCCCAATGCAGGCAGGAACTATGCGAACCTGCATGTACTTCCACTGTCACTGCTCATTTTACAGCCTCGCTCACTTGCTGTCTCCTATCACACAAACATCTGTGCTATATAATTAAAATGTTTAATGAAGATCATTCATTTATTGTGAATACATATTAAATCTATCTATGGACCAATTACACTAAATAGTTTTATTGATACATAAACAGTAATGAAATAATGAAATCATAATTGCTGATAATTTAATTGTATATACTCATATTCATATGTACCTGTCTGTCAAATATTTCTAATACACACACACACACACACACACACACACACACACACACACACACACACACACACACACACACACACACACACATTTGGACAAAGCACAAGAAGTCTAATTTCTTACACTAGATAGATGGCAGTGTTTCCTTTGTTCTAGCTTTTGCCTTATGGGTGTGATGAACGCATGATTGATTTCACCTTACATGTTTATTTGACTGTGCCAAAAGGACTCAAACTAAAATTATTATTGTTATCAAATATAAATAAACTTCTTTCTACATACATATCTTCTATGTGTTTAACAAAACCTGACTGAATTTCACGTCTGTCATGTTTGCATGATTGCATATTCATTTTGTGATTTCTTTTCACCCTAATGTGATCTCATTCCTTCACATGAGAAAGAAAGAGATTCTCACTCTCATCAAGCTTCAAGTGGAATAAAGAGAAATGACTTGATGAAGATCCTGTAATTTTGACTCTAACTTTGACTTTTATCATTTTACGCTTCAGACTATGCTAATACCATACAATTAGAATATACCAACAGTATTCAGTATATATAAGACTATTCTCTTCATATCCCATCTCTCTCTCTATTTCATATTTGATAATCCGGCTTGGCTCCTGTCATGTTTCATGACGTCATGGATTACACAGTTAGCCATTTTACTCAGTTTGAATGTCCCAGTAGTTGCTTGCTTCTTACCATGCTAGTTTTATAGTGTTTGAGTTCTTGGTCCTGTGGGGACAAGTTTGGAGATCGCCCATAAAGGAAGACCCATATTCTGCTCAATGAGGCAAAGGAGAAAAATGCATGCCCTGCAGGTAGCCATTATCCCGCAGGGATAATGAATGCATTCACATTCAACTGATATTTTGAGTAGACAACTTTACATATGATAGTTTACTATCTCATGTGAAGTTCACAACCATACTTCACATTGGGGATGAGGTACTGAGGTTTCTTTCTGTCTGTTCTGTTCTTTTTCTGTCTGTCTGAACTCTATTTCAGTCATATTTGACCATATCATGAGCATTTCAACCACTGAACTATTTTCTTATATACTATTTTGTTGCCCATCTTTACTGTATTTTCAGGTTTTTCCTAACGCTGACTGTAGGAATTTTGTCTTGTGTGTTACCTCAGATTTAGAGTCTAGTGAAACAGGAAGTCATGGCTTAAGCATTTCTAATTACAAATGTGAGCTTAAAAACATACAATATCAATCAGATTATTCTTCCTTTCGATTTGTGCACATTAGCATTTGTAGGGGTGCCAATAATTTTGGCACAGATATTTAGGAGAAAAACAATTTATTAATTAAAAGTTAGATGTTTGTAAATATATTTCCCATGAAATCTATGTGGAGGCATAGCAAAAATTACTTTTCACAGTTTGTTTTGTTTCATATTTAGCCTGCCAAGTGTGTCAGTACTAGTGGAGGACACTGTATTGCATATTTTACCACAAATGTGCACCTTTTAAGCTGAAGCTCCACTCAAATAATATAATGAATAAATCAACTATGCCAACCGTTTCCCAAGCAGATGGTCTGGGTTTTCTTTGAAATAGGCCACCTGAAATAGGGTGGGTTCTAGGTTTTTATATTTGCTAACTGTTTTGTATTCTTGTATTTCTTTTTAAAGAAATCTCAATAAAACAGTTGTTAACTAAAAAAAAAAAAAAAAAAACTGAAATAGATAATTAAGTATGTTGGGGAAAAATAAAATAAAATACAAAAGAGAGACTTTGAAACTTAAAAACTTTCTTTTATTTGTTATAGCTTTTCTCAAATTATATTCATTTTGATTTAATATTAATCTAAAATGTTTATTTTCCCCAAAATATGAAATGATAAAATGAATAAACAGCTTGAATATTCGATTTCCACACATGGGCAGGAATGAAACACCCTTTCTGCTGACTGGTCAGCCGAAGTTCAAATCATGCCATCATCAGTTCTTCCGCAGTTTTGCGCGGCAGAATAACTGTGCGTTCAAGCCATATCTTAATTACTGTGATTCCGAGATTCCAACTTATAAAAAGTCCTCGTAGAACTCGTAATTGCCACTTGTGAACTGGCAGTTTTCTGAGAGCTACAACTTGTACCACTAGCACCTGACCACCTCAGATTCATTAGGCGCTCTGTTTAGGCATTGATAGTGCGATAGTTCAGAGTCCAAGGGTGTAGAACGTCACACGTTGTCATCTCAAAATCACAGTAATTATGATATGGCGTGAATGCAGAATAATAGTCTTCCGTTGTATGGATTCTTAAAACGTTTATTGCAAAGACATTTCATCTTTTTCTCAACAAACAACCAGGCTAACGAATGGCTCGACACAACCCATACCAGGACAGAGCCTCGACAGGGCTTACCTCTGTGTAGACATATTGTGTGTTTTATTAAAACTGATTATAACTGATATCTCATAAGGACTCACTTATGCACTGCAACACAAGATTCTCATAAATGTAGGTTAATGACTTGCCATCTCGGTTTGTTTTTCACCAGACAAAAGAAGGCTTCATACTTCAGTCAGGTCCCAATATACAAATGTGTTTGAAATAACAGCAAGTACAGGCCATGCAATCTCTTGATTTTTTCTTTTCCTCAGCAGTGGAAACAATTTAATATTATTTTTTTTGTCATACAGATAAGAGTAGGATATCATTCGAACCACACCAAGATAAGTGGACCTCTGAACTTGGAAAAGCATGCTCTTGTTAACATTTAGCCTTAACCCCAACTCTTTCATATGAGCAAGGATGACATCTCGATGTGAAACGCCATTTGCTTTGTCTGAGCCAGAATCAACCAATCCTCTATATAGTTTAGAATGTGGAGCCAGAGAGGAGCCAGAGCTGCATCCACACACTTGGTGAAAGTGCTAGACCGAACAGAAGAACCCGATATTGGTAACCTTTTTTTTTGAGGGGGGACACGGGAAGTGACACTCCTTTCCTGCTGCTCCCTGTATGAGGAGCTATCTGATGGCTGGGGCTGTCCCACCCCTGAGACCCGGGATCGGCAAGATAGAAAATGCTGGAATGCCACTGCCTGCCTTCTAGATCCCTGGAACCTCTCGACGACAGACCTCACTGCGTCGCTAAAGAGGCCTGAAGAGACCAGCAAAAAACGTAACTTACAGTCCAGAAAATAAGTTAGACTATAGCAAATTATTTCCCCGGCACCTGTCACTTATTAGTCTGGTTGTTTGATGAGAAAGAAATGAATTGTATTTGCGATAAACGTGTTAAGAATCCATACAACTGCAGCAGCAGAGGACTATATTTCTGCCACGCAAAACTGAGGAAGAACTGATGACAGCCTGGTTTGTGTGTGTGTGAGTGTGTATATATATATATATCTATATCTATATTAAAGAATTAAGATTTCATCTCAGGAGCTCCATGAGAAATGAGAAAAGGCTCTTGATACAGTTTTGGAAGCAAAAAATAACCTTTAAAAACATTAGTACCTATTTGCAGGATGAAGGCCTGCTCCGGTCTATCTCCTGCTCTCTTTTTTATAGCTCTGCAAAATAGGCCTAGTGGAAGTAGAGTAACACCCAAACATTTAACTTTTGTAGCATTTTTGTAGCAAATAGTCATCTTTTTATTTCTTGAATGTATTCCTCCACAGAACACCAACTTTCAAATTTTGGATTATACAGAAAAACGGAAAACCAAAATATTGACCTGTTTTTACCATTTTTTGTTTGCCAAATTGAATGGAATAATTGAATGATCAGATGATACATGGACCTTTTCTGTTATGTACTTAAACAAACAAACAAACAAACAAAAAAAAAAATTTCCCCTATGGGGAGTGTTATTTGCTTTTTGACAAACTAAACAAAACAGAAAAAACATGATTAGACCAACATAAAAATGCGCTTGAAATGAAAAGTTGTTACATGTTTCTAAGTGTAGGACATTTCCTAGTGTGCTGTGTTTGTTCTGTCTTTCTCTTCTACATTTATATGTATTCACTGAGGAATTTGTCTTGTAAATACCATGTCATCAGAATATTAATCAAAAATCTAACTCAAGTATCACTTTCTTGAGTGTCTTTAGGTAGCAGTCAGCTCTTCATGCTGCAGGAAATTTCCATCTTCAAGTCGTTTTGATGAAATGCCTGGGACCAAATGTCAAGAGTAATGAGCCTTCACACCTGAAACACAGCAGAATAAACACACATGAAAGACTTGACCGAAATTCAGCATCTCTATTGAGGTTTCAAAATTAAAAGGAGCGGAAATTCCCTTGCAAAAATCACACACTGAGCAAAGCCTAGTCTCTAAATGCATGTTTATGGATGTGGCATTTATCAGGATTAAACTTGTGTCTTTAAGATTTTTTTTCCATGCATTTTACAGAGTCTCTCTGCACTCACTTGCAGTTGTGTAAACAATTACCAGCAGGAAATGTCATAATGTGAAGAAGGATTGCAGACAAAATCTCTTGATGGCAGCTTCTTCAAATTGCAGTGTGTAATTTCTGTGCCAATAGGCACCAAACGGTATTGCACCATAATGAGGTCATCAAACAGGTTTCCAAACACACCTTTCTGCCATTGTTCAGTCTATATTAGCTGGACAAAGCAAACTGTTAGCATTTATCTCAATGGCAGTGACACGGCTTACACATTCTAACAGCTTAATTACTACAAAAAACAGGTGAGTGCAACCCAAAATTACAATATACGTGTATTCAAATATACATACACTGATGAGCAATTACATTATGAACACCCCCAGCCTAGAGCAATGAGCACGCCTGTCAACCAAATGGTGCTGCAGGTGCAGTGCACAGAGCAGTATATATACCACCCAAGGAGAGGACACAGTGCAATGTGTCACAGCACACACTTCATCACAGCCTTCTGTGTATGGGCCCCCATGCTAACTGCACACAACCGCCAACAACACATGAAATGGGCTCAAGATCATCGAGACTGAACTGTGGATGATTAGAAGAAAGTGGCCTGGTTTGATGAATCATGATTCCTGGTGAATCACTTCAACAGCCGAGTGTGGATACGCCGATTACCAACAGAGGCAACAACTTTAGACCCATTTATCCCAATAGCACAATCCCTGACAGCTGTCAGATATCTGAACATCGTTGTGGACCAAGTGCACCAATTCATGGCACCCATTTGTGGCCCGATTGAACATACCTTTTTGCAAAACTAACAGAATGCATAGTTGATATAAAAAACTGGATGCCTAGTAATTTCCTACTGCAAAAAATAAAAGACACCGAGAACATTTCTTCTTTCTTTATGCTTTAAGTATTTTTTTCCATTATAGTTCATTATATGGGGCAATGCTAACTGGCAAACAGATCAATGTTTTGAACACTTTTTGAAGTTTTGAAGACTCCACATAAACTGGGATTGGAGAAAGTATTTCAACAATGAATCACAACCTGGTTACCTGTAAATTCCACAATCTGTTTGGAGGAAAATATTGTCAGGTATCACATACACACACTGCAAATAGTTGTGGAGCAGTTTCCTTCTACACAGAGACCAACATCTCAGAAGACTCTGCTGTGCAAGATAACAAAGGTGAGTGTCAAACCACTCTTATATTGTTGACACATGGCCGTTGACTGCGAAAGACACGAATGCGGGACTCGCGGGTTTCTTATCAGCGTTTGAGCACAACCTCATGCCTTACAGAAGCAATGAAGATGAACTCCGATCAGCTTCTCCTGAACAGAAAAGACACAAATCTGTCGTGAGGGCAGCACACAGGGCAGATGGCTGATGTGAGTGAATGGAGATCTGCTCTGAGATCAGAACACAGTGTGAGCGAATGAGCTAAAGCTACACAGTGATGCAGCTACATTCCATGAGCGATATGATGTGAAACAGCAAAGCGCACAGAAACAATGATCACATTCATCACATTCATCCGTCATTTTCCTCTCCTTTTATCTCATCCTTTCTCCCCTTTCATAAGATTTTACCTGCACCTCAACCATAAGTGGGCCTTTGAAGAGGCAGCAGTGACATCTGACCTCAGTGTGTAATGTAATGGCATTACAGTGGCCTCAAAAAAGTCACATTTAAAAATACCTGAATGTCACTGTATTAGGTAACAAAATATCTGTGGTTTATTTTAAAGAAACAAATATGTCAAGCAAAAACATCTGGCAAAAAGATGTGGGGCTTTAAATGATAATCCAATATATTTAGTGAAATAAAGACTAAAACACGTTGTGGTTGTCAGGAATAAATTCATAGTTAATGTAGTGAACTACACCAGTGGTTATACTGTTACAAAGCCTGTGTGAACATGAGAACGACTTCTTACATAACCTTAAGATGATAATTGGGTTGAATTTTTTTTTTTTTTTTTTTTTTTGATGTAGTATGTGAAGTACAAGAAAAACCAGAGGATGAAATCAGTGTTGAATCCTGGCATTTTCTCATAAAGCCGCATTCCACCGGTGAAGCATCATATGTTTCAGTTCTTCTGTAAAGCCTGCAGATCTAGTTAGATCTGCCATACATGACCCAGACAAGAAAAATAATCTGGTAAACAATCTTCAAATGTAAGAAGATGCTGATTTTTACAGCTTTACTGATGCACAGCTCCACCTGCTGGTTTCTTAGCACACGTACATGCAGTTTTTTGGAAGCTGGTATTACAGCACAAAAACAGACTGCAAAGCTGAAAACATAAAACGTGTATGTGCAGTCTGTTCAGCATATTCATCTATATTTGGATGCAACCACCGGTGTTGGGAGTAACGCAATACTTTTAAATATACAAAAAAAAAGAGTTTTTTTTTTTTCAAAATAACAAAATGACAGTTACTTTGTTTTCCATTTAGTCACTAACAGCTCTCCAACATGTCTCCATGATGAGATAAACTGAGAGTGAGGTGCTGAGTCAGAGGCGCATGAGGCTTATTCATTTCACTTTTGGTGTGAAATGGCATTTTTAGTTGGCAAAAATATAACATTTGTGTTTTTTGTTATTAAAGAAATTAATATGCAAGCCAAGCCCAAGTGACAAAAATAACTCAAAAGTAATGTAATGCATAACTTTCCAGAAAGAGTAAATAAGTAACACAATTAGTTAAATTTTTATGGAATAATGCAATACTTATTTTAAAAAATAACTTTCCCCAACACTAATGGCAACTACCTGCTTTTTTTCTTTCTTTATTTTTTCCACTCAGTGTGTTAACATAACTAGTCTCTTACGTGTTACGTTTCACCACAGTTTATTATTAATAAAATAATGTAATAATATTAATAATAATAAATAAAACTACTTAAAAAATGTTTTAAAATCTAAATATTAAAGATGTCCTAAAATTATTCGATTTTTTCTAGTGTTGCTAGATACTATATAGGATAAAGGATATTATGGAAAAATATGAAAAATTATTCCAAAAATCCCAAAATAATTTCTTAGCTATTTCTGTGACAGTATTGCTGTATCATGGTTGTAAGCATACAGTAAAACTCCAGCCTCTATGTGACTATATTAAACTCAAAGCAGGTTAAATATGAAAACCTATCTTTCAACCCATAGTATGTTTCTATTTACATTTTTTTAAAGAGTTATAAATATTACAGTATGGAGTCAAGGACAGCAGGTTTTAGGGGAAGAGAGTGCAAATGTAAAATTCATTCTGATCAAAGGCAAAGTCACAAAGGCATGGTAAATTATTTGTGTTAAGAACATTCTAGTGATCATCTTACTTTTTTTTAATTTCACAAACTAATTACAGTTACGTTGTCCCACGTCTCAAGAATTAGAGAAGGTTACTACAGTATCATAGGCATATAATTCAAGCCTCATCAAGTGGATCTTTGCTCTGTAGTTCACTTCTTGAAATGGGAGACACTTTATGCAGTTGCTTTAGGGAAAAACACCGATATTTTCTGTGTATCCTGTAGAAGCTGAGCTCTTTCTGGAAGGAGTACACAGGATATTGTCACCTAACCTGTAGGGGGAAAGATGAAGAAAATAATAGTTAGAATGTGGTTTCTGTGGCATGCAGCCATGAAAGATCGGCCTGTTGTGTCTTGCAAAAGTCAGTTTCTGAAATATGACAGTTTGACTAATATATGTAACTCTGCCTGCGTGTGCAGGAATTCATCCAGAGAATAAAGACATCGCCACAATCAGGAGTCGAATTCTGTGATAGTAATCTATAGGAAAAAAAAAATATTGGAAATTACTTTTTTTAACCCATGCATTCTTCCCCTGAATGTCAATGATGACAACAGCAACTCAAAGAACAGAGCCGCAGGTAACACACACACACACACACACACACACACACACACACACACACACACACACAGTCAACTGAGGGTAAATTTTGCAATTGTTTATACTGTAGATAATCTAAAGCTGTGTCTTGGTCTATTTATATGGCATTATATATATCTCTTTATTATATAAAGCATGATATATTAATCCACTTATATACTGTGCCCTCAAAAGTGTAATGAAAAAAGTACAAACAGATCTTCTGAGTGTGGAGCAGAACAGTAGACATGATATGGGATATATTAGCATATTAAAATTGCATCAACGATTTTGGGACAACAATATTGCTCAACAGACCACTGTTTTGGATTATGTTCATCCTGGCAATCATCCTCACAGTTAATATTCCTCATCTGCAAACACCACATTAAATTTAATTTACCATGTTGATTCATCTACAAGACCTTACCACAATTAATTCGTTTTTCATTTTTACGGCATTCAAGGATTAAATTTAAGAAAGGTCCTGAAGTAGATTCATTTTCACATACTCTGCTTTAGGACACATGAAGGGGGCTTTAATACTTGGCAGTTTAGTTCGAAACAGAACACGGGTCACATGAAAAAGCTGTAATACGGACCCAGGAGCACACCATGGTACTAAACGCAGGACTTATAGGAGCTGTTCTGACTTCAGATTCACGAGAATGTGAAAGCAACTCAGACTCGCAGAACCACAGCAAAATGTGCCGGTGTGAAAGACCCTTAATCCTAATCTCAGATACTATTTAGGACAGATTACAGTGAAGCCCAGTGTGTACTGGGAGATGTACACTAAAGTGTACTAGCCACATGCTAGCCTATAGTTCACTACAGGATGGGTTGCGGTGAGAGAGCTAATGTATCCAGAGGTTTAACAGACAGGAGAGGTCATTACAGAGACTGTCTCTGTTGACTCAATGTTTCAGGACAAAGTGATAGTCCTGGAGTTACAGAAAACCTGAAGTGAGATGTTACTGCAGGCTCAGTCCTTCATCTACTAATGCCTGAAATCATCATCTACTACCCAAGAAATCATTATGTATTTAATGATTTCTTGGGTAGTAAATGTGGATCTTTCAGAAGAATTTGAGTAGTGCTGGTCTGATCTTGGTCTCAACACCTCAAAGTCTAGGTCTTGTTTTGGTCTCAACACACATTGGCCTTAGTCTCGACTTGGTCTCAGATTAGGTCTTGAACTACAGCACTACTAGCAGTCTGAGTAACCCTGCTAACATTATGAAAGCAAGTACTATGGTGCTTTGTGGAGGAGTTGGGTGATCTCTTGTACAGCTTGTACGTTTGCTCATGATGAGTCACATATCATCATTTCAAGGTTTGCAAACCAATTAGGATCATTATAGATGGACATTTTTAAGTTATCACATTTTTGAGGCACTGATACACTGTTGAAACGTTTGAAGGACTGCCCTTCTCTCACGTTCACGAGAGAGCACAAGAAAATTCTAATAATTTTAGTGACCCAAACAGTTGCCATTGATTTTCATAGATGACTTTTAGAGGAGAACTGGCCCCAACTGAGCCTGGTTTTTCTCCAAGGTTTTTTTTCCTTCTGTCACTGATGGAGTTTTGGTTCCTTGCCGCTGTCGCCTCTGGGCTGCTTGTTTAAGGACACTTCATTTACAGCGATATCGTTGACCTTGATTGCAAATGATTGCACAGATACTATTTAAACTGAACTGAGCTGCATGATGACATCACTGAATTCAATGATGAACTGCCTTTAACTATCATTTTGCATTATTGACACTGTTTTCCTAATTAATGTTGTTCAGTTGCTTTGACCCAATCTGTTTTTGTTTAAAGCGCTATATAAATAAAGATGACTTGACTTGACTTGGCTTTTATAGATGGCTACCATCAACTGTTTGGTAAACTAAATTCTTCATTTTGTGTTCAACAGAAGAAAGAAACTCATACAGGTTTGGAATAATTTGATGATGAGTAAACAATAACAGTATTGTCATTTTTGGGTGAAATATCCACTAACGCCATCTGCTGTCACATTTAATCAAGGCAGGATTTACAGTAAAGTGTGAAGAAGCTTCTTTTCAACAGTTCAGGTCTCATAGAAAAAATAGACTGGGAAAACTATTTTATTATTATTATTATTATTATTATTCAGTTTATTTAATAACAGCTAAAAATATATTTTCATATTTTCACAACATTTTGTTGTTTGTTTGTTTTTGTTAATTTATATCTTTGAAGTTTGCTTTTAAACGACATTAAATATAATATGCATTTTATTACAAAGTTCCACTTTAAAAAACGTATCTCATAAAATGTGACAGCATTTTTTTAGTGCATATATTACCAAAGGTAAATAACAGCCCTTGGTCAGAGTACTATATCTTTCCAATATTGATTGGACTGTAAGGGTGGAAATGTTTAAAAAGCATTTTTGGTAGTCAAGACTTTAAGGTTTGTGTCTGTGCCAAAAATTTAATAATAAATAAATAAATCTTAAGTACAAAAAAGTTTTGACAACAGTCTCCTGTATAGAAATGATGTGGGAAATTCTAATGCATATAATTGCATAAAATATTTCATATTATTTGCTTTTACTTTAATGTGTGAATTGTGTATCTGTTTCTGTCCCAATTCTTTATTCACTGCAATCAGGTTTCCTTTACAAGAAGAGTAAATATACTAATAAAATGAAAAATAAATGCTAATATATCACACCTGAGTAGTATATGCACATCAGACATCAGAAGCTCCACCTTCCTCACATCACATACCAGGAAGAGCGACAGTCTTATAATGTCTCACTCTTAGTCACACAGTGTTTTCAAGTCAAGTGGACAAAAGGCATGAGGAAATTGAAGAGGAAAAAAACTTTCAAAAAAGCCTATTTGGCAAAGGACTCAGAAATAGAGCAGACAGCACAGCTTTGAAGGCTTTTTTTTAAACCAACATTCAGAAAGTGAAAGTACAGTTTTGATCATCTGAGCTCTTTTTGGATTCTCTGTCTGTGGAGGAACTGTCCTGTCCCATGTGCTTTGAATATTCAAGGTTCCCGTTCTTCTGTCCTGTAGTCACAGTGTCTGTAAAGCATGTCTTCAACAGTTGACAAAATGCCATGCAAAAACACTCCTGTCTGCAGGAAAAGATCTCCTCAAACAGGAACCACCATATATATCTTGCTTTAAAAAACTATGCGAGTCATTCCTTGAGGGACAGAAGAGAGGAGCTCATCTGAGGAGGTGTGCAGTTCTCACACAGCGAGAAACTCAAGCTCTTCTGTGCTTAGAGATTCACAGAAACATGCTAATCACCATTTCAGCCTATTAGTGAAGTCGTTCCATCTTACAAGGTAGGACAAACTTTCTTCTTTCATCTATGCAAGGAGCAATAAATAATATTTACTTATGGTTTTCAGTAACCATTGCCACTTATTTAAGTAACACATATGTATAAGAACTTGTCTGTATCACATTATTCAGATCAGACAGTTCACTGAATTTCACATAATTTCTATCAGTTTAATTCTAGGAGGAACTTAAAACAGCACTGAAGTCCTTACGAGAGAAACTTAAAACAGAGAATAGATTAAAGGAGAGAGTGCAATAGAACTGTTCAAACACATCAAGGTAAAGATTCTGAACTTTGTCCCGTTTATTAAAAATTGACATTATTACAAAAAGTGTTCTTTTTAAAAGTGTACTTAAGAAACAGTCATCAGTCATAAAGAAACAGAAAGTGCCTCTCTTTAAGTACACTTAAGAGGCCTTTTTATTTCAATTATTATTAGATGCTTGCATTACTGTGCCATGGTACAACAGTAATACCCACCCGGCTCTCAAGAATAGAAAACTGTTAGTCTTGAGCGCAAATGGAGCAAAAACGAACTTGGAAGTTTTTAGAATTCGCCGTGGAAAAAACAGTATGTCCAGCTTATAGACAGAGCTCTAAAAACTGCCCGGGCCCTGAAGCATATCCACAACTCATAGAAAAACAACCAAAACAATCCAACGGTTTTATTTAGCACAGGTGGCTAGATTAACAATAACAGACGCCACCCGATCTAAATATTCACTCACAGTTAAAATAGTAATGCCCGACTTGTATGAATTTCTTCACTGAGTAAAATATAGATAACATCAGAAATACAATAACAAATGTAGAATTCTACAGCGCTAATACTTTAGTTTTATCCATCCGCAAGGCCCAAAGATAAACTGCAGTGCTTTACAACATATAGGACAGGTAAGAGCTAAATAACACTTATCACTGCCATCTAAACCAAACCAACAGGTTATTCAGATCCTGTTACCCACTAAAGTACTGAAAGGAGTTGTTATCTGTTTTATCAGAAAAACCTCTTCTCAATATTATTAAACTCATCGTTATCTTTAGGTTAGCCGTCCCAAAACCATTCAAGCTGGCGGTTATTAAGCTTCTTATTAAGAAACCACAAACTAGCATCCTAGCTGAACTGGCAAAATACAGACCCATTTCAAATCTATCCATTTATGTCTAAAAATTTTAGAAAAAGTTGTGGTATCGCTCAATTGTGCTCCTACTGCAACAAAAAATTATCTCTATGAAGAATTTACAGTGACGGGTTTCAGGGGCCCCCATCATCAGCACAGAAACTGCACTTGTTAAAATTACAAATGACTTGCTTCTTGCTTCATGATCAAGGTGCCATCTCATTGCCTAGTTTTACTATTGATCTTAGTGCTGCAGTTCGACACCATAGATCACGACATACGTCACAGATAGATTACAAAACTATACAGGTATCAAGGGCAGGCTTTAAGATGGTTTAGATCCTACCTGTCCGATCGCATACCACTTTGTTTATTTAAAGGGGCATAGTCATTCAGTGATATCACAGTAAAATATGTCAGTGCCACAAGGATCTGTCCTAGCGTCCTCTGCTATTTCAATATACATGTTGCCCCTTGTTAATGTCATTAGAAAAATACGGGATTAGTTTTCCACTCTTATACTGATGATACTCAACTATATATCTCAACAAGACCAGGTGAAACTTCAAAATTATCTAAGTCTAACAGAGTGTGTTAAAAATGCTAAAAGATATGGATGACCAATAATTTTCTCCTATTACAATTCAGATAAGACAGATGGATGATAGTACGTTATTGGACCAGAAAACATATACACGAGAATCTCGTAGATTACAATTTGCAACTAGACGGCGGATGTACTGCTACTTCCTCTACTGTCCAAAAATCTGACGGGTGTTATATTAGACAGTAACTTGTCTTTTGAAAATCATATTTCCCATGTTTTACAAAAACAGCATTCTATCAATCTTAGGAAACCATTGCCAAGCTACGAAACATGTTAACTGTTCCTGATGCAGAAAAAGCTGAGTTCATGCATTCATGACCTCTAGATCTGGACTATTGTAATGCCAGCTGCTAGGTGGTTGTCCTGCATCCTCAATAAACAAGCTACAGGTAGTCCAAATGCAGCGGCTAGAGTCCTTCCCAGGTCAAAGGGAAATATGAATCATATTACCCCAATAACTACAGTCTCTGCACTGGCTACCTATAAGTCGTATCAGTTACAAAAATATTATTACTCCTTACTTATAAGGCCCCTTAATGGCTTAGCGTCCTGACGGTACCTAATATTCTTTTACCACGCCTAACAATCCATCACGTCCTCCTAAGGTCACAAAACGCCTGGACTTTTGATAGTAACCTAGGATAGCAAAGTCCACTAAAGGAGCGTAGAGCTTTTTCGCATTTGGCGCCCAAACTCGTGGATAATAGCCTCTGCATAATGTTCGGGGTTCAGACACACTTCCTCTGTTTAAATCTAGATTAAAACACACAAACTCTTGGCAAGCCTTCAAATAAGCATCTCATAAATTTTGGACTGCAGTTATATCTTTTTTATCGAGCATGTGCATTATTATTCTTTAGCTTGGCGTTAAACTAATTAATTTTACTGGCCTGGAACAGCAGCTACACAATTATGTTTCTACATTTGTTTCTCTGCATTTGAGCCACGGGATTTACATCCCGTCGGTACAGCTGTGCGGATTACACAAGCTCCAGTCTGGATCCAGAACACCTGAGAAGCAGATGATGCCAGCCCCTCAGAGGACCTCAGATGAGCTAACCCAGGAGCCAGCCATACAGAACCACCACATTTTGCTATAAGTTTGATTGCATAGATTGCCCTGTTAATAGTGTTAATCGTCTGTTGTTTGTTACGTCTTTTATGATTTTTCTGAACATTTTTGCCATATGCACTGATGAACTGACAGTCACCACTGATAATCTACTACTAAATATTGTAGTCTAGAAACTTAATTTTCTGTAAAGTTGCTTTGCAATGATGTGTATCGTTAAAAAGCGCTTTTACAAATAAACTGGAATTGAATTGGAAGTGAATGAATGAATAGATGGCAAAGCTATGATTTAAAAAAAACATTGGTTTTAAGTACACTAGGCCAAGTCCAACATGCATATCAATGAAGCACACTTCTTTTTCACAAGCGCACAGCTGATCACTGACTTGGATGTCATGGAAATGCTGTCATCTGTTTTAAGTTAATGCAGAAGCCTGATTTGACAATGAATGTGATGTTGATTTCAGACTCAAGATGAGCCACAGAGCATCAGATTGAACATGAGTTTGAGACGCTTCATCAGTTTCTCAGAGATGAAGAACAAGCTACGATCTTTGCACTGAGAAAGAAAGTGGAGTAAGAAGAAGCAGCTGATGAAGGAGAAGCTGGAGCGAGATGAACAGAAAATCTCAGCTCTTTCCCACACCCATCAGAGGACATTGAGGAAAGAATGAAAGATAATGTCTGGTTGTCTAAAGGTGACAGTCAAACTTCTGTGTGAGAATTCATTCATTTCATACAACTTATTGAGATAATAAGTTTATTTTCCCGAACTTAAGTGTCACAGAAGAAAGGGTAAAGTTGAGCTGCTACTGTCTTCTTCTCTTACACGCTGCATGAAAAACAAAAAGCACCATTTTATTTCAGAAGAACCCATTTTGGAGAACCTCTAGGCACACTTTTAGCACGGGTCTCTCAATATCTTATTGATGCTTATCAGAGGAACTTCAGTATATAATTCAAATGCCTCATAAAGCCATTTCCTTTATGGTGTGGGTTACTGGTTAACAGTTCTGGAGAGTTTTGCCAGGAAATAATTGCTTCCATTCAGAGAAACTGTCATGTCTGATACAAGCGTAAATAGATATCTTCAAAGGATTCTTCTTTAATGGCATTCTGAGCCAAATCTGAACCCAAACTCACTGCTGCTACATGACACCTGAATGTATATTTCCAGAGCCTCGCAGCACTGCAGCCCGATCCAGAGATGTGGCGGTTGAGCTTTGATTGATGTGCCTGCATTACTTGGGCGATCTGGCATTCAGAGTCTGGAGGAAGATGCAAGACATTGTCCAAAACGATGAGTAACTAAAGATCTGTGCCATAAAATAGTGGAGATTTCCCACAAAAATTCAATAAAACTAGATCAATTTGAAGGTTTTAAGTGAGGATCATATAGCTCTGATGACATCTCAACAGTTCTGTTTATTTAATTAGTGTTCATGGTTCTTCTCTTGAACGTTCTGTTAAAATCTGAAAAAAGAGCATTTGCTGATTATTTCCTCTCATCTGCTCCAGTGGTTCTGGAGCCCGAACACTGCATGGTCCACAACTCGTCCTGTCTGAGGATCTGACCAGTCTGACATACAAACAAGATCAGGCAACTGCTTCCTGATAATCCCGAGAGATTGACTTCTTTCGCTGTGTTTTGAGTTCAGAGGGCTTTATATCAGGAACACACAGCTGGGACGTGGAGGTCGGAATCAATTCAGCTTGGACTGTGAGAATAATGTTGTACCAAAGGAAAAGAGATAATTTCTCCAAAGATGGTGTCTGGTATGTTCAGTACACGGGGAAAGAGTACGTGTCACGATCTCCTGAGCAACACGCCACTCGCTTTCCCGACACATGAGAGTTCATCTGGACTGGGACAGTGGGAAAGTGTCATTCTCTGACCCCGCAACTAACACACAACTACATACTGTACATTCAAGACCATCTTTAGAGAGACATTCTTTCCATTCTTTCAGAGTATTTGTGAAATGTCCCCACTGAGGACTGTACAAGTTAAAGTAACAACTGTTCTATCTGAACCTGCTTCTAGATAAAGGTATTCAAGTAAACTTTAATGAGTACAGTGATGCTTTTTGAGTTATATTGCCTTTAGATATATAAGCCTAAAAAGATTCTCAGCTCATCAAATCAAAAAGGATTCTATTGTAAAAATTCGAATTATTTTGAAAATTCAAAATTCTAAAAACTTGTTACTCTTGATTCACATATGATGCTGAGCTTTCTTTTCTAGTGTACTGTCCTCTAATTCATACCATTCTAAAAAAAAAAAAAAAGAACAAAACACTACAATACTGTTGCCATCCTGCATGAATATGGTGCACATTATGGTGTATACAGTATTATTTTACAATAAATGAATCCTGGATAGATCATTTTAGTGCTTATATTGTTTACATGGACATATGTGAAGAGATCTAGGTATTTAAAGACTTGTCTGAAATAAAGCTTTTTTTCTTACATTTATGCATTTGGTAACCATTTTTTTTATCCCTGACAACTTACAAACCCATGACCTATAGCATTGCTAGAGGCATGCATGTGAACGCTACAAACGCATTTGAATTATTACCCAAATTAATCACTCAACCAGTTATTTAACCATACAGTATATATTACTATGCCTTTGAAAGGCTTTTGTCTTTCAAACACATTAAATTTCATTTGCATTTCACAATGTAATCTATGTGCATGACAACCAAAATGCATTAGTGTGGTTAGTTTTATGTACCAGTTTGGTAGTCTTCTAAAAAAATTACACAAATGCCAATTTGTGCTTACTTTCTAGACAGTTTATATGACTTTGAATCAGAAATATAACTGGTCTGATCTCTTGATAACAGACATCATGTATGGTATTTGTAGTGCAATGCCTGTTCATAATTCTAGAAAATTCCCCTGTAATGCAAATATATTTGAGTCTGTGGCTCATGGAGTGTCAAGACCTTCACCTACACTGGGGAAACTCTCTTTATATTTTAATACTTGTGTAAATAAATCTGCAATAAATTCCGAGCGCCATTCACTCAGTTAAACCGAGACAAATGATAATAATAATAATAATAATAATAATAATAATAATAATAATAATAATAATAAAAATAATAATAATTAAAAAAAAAAAAAAAAAAAAAAGTGAGTCCGCGCTCGAGTACAGTGTGCCTTTAAGGAAATTTCGTCATTCGTTTCAAAATAATAGAGATCATGCCCAGCATGCATTTCGGCGCTTCAATAGTAACACACGGCGGGTATTTTTCCATGCCACTATGTGTGTTCAAAAAATCTAATTATTATTAATATTAATTTTTGAATGCTCCGCTTAAATTTTTAGCCTGTTTTTCGGACTTTTATTATAAGTATCCGCATATTTTGTTCATATGTGAAAATCTGAAGCGCTGAATTGATGAAGAAGCGATAATGAAAGTACTAGTCCCGGTTACAGAGAGCGTGCCGCTCGCGCGCGTGCTGTAGTCTGATACACTGCTCATCACATCTGACACTTTGTGTTCAGTGCTTTGAGGGATGAGGCGCGAGCTTGAGATTCTGCGTGAAGCTACTGGAGAAGAAACCTCGCTAATTATCTCATAAGAATAACTTGACATAACTTACTCTGTGATGAAGGTGAACGTGCTCTTTATTCTGACATCTGCCTTCATCTGCAGTTTGACAGACTCGGCCAAACTCAATATACCGAAGGTTTTTTACCTCTTGCCAGAAGCCACGAAGATTAATTTTACACTGGAAGCAACTGAAGGATGTTATCGATGGTAAAGCCACTGAATATTGAATAATACTTGTCAAGTCATTAAGAAACACTGTTACATTAATAATGTAATAAACCACATACCTAGAATACCAAGCCTGGTTAATAAGATGCTTTGTAACATCAAACATGATGTCCGTGACAGGTCGAATGAGAAAGTAAAGTAGAGGAGGAACATGGTGGATACTTTATGATTTTTTAATGAAGTACCAGTATAACTGTTGCCACTGTGAAGATGAATGCAGAAAGCTGAAGCACGTGGTGCTGTTGTGAGGGAGGCTGGGTGTTTCATCTGCTGTAGCACTTTTTCAAATGTGCTTGTAAATTGTGCATACTTTGTAGTTTAGAAAATGTATGTTTTACTGCTCGAACTACAAGAGTTGCATGTTATTATAACAGTATTGAAATCTTTTTTGCCCAGCTACATCACCCACTCATAATTCATATCAGCTCATTATTCATATAGTTCATTATTAGTATCAGTTTGTAAATACCAAATTTTCCAAGGACAACACAACTGCATGCTCTGGAGTTTTCAAGCCTGTAACTTCCTGTCAGACTGCATACAGTTCCAGATCCCCGCCAGTGAACCACTGCGTTCTCTCCGCAGGTCGTCCAACAGGCCGGAGGTGGCCATATAGAGGCCGTTGACTTGGATGAGCGTCAGTGCTCTCATAAGGCAGTTGTGCAGGCCCCGCTCCACTCAGCCGTCCAGACTCACCAGCATCATACTCGCCGAGGGACATCTGTGAGTGCCGCTGACTCCTCCTCTTACTGTTGGAGTCACTTCGTCATTTGATGTTCGTTTTTAATCATCTCATCATTGATAATTGCAAAGGCAATGTCATATGCACCCTTATATCAGTTATTTGCATTATTACCTATACTTAAAGAGGCCTTTTGTTCACTGATAATTGTCCACTGCTTCATTAGAACTGGATCAGTCTCATTTCTGAGCTGCTCATTCAGGCTGGGTTTGTGAACTTCTCTCATTTACTCGAACGTTTGTGAATAATAGCATGGATTTCTGTATGTTCCTCACAAAAAAAGCTGTCGTATGACTTTGGAGGACTTGGAATATAGCTGTACATGCTTGTTTAATGAAACTCTAATGGTGCTCTTTTGTCATTTGAGCTTGACGCCTCCAGCCTTCATTCACTTTCATTATATTGAGAAGACTGTGATGTTTTGTGTTTTACAGTAGAGACTAAATGGCAGTTTTTATATGTAATTAAACTAAACAGATATATATGTTTTTAATCTAAGGAATATCTCAGATTAAAAAAAAAACAATAATTATTAATTTATAGTGCCTTTATGTTTCCACTAAGAGTGGTGTTTGTGTTCCTGTTTTTGGGAATTGACTGAATTATGTGCTGTGCTGTGCTGTGTGTGTGTGTGTGTGTGTGTGTGTGTGTGTGTGTGTGTGCATGTGTGTGTGTGTGTGTGTGTGTGTGTGTGTGTGTGTGTGTGTGTGTGTGTGTGTTGTGTGTGTGTGTGTCAGTGACCGGACAGGTGCTGCGCTGTGACGCTATCGTGGATGTGATCAGCGCGATCCAGATCGAGTCCACCACGCGAGAGCTTCATCTGGAGGATTCGCCGCTGGAGCTGAAGATCCATGCGCTGGATTCAGAGGGTGAGTAAGATTATGGTGATCTTTAAAGAAATCATTTTGTATTTGACAACAATGTTATATTGTTTGGAATTATATTTTGTTTGTATACTCTCTGTCATGGACAGTACATTACTTAAAGTATCAGATAATTTGAATTTTAACCCTTTAAACCCGAAGTGTAACCACCAATGAAAAAATTAATAATCAAATTACTAAGCAACTACTGAATGTAATAACACAAAATGGGTATCATTTTAAAAGCTTTTTTAAAATGTAGTTATTTTGAAGTTATTCTTAACGAGTGCTGAGTAGTTTCTCTAAAATGGAGTGTACATCTTTTTTTATTTAACTACGCATCACTCCGTCAACATTCATAAATGTTAGTATTTTAATTTTATTGTTGTTCTGTAAAATAAAATAAGAAGACAATAATAATGATAATAATAATTACAACAGCTGTGTAAATACATTTATTATAACATTCACACACAGTGTTCAAATTGGGATCTGTACTATTTTCTAATGTTTTAAAAGAAGTCTCTTCTGCTCAGCAAGGCTGCTTTTATTTGTACAGTAAAAATACATGCCTGATTCAAGAAGGGGTCTGATGGCCAAAAAATATTATTTTACTTATTATTTAAATTGTGCTTTGTTGTCATAATGTAAATATTTTTAAATTGTTGTTTTTTAATTGATAATTTAATTGTTAAAAAGCACATTTTGCCTATTTAATTTATGCAATGGTGAGAAAAAATTGGCAAAAATACTTGGCAAATTGGCAAAAAATACTCAAAAAGCCGTGCTCGTTTCGGCCTCAGCCAAGAATTTTATTTGGGTACCAACCTATCTTAAGGAGTGCTGAGCAGTCCTTCTAAACCAGAGTGTAGAAGAAAAAAATAATAATCACATTTTTAAAACCACTGCCTTGATCAACCCAAAATAGGTGTTATCTGAAAGAGTCTGAACATGCATGTGCATGTGTCCATTAACTCCTAAGTAGTGCAGAGTTATTTGCTGATAAATAGAAAACATGTTTTCATAATTTATAAAATCTTTTTTTGTGCCTTGTCTAATATGTCAAAAACATCATACAGCTCAGATAGCCATGTATCATTTGAAATGTCTCAAAGAGTGGAATAAAACAAGCATAATTGTTTGGGGCTTGGACAGTTTCAAAGGGCTAAGAAAAAGGCAACCTTAGTTCCAAATGCTGTAAACTTTTGATTATTTCATGATATCACCACAAAATGTAAAATCACATACAGCACACTTGTTGGGGAACATCACCAGAAAAAAAAAAAACTGCTTACTTATTTCTTTCCAGAATTATTAAATGTCAAATAAGACAGATAGTGAAAATTTCCATTGAACACACTAGTTTTTCTTTTATTACTTTTATTTCTCAGCATGAGGATGTCCAAATGTAAAGACTTTTTTTTTTCTAAAAATACAGTTTTCTATCAAGTGATACCTACCTTTTGACTAGTTTTTAGAAAAAAAACAACACCTTCAGGGAGGCAGAAATGCCTTCAGTGGTTAAAGGAACACAGTGTTTGCTGTTAAACATTATAACACTTACCACATGCATTGCTGTCATCTCTGCACATTAAAAGGATTTAGGCTTCCAGGATAACTCTGACAGTGATTTAGGATTGTGTGTGATGCCGTTCATGTGCCGGCTGGGTCACGCATTGCTCCTTCTGTCTTCAGGAAACACCTTAAGTACTCTCGCCAGTCTGCTGTTTGAGTGGACTGTCGTGAAGGATGCTGAGATGGCAGGCTTCCCCGACTCCTACAACACCCTGCGGTAAGAGCACACCTGTCCTGTGAGGCCCTCTTTCACTCTGACCATCCTGTTTTGTTTTATTTCCTCATGTTTGAATATTTAAGTTTGAATATTTATAAACAAGGGTTTTTTTGAGCATATGGAGATGGAATTAATATGGATTTCAGCATAAATACCAAAAAAGCATTTGTAATTTAGCTGTGCTAGACACCATCTTTAAAGGTACAGTTTACCCCAAAATACAGATTCAGTCATTAAATCATATACCAAGGTTGTAAGACTTTGTTTTGTAGAATGCAAAGAAGATATTTTGACCAATGTTTCAAATGATTTTATCCACACAATGGAAATCAGAGGAGTCCAGCATGACTGTTTCATGTAAGGAGCGTGACTGCTGGTGTAATGTTGAGCTGTCTGTCTCCAGGGTGCTGAGGTTTGCGGAGTCGGCGTACACTCCTCCTGCCTATATTTCTGAGATGGAGCGAGTGGGACATCAGGGAGATATCATCCTAGTTTCAGGAATCAAAACCGGCCATGCCAAACTCAAAGCCAAAATACAAGAACCAATCTATAAGGTTCATGCCAATTTTGTAGTTGCTTTTACACTTCATCTGAATAGATGTTTGGCCATATTTTGCAAATGTTATGGCATAACTATGAATGTCTTTTCTGGTGGACTGTTTTTCAGGATGTTGGTGCTGCTGAGGTCAGATTGCTGATTCTGGAAAACATCCTTCTGAGTCCTGCATATGATGTTTATCTGCTTGCTGGCACCTCCATCAAATACAAAGTCCAGAAAATTCGGCAAGGAAAGATTACAGGTGAACTTGCATTAATTCAGCAGTAAATTGTCTTCTTTATTGGTTATTACAGTGTGTTTTATATAATCAGACAAAATTAACGAACTAAACAGGCTGCCAAAATGCTTTTCAAAATAACATTAATAAAAGCATTTAAAATGATTTGAATTAAAGCTGCAGTACTGAACTGTGGCCTCTCTATTGCCATTTAAACACTGTAGGAATGTGGATTGGATAGCCTTGCTCTCGATTATCAAAACAATTGCTAATCGTTACTGTTTTAATGTATGTATTAGGAATAAAGAGAATGGACACAAAAGGTCTATATGGGTTGGCCATGTTGGGCTTCATTCCAGTGGACGTGCTTTGTTTCTGAGTGTGTCCTCCTCTCTTTCAGAGCTGTCCATGCCCTGTGATCAGTATGAGCTTCACCTTCAGAACGGGGTCGTGGCCCCTAACGGAAACCCAGATGCCCCTGTGGCAAACCTGGACCGCAGCAGCTCAACAGTGTTTGCCCTTCAGCAGGGACACACCAACATCGTGCTGGACCACAAGAGTATCCTTCACACCAGCGACAAACACGCTGACATGTCCCTGCTTCAGTTCTGAGATTTCACTCAACATTACCAGTCTTTCATGAAGAGAGGGCTGTTTCTGTAGCTTGCTCTGTTTAGAGATGACTGTGTTTTTGCATCAGTCACTT
The DNA here is from genome assembly GCF_018340385.1 of Cyprinus carpio. Lineage (NCBI taxonomy): Eukaryota > Metazoa > Chordata > Actinopteri > Cypriniformes > Cyprinidae > Cyprinus > Cyprinus carpio. Next base: position 667,194 of record NC_056594.1, on the reverse strand, counting down.
TGATATCTTTATTCTGAGCTTTCCTTCATTCTGAATGTCAAGGTCTCGGGATGCAGGGTGCTGCCCGACTTCCCAACAGCACCATCTATGTCGTGGAGCCTGGATACTTGGGTTTGTCTCTTCATTAGCTTTGCATGAAGAAAACTGACTCTCAGCATTTTTGACAACTTGTAATCTTATTAAATGGATGAGTAAATTAATAACACTTTGAGTTTAAGTGATTGAAATAGTGTAATGAAAAGGCTTTTTATCATTTTGTCTCCTAGCATTCAAGATTCATCCCGAGGATCGCTGGGTCCTGGAGACGGGGAGGAAATATGAGATCTTCATTGAAGTGTTTGATAAGTCAGGACACAAGATTTACCTCTCCGATGTAAGTCAAGTTTGGATGTTTAAAAAGTCTTTGGTTTTGATTATTTTCAGTGTCATGGAATTAAATTAATCCTCTTCTCACGTCATTATGAGTGCAGAGGTATCTGAAAAGGTAGTCACACGTTACTAAATTAAAGGGTTAGTTCAACTATAAATGAAAATGGTCTTCATTTCATGATGAAGATATTTTAACATTTTCTCTCATCATTTTTGTCCAGTACACAGTTTTATCACTGGTAGAAAATAAAATGGGTAAAATATTTTAAAACAAGCATTTCATTCAAATTTGCAATATGTCAAACATACTTATCCTTTTAGTGGGAAAAAATCAAGCCGCAGTAAGAGTTTAAAATTAGCCTAGTTCTCTGGGAAGACCACAGTCTTGGCAACCCTGCTGTCGTCGCAGACAGAAGGCATCTGCCACTAATCACTCACAGACATGAAGCTTGTCAGAGTGGTTTGGAAGACAAGTGCACTCTAAACCATAAGTAATCTATTACATTTCTAAAAAAAACGGTGGTTTGGTTTCCTCAATGGCTACATTTTCGATTTCTTTTTTGCATCAGTTTTCCTAAAAGTGATGCTTCTGTTTTCTTGAACATACGGCATTGGAAATTTCTCTCTTAACAAATAAACATAAAAAAAATGATCTCTTTTTTTATGTAAATTTAATTCACATCTTGTGGTAGTGTTTTTGTTTTTGATTAAAAACTCCTGTTTTCACAGAACATCCGTATAGAAACCATGTTCCCTACAGAGTACTTTGAGGTTCTGCACTCGTCTGTGAATGGATCTTATCACCATGTGAAAGCTCTGAAGCGCGGTCAGACTGTCATTGATGGCACACTGAAAGCGGTTGTTGATCAAGTAGGGGTTTGTCTCCCGTTTACGAATTCCTGGGATCTTCCCAGTGTTGAGTGTTGTTGGGTTGACACTGTTGTGGTTTATTGTAACCTCATTTGTGTCTCCAGGCTGGAAGTGTCCACGCACTCTCTGTTCCTGTGCATAATGAGCAGGACGTGGAGATCTACGACCCCATCGTTCTCACTCCCGCCATCCTCACGTTCCCCTGGCAGCCTAAAGAGGGAGCGTACCAGTACACTATCAAGGTGTCTTAGTGTCATTTTCTTTCATCAAACATTAACGTTTAAACGCATGAGAGGAAATAACCTTTGAATCTGGTCTTCCGTGTGTGGTTGAATCTGTACATTAATATGATGTTGTCTCTGTTTCAGGTGACTGGAGGAAGTGGAAACTTCAGTTGGTCGTCCACTAACTCAGCAGTCGCCACGGTTACAGTGAAAGGCGTGATGACCACGGTCAGAGACGTTGGAGTCAGTGGGATTTACGCCCATGACATGAGAAACCCGCTGCACTACGGAGACATGAAGGTGATGCCAGCAATCATGCTTGTACAGATGAGGATTTGTAAAATTACTGTCAAAGATTCTAGTTTTAAATAACTGAGCATGTGTGATGTAAATACTGAGGTAATTCTTGCAGGTGTATGTGATCGAGCCAGTGGGGATGGAGTTCAGCCCGTGTGTGGTGGAGGCCCGCGTGGGCTTGGATCTGGATCTGCCGCTGCGGATCTTCGGTCAGCTGGCCGGAGAGAGAGTGACACTCAGTGACTGCTCTCACTTTGACATGCAGGTGGACATGGAGAGTCACGGCGTCTTTCAGCTGCTGCAGGGTGAGATGAGTTGATGTTGAAAGAATGTATTTTCTAAATACATTTAAAACATTTTTTTTGTTATGCTTTCTACAATGATATTCCCCTTGGTATCTCCCAATAAAAATACAATGTCAAATAATTACAGACAGGTGTGTTTGATCAGGGTTGGCACTGAACTCTGCAGGCAGGTAGATCTCCAGGAACAGGATTGGGCAGCCCTGCTTTAAAACTCTGTTTAGTTTAGTTAAGTTTTCATTTGAAAAAATACATAAGAGCCAGTGAAACAGATTGAGTGCATATTTCATCTTGAAACATATTCCAATCTTGAAGTTTCCGTTTCAGTGTGACTGATTTCAATGTTTGTTTGCAGATTTAACAGGAACAGAATGTTATGTAATTAATTTTGAAATCTGTGAATAGCTGTAATATTTGTGTGTCTTCAGGTAGACTGCCCCCAGGTCAGGGCCACTGCAGCGGGGTCAGAGTTAAGGCTTTGACCCCCGGTTACACCAACTTATTGGTTAGCCACACCCATAGTAATGTTCACCTCAGCGCAAAGATCACCATTGCTGCCTACCCCCCTCTCAAGGTAAGGTTTTAATACCTGTGCTTTGAAGATGGAGAAGGACAGATGTGCATTGTTATCATGAGCAGTGGTTTGATGACCATGGTTTTTCTTTGACAGCCGATTGACCCCGTGTCTGTGGCAGTGGTGACGTTAGGCTCCTCTAAAGACATGACGTTTGAAGGAGGCCCCAGCCCTGGGTCCTAGAGCCTTCCAAGTTCTTCAGAAACCTGACAGCTGAGGACCACAGCAGTGTCACGCTGTCTCTGTACGGACCTGCCTCACGTACATACTCCAGACATTTGGTCAGAGCCACATGCCGCGCTCTGGGAGAACAGGTCAGAGGAGCCTGTGATGTCATATCCTGTGGTCTAGCCACTCGGAATGTGGACTGATATGTTTGAAATGCTCAAATAATTGTGGCTTCGCAGGTCTTAGCAGTGACTGTTGGGAACCAGCCCACCGTGACGAACCCCTTCCCTGCTGTGGAGCCAGCTGTGGTGAAGTTTGTGTGCGCACCTCCGTCACGTCTCACACTGACGCCCATCTACCTGAACCCTCAGCTGGATGTGTCCCTGTCCTCTGCTGCAGCAGAACAAACAAGTGGTGAGCGCTCAAAAATCTCAGACATATTTTTAGTCTTCTTATGACAGGAAGTTCACGAGCGTTTGCACTTGTTCTGTAGGTGCCGGTTTCGAATTATCACAACCCAGAGCTGGATGTGGCAGCCTTTGACCAGCAGGGCAGGAAGTTCGATAACTTCAGCTCTTTGAGTATGATCTGGGAGTCCTCCAAAGTTTCCCTGGCGAGCATCGAACCAACCATGCCCATGCAGCTACATGTACACGAGGATGACAACAAACAGAAAAAACTCCACGGTACCTCACACTGATTACTTCAGGCCATTGAGAATTATGAAATACAAGTATGTATTAGGAATTGATAGAATGACAAAAGTCATATTACATTATATCTTTATTACTCATTTTACAGCATATCGCATAACACCATATATCACAATTAGGGATGTCACGGTGAGGAAATTTTTTCACCGGTATATAAACTGACAAAAGCTGTATTACCGGTAACACCGGAGGGGCGGGGCTTTGGAAGCCTTTACTTTCGCGTTCAAATTCGTGATCTTGGTGTCACGTTTTACAAGAAAAGATGTTGCTCTTATATCTACACACCTTTCACTTTCTAAGACTACAGCGAATGCTTGAAAGATGGATTCTTCATTAATTTTAACGACAAGCATGACAATACAACAGTACAACAATACAAGAACAATACAACAATACAATGACAAACCAGCATAAATAATATCAAAAAACAAAATACAAAAAGTAAAAGACGAGTCATGGCATTCAAAAAATTCTGTATTATGTATATCGACCAATAAATTACAATAAGTTCAATAATAACACTGTCAAAACAAATAAGTAAAAATAAATTTAAGAAGCTTCCAAAAATGTCGCATAACATCGGGTCAACAGGCTTTTCAAAAGGAAAACAAAATTAAAACTAAAACTAAACTGTCTGTGGTGACAGTGTTGCATGTTTTTTTTTTTTTTTTAAAGAAAACCATCATATTCACCTTCTCTGGTTTGAGAAGCGGTCTTTTAATTTCAAAATATCGGCAAACATGTACTTTTACTTTTTTCTGGGAAACCTAATCCTCCGCCATTGTCTCGTCAGTATTCACGTCACTCACATTTTACGTGCCGCGTTTATACAGGCTATACACCTGACGTGCTCTCACTCTCTTCGTGTGAAGTCTGACTCCTGCTGCTCTAATTGCATCCATAAAGTATCAATTTTGACATATCTCTGTAGATGCCTATATACATAACCATTGTGTCTTAAGTTCCTTAAAAATTGCACTGCATATTTATTTTACCAGTTTACACATTTTTACTGTCACACAATCATATACCATTACACCGCTCAACCTAGTGCTCATAGTTATGTATGTGATGTTTTCCGCAGGATATCAGACGGTCCTTGTCCATCATGAATCAGGCGTGGCAGCCATCACTGTGACCGCAGTCGGCTATCAAACGTCCCATCTAGAGGCAGCAGATGTTTTGAGTGGAGTGAGTTCAATCTCAGCCTGTTTTCACAATAGTTTATGAGAAACAGATTTGGTCAAATATTATTTTAGAGGTAGACATGATTGTCTATTGTCCATTGTCATTTCTTGTCTTAGATGCAAAAGGCTGTTTGGACAGCAGAGTTCAAGATACTAAAAATAATAATGTATACTTCTTAATGTGTTTATTGTTGTTGGCAGGTTTTTTAAATTAGGATAATCATGGCAAACCAAATGAATATTTATTGTGTTGAGGTACTGTATGTATGTACAGTATATGTCTGTTATTTTTTTCTAAAGTAAGCTACATGTAAGATAAAAGTATGTGACACATTTGTTTTTGCAACAGCTCCAGCTCACTGATTCACTGTGCAGTACATGAGTGTTCAAATTGGTTAATTCATGGCTGATATAGTGCACTATTGAACAGCTATTGTGCAGTATTGAACCACTATTGTGTGGTATTGACCTGCTACTGTGCACTATTGAACCACTATTGTACCGATACTGTGCACTATTAAGCCGCTGTTGTGCACTATTGAACCTATATTGTGAACTATTGAACCAATATTGTGCACTATTAAGTCACTGTTGTGCACTATTGAACCGATATTGTGCAGTATTGAACCGCTATTGTGCGATATTGACCTGCTACTGTGCACTATTGAACCACTATTGTACCGATGTTGTGCACTATTAAGCCGCTGTTGTGCACTATTGTACCGATATTGTGCACTATTAAGCCGCTGTTGTGCACTATTGAACCGATATTGTGCACTATTAAGCCGCTGTTGTGCACTATTGTACCGATATTGTGCACTATTAAGCCGCTGTTGTGCACTATTGAACCGATATTGTGCACTATTGAGCCACTGTTGTGCACTATTGAACCGCTATTGTGCACTATTGAATAGAGGTCGACCGATAGTGGATTTTGCCGATACCGATAGCTAGGTTGGACCACACTGGCAGATACAGATTAATAGTGCTTTATTAAAAAAAAAAAAGTACTGAATCATACTAGTAGTAGTAATAATAATAAAAGTAATAATAATAGTAATAGTAAATGTTGAAATTACCACAAAATCCATTTTATTTTTTTATTAAATTACGTTTTATTTTTTTCCAAATTCCATTATTTCCAGTTGAATTTTTCTGGATTCTGTTTTTTTCCATTTAAATTTTGCTCCACTCAGTTTTAATAGTTAGTTTTAAGTTTATTAATCAAAAAGCATGTCTAATTAAAACCATGAAACGTATACATTTTCACATCAATTAAATAAAAGTTTAACAAAAATTACATGTATAGGGCCCTATGAAATGTTTTATTTTTTCTCACCATATTTTTTTTATTGTAACCAAATTATATGTTTTAGCATGTATAATTATATAAATGCATAAAACAACTTAATTTTTTTTTTTTTTCTTATGATTTTTTCCCCCTCAAAAATTCAGTGTTGTGTATTAAAATGTTTCTGGTTATCAAATCAAGGCATTAAACATTAATTTCATTTATCTTTTAATTACTGAAAATTAAGCAAACTTTTTTTGGCAAACAAAGAAAATAAAACATTAAAATTAAAACATATAATAAATTATATGTGATTATTCCTTAAAAAATAATGTTTGTTTCATTTTAGTAGTCGTAGTAGTAGGCTAAGTACATTCTACTGAAAAATAGATCGGACTTTTATTCTTGTTCTGTGTATGTGATATGAGGCTAGTTTTACTCAAATCAAACGGTCAGAAGCTCATGAAAACTCTCTCAGAGCAGATCTAGAAATGTTGTGCATGTGTTTACGTCCTCATTTAGAGAGACGACAGAAGCTGAAATCCCCGCGAGCATCACACGCGCTTCAGTGTAAATTAAACCTTGTGTCTGCGCCATTCATTAGAGTCACGCAGAACATGCAGGATCGACTTTTAAGGCTTAATAGTTACAGATACTAGTACATATCGCGATTTAATTTAAGTGTAATGACCTACTTTTGATTAATTCATTCAAAATTTTGACAAATTCCGTGACATTCCGCGTTAAACTGTGAATTCTGTTTTTATGACTGGATTCCATGCGCTTTTTCCGCATCACAGAAATCAAGTCAAGTCAAGTCATCTTTATTTATATAGCGCTTTAAACAAAAAAGATTGCGTCAAAGCAACTGAACAACATTAATTAGGAAAACAGTGTGTCAATAATGCAAAATGACAGTTAAAGGCAGTTCATCATTGAATTCAGTGATGTCATCATGCAGCTCAGTTCAGTTTAAATAGTATCTGTGCAATAATTTGCAATCAAGTCAACGATATCGCTGTAAATGAAGTGTCCTCAAACAAGCAAGCCAGAGGCGACAGCGGCAAGGAACCAAAACTCCATCAGTGACAGAATGGAGAAAAAACCTTGGGAGAAACCAGGATCAGTCAGGGGGCCTTGGGCTGAGGGGATTGATGATTATCTAATCAAAATAAAAGAGCAGCTGTGAGTCTAGGAGAACTCACCGGTATCACACACACTCTGGACCCGTCGAGCAGCGGTCTAAAAGAGTTTATTTATTCACCAAATGGACACAAGTTTACTTCAAGTTTGAAGTTCAGTGTTTAAAAAAACGGAGCAAACGGAAAGAGCGATCTGTAGCTCTATAAATGAAGCATACAGACTTTATTAGAGCCACAGAAAGACAAACGTTTCAATGAAAATGCTCAATATACAATTCATTATGTACATTAACAATGATTCGTGGTGAATATAATGTAATTTAATGGAAAACTATGTGAATGGTGCTCGGTGGCTCGGCAGAATTTTCTGTCAGCTGCATTTAAATCTGGGTCTGAAGTTTCTCGCTCTGTTCAGCGTGCAGCATCACGTGTCTAAACAAATAGCACATGCTGTCAGTAATTTCAATCACTAGAGGCTGCTCTCTCACTGTACAATGAAAACAGACCCTTCTCAGCCACTCCAGCAACCAACACAACCCGGAAAACTATCGGCATGGATTTTTGCAGATAACTGATTGTTCCAGCAATCAACTATTGGTGCTAGTGTTGTCAAAAGACCCGGTACTTCGGTACCAAGTCGGTACTAAAAAACCCGGTTCTTGACGCATACAGCGCTATGATTTCTGTGAAGCAGAAAACGCGGACGTAATCTCAAAATCCAGTCATGAAAATGAAACTTACATTTTAATATGGACAGTCAAGGAATTTGTTAAAGTTAGCATAACTTAATCAAATCAAATCTCCATATGGACCAGTATCTGTAAATGTTAAGCCGCAAAAGTTGGTTAAAATATGAATCCTGCATGTTCTGCGCGTCTCTGTGTGAATGAATGATTTGTTTACTACATAGACTGAAGCGTGTGACGCTTGCAGTAATTTCAGCATCTGCGTCTCAATGAGGACATAAATACATAAACAACATCACCAGAACTGTTCTGAGTCACTTTACAAGCATTTTACCGTTTCATTTGAGTAAAACCAGTGTCAATTTAAAGGTATTCACGGCAACCCAGGGTTTCCCACACATTGATTTATTACAATATCAAAACTGACCGCCACAAATAGATTTTCCAAAAGGCTTTGACTTCATTGAATAAACATGAGCACTGCACGTTTCAAAATCAAAAACCGATGCGGGTGTTTTATATGACTATTTCAGAAGGAAACCGACTGTATTTAGAAAATTTTCATGTAGAAAATTTTCATTGCATGTAATGCTTGATAAGGCAGCGTTTGTGAGCTCAGCACTGCTTCGCAGCCGTTCAATAGGAGAATCCTGTATCTCTCCCGCTCTTAAAGCGCCTCCTGCTGGCAGAAAATGAATTTGCATATATATGTATATATGGGGGCGGGGGGAGTGTAAGGCTGTGGGAAACACTGCCACCCGACAAAATAAAAGTTCATTTTTACATGAAGGCATAGTGCTAGAAATATTACTATTATTTAGTAGAATGTATGTGATACTGCATTACTGTTGAAAAAATCAATTAAACTTTATTTTTTAAAGAAATAAATCACTCAATATTTCTTCCATGTTTTAATTTTAATAGCAAATTCCCTTTATTTAACAAAAAATAAAATGTGTTTAAATTTCATTAATTAAAAGACAAATTAAATTTGGGTGAAACTTGTTTACTGTTTTTCATAATTATATTACTTGTAGAAAAACCATTGGCATTGGTTTTATTTGTAATGATAAAGTGTGTTTTTTTTTTTTTTTTTTTAGCATATTTTTGTGTTTTGCTTTGGTACTGAAAATGGTACTGAGAACCGTGGATACCGTGGGTACCGTGACAACACTAATTGGTGCCGATTAATCGGCAAAACTGATACATCAGTCTACCTCTACTATTGAACCGATATTGTGCACTATTGAGCCACTGTTGTGCACTATTGAACCAATATTGTCCACAATTGAGGCGCTATTGTGCACTATTTATGCGTCCACTATATAGCCTCAACCGCTCACTATCAAAACAAAACCGATATAGTGTACTATTGAGTGAGTGAACTTGAGAGATTTTGGATCCTGTGACAGGGTGAACAATGTTCTAGTTCCTGTTCTAGAAATTGACTCTTTTGGAGTCGATTCCCTGTTACTACTCTAGAATAGCCAACAACCGATCACATGAGGTTAACTAGTTGGTCTGTCTAGTACAATGGCTCTTTGGTTTAGATTAAGCATCAAACTGAACACGAACACTGAGGCTCAAGGAGTGGCTGAACCGCCGTTTTTGGAGAACATGAGCTCATGAGCAGTTTCGTTTCCTCAGCAGGACGATGCTTTGTAACCACACACCTCAGCCCACACCATCACTACAGTTACTGTTGCCAACAACAAAGCAAACCGACACAGGAAGCTGACATGCTGATACGTCAAAATAATAACTCTTCTAATACTAGCTACTCTTGTAATGAGGCTCAAGTTCATTTGAAAGGCTCTTTATGGGCAGCAACTCCTTTGATGGTCACACATTAGTGCTACATATATAATGTATAAAATATTATTCCTATTTTAATTGTATTAGCATGTTGCTAAGTTAACAATTAATTAAGAGGATAATTCTTCTTATTTGTACACATTCAATGATTATTGAGCTTGATTCTGAAGTTGAGCTCTGATTGATGTGTGTTATGTTCACGTGTGTGTTAGTTTGATCCTTTGAGCCCCGTCTCTGCCACGCTTGACCTGCTGTTAGTAGAGGACGCGAGGGTGACCCCTGACACCATCACCATATACAACCATCCTGATGTGACGGTAAGCTCACACATCTGCACCGCACACACCTGATTGTCTGAAAGAGCTTGTCTGGTGTGTGTGACACCTGGTGGTGGTGTTTTTCCTCTCTGCAGGCGGATCTGATTCTGCAGCAGGGCTCAGGTTATTTCTACGTTAATGCAAGCGTCGGGGGAATCGCAGACGTCACGTTCCAGGAGTCCCAGGGAATCGCTCAGGTAATGCTCAACAGATAAGCTCTGTCAGTGGTATTTTTTGGGATTTTGTTTACAACAAAAAAACTGGTTTGGAGCGTAACATGGGGGAAAAAATCTGAAAAAGCAAATTTTGTCCAGTGGTTTGATAGAAATGATAACCTTATTTTAATAAGAAAAGCAAATCATATATGTTTCCAGGGGTTTAGGGGATCATAAACCAGTAACTAGTCTATTCCCATTAAACAGGTGTGTTTTTACCTGGAAGGACCATTCCTCTCTGCTTCTAGCAAACGATTTACTTTTCCAGTAGACTTGAAAAATGAATGTATGGTTTTAGCCTATTGGGATACAAGGCAGGTGCTGAAACAGTTCAGTTTAAATTTCAGCATGTCGTTTTGTGAAAACCACAATGCAAATCATGGAAGTGACTAAAATGCTAGACATCAACCATTGCAAAAGTTAAAATTGGTCAGTTGAATTTTTAAGGTGAGACTTAGTTTGTACTGAGTTTCTATCGGATTTGTCTTTATGCAAACAATCCCTTTCTGGTACAATCCCTTTCTGCTCTTCCCTTTTGAAAAATAAGTGTGCTTAAATGTAATGAATAAACTATAATAATAATGAACTATACAGTATTTAAAAAAATGTACATACAATATACAACAAGAAGTCTAAATTTTAATAATTGTAGCTGTTTTGTGTTGCTCTGTTAAATTGAATATATTTTAACAAATGTGTAATGTTTAAATATATGACACACAAGTTTCATTAGAAATGACATATTTTAATTTAGCATAGATGTTTGTTCAGTACATTGGAAGTAGTTATGAAATTACATGGAAAAAAAGCGCTCTTAAGTTCAACTATTTGCTTTTAATATAAATTTAAACTATAATACATTTTCATTGATTTGCAATAAATATTCAATTTTAGGTGTCCAAAAACATTACATTCAGTTCACACTTAAGTAAAGTATAGGATTCTTTAATCCTTTATTCTCAAAAGTATTATTAATTACTTAATAAATGAAAAAATGAACTTTACATGGACTTGTGTCTATTACACTATTTGCATTTATTTATTTATTATATTGATAAATAAATTGAAGTATTTTCTTTGGAATGTCCATTATGCCATGAAATTTGTCAATAAAGCTTAACCTATGTTGAACCTGGAGCATTACTTCAACAAAATATTTAAAAAGTCCAGACATGAGTCATATTTTCTAGTATTTCCAGTCATGTAAAGACTTGTGATTGCTGTCTGTGATATTTGTGTATTAAAATGACTGCAAAAAAAAGTTCAGTGTCTTTAGTGGACTTGTGTTGAGCCTTACAGCTGACTGCACAGTATCAGTTGTTAATATCTTGTTTCTTCTGTGGTTTAATTTGAATGTAATCTCAATTGGTTGTGACTCAGGTGGTCCCGGCTCAGGCAGGGGTCTTGCAGGTGATGGTTCATGACCTTTGCCTGAACTTCCCTTCCCCTGCGACGGCTACGGTTCACATCTCTGATATTCTGGAGGTTTATGTGCGTGTGGTCGACAAGGTTGGTGACACCCAGTCCAAAAAAAATTATAATAATCTTGATTAATTCATATGTTAAAATATATTTTTTTAAGAATTTCACAAAAACAAATCTGGTTCGAAATTCCATACATGTGCATTTTATAATTGTTTATAAAATGATTTTTAAATCAGAAGTAAAATTCAGATGACACATTCATTTCAGGTGGAGATTGGCAAGTCAGTCAAAGCGTATGTTCGGGTTTTGGATGGCAACAAGAAGCCTTTCCTGTCCAAATACTTCTCTGTCATGAACCTGAAGCTGAGGGCCGCGTCCTCCATTATATCCCTGCAGTGAGTAACGTGTCTAGATCTCCTGAGCTTTGTGTTCTGGTGTCTGTGAGAGCTAATAAACCTCTGCTGTTTGTCAGAGCTCTGCCTGATTCATCAGAAGAAGATACAGCCACATTTCTGGTCAAAGGACTGGTGATTGGACAAACTAGTGTGTCTGCAGTCGTCATAGACAAACATGGCAGGAAAATCACCTCTACGCCCCAGCAGATTGAAGTAAGCCTCTCTTGTGCCATCATTTACAGCTTTATCAATGGTTTGCTCTAAGCTTAATGTGCATACATTATTTACAAGTTTACTATACGTTTTAGTAATATAATTAGGGAACTGATTCTTTACACTAGAAATATTAGATCCAGTCCCTTAACCAGATCCTGTGAGAAGAATCCAGTCAGCAGCTGGTACAGGTTTTGCATTTGCTGTTAACTGGTTCTGGGTGTCAGACAAAACTCTGCTGACTGGGTTTTGAGTACCAGACAAAAGATTGATCTGTTTTGATGGAATCTAGTAAAAGGACTGGATCTAATATTGCAAAACTTATACTAAACCTTCTGTCAGCCTAAGGGTTTGGAAGAGAAAGCAGTAATAAATGATCATCATAAAATGACTAATGAATAAATGTAATGTACAATAAATTGTGTGAAGGTCAAGTGATTCAAATAATACCTAAAGAAATGAAGCAAATGAAGAAAATCAAACACAATGAAAATATATGGTTGCTCTCTTGAAGCTACACACATAAGTTGCTACTGAAAATTCAGATTAGATCCGTGGTGCCTTCATGATTATAAAGAATCTTTTTTTGATCTGTAGGTATTTCCTCCCTTCAGACTACTGCCGAGGAAAGTCACTTTGATAGTCGGAGCAATGATGCAGGTACATCATCCTCTTTATCAGACTGATCTTATGTATGCCAGAGTACTTCTGTCCTCTTGTCTAATGCACTCAGATTTGATGTGTGGCAAAATATAAATAGCTAAATTTACATGGACAGTGTTTTGTAGTTTGGAATTAAATCATTCAGAAACACTTTTTCATGAAGTATTGAAAAAAGTATTCAAGGATTATGATTTCATAATTTTTGAAACATCAAATCCAATCAAATTTTCTTGGACATTATGGATGAAATAATAGTTGGACTACCACTGGCAGGTTATGATGAGGATGTCTTCAGGTATTCTTTTCCATTGCCTTTTCTATAATTTCTATGTGGAAATATTTCTTCAGTGCAAACAAGGTGAAACATTAAGCACATTGAATTGGCTCAACAGGACATGTCTGTGATCAGTGATCCTCTTCAGAAATAGACTCACTGGATGCATTGCACCTGTTGATTTGTAGATCACGTCAGAGGGAGGACCACAGCCCCAGTCCAACATCCTCTTCTCTCTGTCCCACGAGAGCATCGCCTCTGTCAGCAGTCTGGGGCACGTCAAGGGCCTGTCGGTGGGCAACATGAGCGTGACCGGCGTGGTGCAGGCGGTCGACACAGAAACCGGCAAACTGGTGGTGGTGTCAAAGGTGATGCTCTGCAGACAGATGTGCAGATGAATGAAGCCGCATTGATCTGTGTGTGTGTGAGTTAAATACTGTCATTGACAGGATCAAGTGGATGTGGAGGTGGTCCAGCTGAAGGCCATAAGAATCCGAGCTCCCATCACCAGAATGAAGACAGGAACTCTGGTAAACACACATTATGAGTTTAGTTTTTATCTGCAGAGGATTTTGAGGATTTTAATGTTGTAATGGTTTGGTCTGTGGCTGTAGATGCCGGTGTATGTGATGGGCCTGACCAGCAGCCAGACGCCGTTCTCCTTTGGGAACGCTCTTCCTGGACTGACCTTCCACTGGTCTGTGACAAAGAGGGACATTCTGGACGTTCACACGCGCCATGCAGAGGTCAGGATAACACTCTCTCTGTGCTCTGCTTTGGGGTTTCAGTATTTTAACTTTAGATTTAACATATCTAGATTTAACAGCCTATTGATCAATTACTGCTGTTTGCTGAATAAACATGAAAGGAATGTTTAAAATCATGTTAACTTATAGGTACTGATATAAAAATTAGTAAGTTAATTTAATTGTGTGATTAATTGTTTTCAGTTAATTGCATTCAAAATATTTAACGCAATTAATGCAGCATCCATTTTATTCCTGGCATCCTTTGGCTAGCGTTACACTAGACTACATGAACACGCTATCAAGCATAAGATGCAATAGAGAAGTTAATTTCGGTATTGGTGCGCTGTCTATGAAGCAGCTCTCTGGGAAGCCACAGAAAAGCCGTTTCAGACAACATGACAGTAGTGCACTGAGTTCTCTTTCACGCACAAATACACACAAAATTGTCAAAATACCAGTTTTTGGCGAGTGAATTTATAAACAGTCTTAAATGACTTAAAAAAAAAAAAAGATGTGCGTCATGTTCATCAGGATTTAAAGAGACCGCGCTGCTTTTAAACTGAAACCTGCTGCAGTCTGTCATTGATGGAAATCAAAGAATGTTTTTTAAATTTAAAATATGCTGTCTTTATGTTGTTTCTACATTAATTTAGAGATTCAGTATAAAATTATGACAATATGTGTCTCTGGATCACAAAACCAGTCTTAAGTCACTGGGGTATATATTTAGCAATAGCCAAAAAAAATACATTGTATGGGTCAAAATTATCGATTTTTCTTTTATGCCAAAAATCATTAGGATATTAAGTAAAGATCATGTTCCATGAAGGTATTTTGTAAATTTCCTGCTGTAAATATATCAAAACATAATTTTTGATTAGTAATATGCATTGCTAAGTATTCATTTGGACAACTTTTAAAGGCGATTTTCTCAGTATTTAGATTTTTTTAGATTTTCAAATAGTTGTATCTCGGCCAAATATTGTCCTTTCAGATGTCATTTAAGACTGGTTTTGTGGTCCAGGGACACATATAAATATATTCTTTTAAGATGCGATTCATTACAAAAACATTTTGATTAGTTATTTCTTTTAATCGATTGACAGCACTAATAAAACATTGAAAATGAATAAAAACAAAGCAATCTTTGGTGTGTTGCGGTTTAGATGAAGCTGTGTGTGTGTGTGTGTGTGTGTGTGTGTGTGTGTGTGTGTGTGTGTGTGTGTGTGTGTGTGTGTGTGATCTGTCCTGCAGGCGTCTGTACAGCTCAGCGCTGAGCACAACTTCGCCATGAGTGTGTTTGGCAAGAGTAAAGGCCGCACAGGACTGAGGGTGGTGGTGAAGACCAGCGTTCCTCTGGCGGGACATCTGCAGGACAGTGCCCTCGAGCTCCATGATGAGATACAGATTCAGGTAGACTGAATCTCATTCACAGAGCATCACTGTATTCTGTGATACTGGCTTAAAAAACAAACTCCTCATTAAGCATTGAATGTTTTATCCATTGCAACACTGCATTTTGAAGAACGTTTGCTGAAACGAGAGCAAAGACTGACCCTGCCATACATTGAATTTCAGGTTTATGAGAAACTGCAGCTGTTGAACCCAGAAGTTCAAGTTGAGGAGATACTGATGTCCCCAAACTCCCTGCTCAAACTCCAAACCAACAGGTACCTCAGCAGCTGCAGCCTTTGCTTCACATCAACACTGTACTGTCACACAGTTAGACTGAACCTCATCAGATATCCATGTTGCTTTGCTGTGAATGTGAGCTGTGCTGCCCTACAAATACACACAACACAGTGTAACAGAAATGCATTACAGACCACATTATGTAAGAAATTATTAACCACAGGCTGTTGGATTATTAGAACATAATGCACACCCGAGGTGGTGATGCGGCCACGATAATAATAATTCAATGGACCAGAGTCAGTTATTCTGCTTATACTACGGTTACCACACCTCAAGACATTGTTCAGATGTTATATTTCAAGACGTTCAGGTTTTGCCTTTAAAATGCTCTTGTGTGTAGGATTAATTTCTTACTCAGCTCATCCAATGCCTCCGTTGCTAATTCCAAAACGTAATTTTAGACTAATGCAGTTATGAGAGAGAGGGAGATTAAACTTGTGGGAATTACCTGAGTCTGTGCATCTCTCATTAGTGTTCAGCAGCATCTCAATAGCAAAACTGTAAGTTTATCTGCTACAAAAACAGCGGCGTTATTACCTCGCTAGTGAGAAATGTCATGTAGCATTTTACTTGCTAAACTATTTTATTGATAAAATCATAGCAGGCAAATCTGCACGTTTCAAGCCAAAATTCAGTGCGGATGTCTTTATTTGAATGTATCTGAAGGGAACTGACTGTCCTCAGAAACGTGTCGTTGGTATTTTAATTTCATTTCACTTATAATTCCTGAATAAAGCAGTGTTTATGAGCGCGGAGCTTCCTCGTGTACAGCTGTTACCGGGAAAACCACAATATTCCAGTGCTCCTAAAGCAGTGGCAGAGAATGAATTTGCATTTCCAATACGCCTTTCTTGCTGTTTATGGTCAAATCAATGCAAATATTGTGCAGCTCTTAAAATGGATCATATATTGCCTTAAATTTAAAAAAAAATAAAAATAATTAAATCTGCAGATAGCCTGTTAATAGTGAAATAAGATTCCTTCCTTCATATTTGTTGATATTTGTGTATTGAAAATATTTTTGATTGGCATTTAAACTCCTATCTGATTTTCTATATTATTTATTATAAAAAAATAAAAAAATACACTGTACATTCTGTAAATCATAGCTTCACTTACTCTGCACTTATATGTATATAAATATACTCTGCATAATGACAATAAAGTTGAATCTAATCTAATCTAATCTAACGTGGGCTAGTTAAATTCATTTTCGGGCTATTAAAATCAGAACAGTACCTGCCCGAAGGGCTACCAGGGATTTTGAAATTTCGCGAGCCCTGAATAGAGAATAGAAAATGGGTTTGTTTTGTGATAGTGGGGTGGAACGACATGAGGGTGAGTAGTTGATAGAATTTTCCTTTTTGGGTGAACCATCCCTTTAAGTGAAAGTATAACCCTGTAGGGGTTTGTTTTGTGAAATTGCTCTACATTTATCCCACTGGTCGAATGGCTGCTTAAAAAAACAAATGAATAAATAGACACAAATTATTTGAAATAATAAACAGAGAAGCACATCCGTGTTGGTGCCCGGGGAGGTTTCCTTGATAACGGTCAGTCATACAGTGTTGCCACGGACAACGGTCATTATTAAGAAATATTTTACTGTTAAATGCTGTAAATTAAATGTTAGAATTAAGTAAATAAATTAGAATTAAGTACTCCAGAGATCCATCAAATAATATTGAGTAACATGTCAGACAAAAATGGGATCTTAAAAATAGTTCCATATCATCAAAGCTTTGTTGCGGAGCAGTACACATTCTAGCTGTGAACTGTGTGTTATGTGCTGTAGAGATGGACTGGGCTCCCTGTCCTACCGTGTGCTGGACTGTCCGGACAGAGCTGCTCTCGTTCAGGTGGATGATAAAGGTCATCTGACTTCTGGATCTCTGACAGGAACTGCATCGCTACAGATCAGCTCACAGGAAACCTTCGGCGTCAATCAAACCGTCATCATCGCTGTGAAGGTAACATGCAACTGAGTGCAGTCTTTAAAACACACCATTATTTTAGCAATTTATAAGTGCATTTTACTGAACGCTAACTTAATAAAAACAAAATAGAGGATATTTCATTTGAATTGCAGATTAGTAATAATAATGCATAAATTAATATTATAATATAATTGCAGTTTAATCAACAATTAAGATAAAAACAATTAGCTCATAAGTTCATTGCTCATAGCTCGTCAGTGAAATACATGGCTATGTGTGTGTGTGTGTGTGTGTTTATTTAGCAGTCATGCAGTGGGATGTTACTTCAGGGTGATACCTACATTTTCAAATTAATTTAGCAAATAAATGACTGTACATTATCCCATACATATCTGTATTATGTTCTGTAATTCATAATAGCTCTTAATTGTAAATGAATATTTGAGTAGTTAGTATTGAGTGTCAGCAGTCAAGCGTGTGAACTGCTGCTGTGTTTGTTGTGAAAGGTGGTGACCGTCTCGTACCTGCGTCTGAGCACTAGTCCGGTCATGCACACGTCTAACAGAGAGGCTGTGTCCGCCATCCCGCTGGGAGCTGTTCTGACCTTCAGCGTTCATTTCCACGACAGCACGGGAGAAACCTTACACAGCCACAACTCTGTGCTCAGCTTCTCCACCAACAGGTAAAGCAACGCCCCTCTACATGACAGCTGTGTCTCTGACTACACTGCAGACCAGCAGCAAGACAAAACTACAGCACTCATATTATAATCAACAAGACTTCCAGGGAGCATGTTAAATGTTTATGTTTAACATCCTCAGTTGGACTAATTTATTTAACATGCTGTCAGTTCTGATAAAACCTCCCGGTGTCATTGACATCACTAGAAGTTACGGTTATTAATTATTGGTAGGTTAACTAAGTTTACTGGTAAGGATTAATTGACTAATCAGAAAATAATACATTGATTCAATGTTAAAAAAAAATGATCAATAAATTAATCAATCATCAAAATAATCATTTGTTACAGCCCTAACAGCAGTGAACATTTGTTTATTCAGAACTTCCTTCTCAAACTCTGCCACTTCAGGGACAAAAAAAGCACAAGTCATAATGTATACAACATATTTCACCATGTTTTATTTCTCTTGTGAAAGAGACTCTCTGTAACGCAATCTAATGTTTTACAAAGTCCTGGCTGTCTTCCATATCAGCTTTATTTTTAATGTGAAGAAATAATTTGTGCTTTTCTTCAGTGGTTTCATCACATGTATTGCAGTTACATTCTTAATTTAATACTAACACAGAATCAGACCTCGTTCCTCCTCACACAGAGAAATGGAGCATCTGAGGAGTCAAATATGGTTGCAAATCAAAAAAGAATGAATGTTTTTTTACAAATATTCAGGCGTCAGAAACATAATTTAATATGTTAAAGGTGGTAATTGCAGACTAAATAAAAAACCTGAGAAAATCAGTGCATATGCTTTTGTAATGAACTGTATTATGCGTGCAGGGATGATTTGGTGCAGGTCAGTAAGGGTTCGAGTAACGGCACGCTGACAGTGCGGACGGTGAATGTGGGTCTGACTCTGCTGAGGGTTTGGGACTCGGAGCAGGCCGGACTCGTAGATTTCCTCGCACTGCCGGTCCAGCATGCCATTCATCCGGCTGGAGCCCAGCGGCTGGTCGTGGGAGACGTTGTGTGCTTTTCTGCACAGTTTGTTAATCAGGAGGGTAAGAGAAAACACGGACACATAAAATAAAGGACAGTCCAAAGTGAGTGTTTGCAGACGCATGGCTTTCAGTGAGTATTTGGAGTATCATGAAGTCATTGTTCATGTGCAGGTGTGTCAGGTGTGTGGAGCTCGTCGTCCAGCGCTCTGCTGGAGATCGATCCCAGGACTGGAGCGGCAGTAGCCAGAGACAGGGGCACAGTCAGTGTGTACTACGAGATCCCCGGTCAACTCCGCACCTACAGAGAGGTGAAGTTAATCACATGGACTTCAGTTTGGAGATATTCTGAGTCAGATATTTAGAAGGAAAAATCATGAAAATTATTTGGTGCAAAATTGTGAAACTGCAGATAAACAGTACTGTTATTGTAATGCTGTGCTTTGTTTAGGTTCTAATTGAAGGTGCGTCTCAGACGTCTGTCCTGATTCCTGCAGTGAAGAAGGACAGACACCCTAAAGTCCTGATGTCAACCAGGAACACAGGAAGCAATCTCATTGGTACAGAACACTCCACGAATTGCATTAGAGAGAGACGCATTCATGCTTCTCATATAACACAACTGTTTTAACCATTAAAATGAAATCCAGAAAAAAAGGAAAACAGAATTTGGGGAAAAATAAAATGGATTGCAAAGAACCCTGTTAGGGGTCTGATTCCTAAGAATCACAAATGCTGAATAATTGTTTAGTATGACTGCATTTTAATGAACACAGGCAAATGTAAAGTCTCATACACAGGAACTGTTCCATTTTGTTAATCATAGTACTTAGTACAGCATCATAATACTCATGATTGTGTTCTCTGTCTGCAGGGAGCTGCTCGTCGTCTCAGTCAGACAGCATGGCTCTGCTCCACCCAGAGTCCTCCGTCAGCTGTCAGCTCCGCTTCACCAGCAGCGGCGTGGATTTCTCTCCTCATGACGTCTACCACACTCACACGGCATTCGACGCCAGCACAGGTCTCTCACATGAACCTTGCACTCCAGCCTGACTTCAGACTGACAGGTTTTAACACCTTGACCTGTATCTCCTCTGACCCTCAGGTTTCTACAGCTGCGCACTGAGCTTCAAGCCCATGAGTGACCAGCAGGTGAAGGTGTTGAGCCTGTCTATGACGGAGGTGGAGGTGAGGGCCGGCGTGCAGGGATCAGTCTTCAGCGGAGAGCAGCTCAGCGCCCGGCTGCCTGTCAGTCCAGGGATCTACACCGATCAGACAGACATCATCCTGAGCAATCAGCACCCGTCTGCTGAGCTGACCGTCTACGGGCCGGCAGCCGCTCTCCAGCAGCTGGACGTATGTTTGCATCCCTGTCTGAAAAGTGAAATGTGTCTGACAGTCGTTTTGTTGCCGTTACTGTAGTCACCAGATGTGTGCGTGTGACTGGCTCTTTGTCATGTTCAGGTGAAGAGCAGTTCTCCTGCGGTTGTGATAGAGGAGAAGGAGGTTTCCCTCAGCTTTCCCAGCTACATCAGATTCACGGTTCGAGTAGTGAAGCCGCAGGGATCGCTGACGGCGTCCGTGTCTGTGAGCAGCACGTCCAGTGCTCAGGTGCTGCACATCCCCGTGTCTGTCATGCATCTAGCAGCCAGCAGCACTTCTGTGCAAGGTTTGTTCCTCAGCCTCTGTCTGACAGCACAGTGAGAGACATGTTGATAGTCAAAAAGGATCCTTCAGAAGGATCTCAGCATCAGGAACATGTGGGATGGTTTATTTTTAATGGCACCCTTGATCATGTTCGAAGAATATGTGTTCTTTAGAGCAATTCACTGCAGATTGTTTTGTTATTGAGGCATAATGTATTGCACAGTTTGCAAAGGAACTTAACTTCTGGATCTGACAGCAGTTGCATTGCAAACCGCAAGTAAACAATTTCATAATGAGTTGTCTGTAAATGACAGTTTTATTATGGATAATGTTTTCAAAGCACTCACATGCAGTAGTGGGGGGAATTGAATCTTTTTCCCATGCAGCCGATCATAACAGTGGTCATTTACTGACAAGCCTTCTGGGAGACACCCACAAAAACTGAAGAGGCCAGAAAGAGGCAATAAATAGCTCATAAATACTGACACATGCTTCTTCACTTTTCTTTCAGCACATATAGCAGATGGAGTGGACGGGCCCAGTATTCTTCAGCAGTTCATCGACTCCTATCAAGTGATGTTCTTCACTTTATTCGCTCTTTTGGCTGCCACTGCTGTTGTCATCATCGGTAAACATGTCCACATCCTGCCCAACACTTTTCAGTATCATGGATAATTGGTTTTCAGACAGTGATTGTTCCTACATTTCATTATCATCATATATCTTAATTTTCTGTCTGTTTGTACAGTGTGCCATGCACTGTTTTCCCCGAGAGATCCTCTCAATCATCCTGCATTCATCCAGAAGACTCCGCCCCCTGCAGGTACATGTTTCCTGCAAGAACGAAATCAGATATAACTGGAATAAATGCAACACAAGTAACAACTGATCTTTTATCATATATTATTAATTGCAGCAAAAACTAAATTAGTAAATTAGTGACCTTTATCCACCCTCTATAAGCCTTAGAATCTTAAAGGTAGATCACCAGAAACAGCCTGTTTATTTGTATGCAGATGCCCTCACAGCACTTTACTGTACTTACTCCCATCTGGATCAGCACTGAATTGAGAAATATGTTGCCCAAACTGTTACCTTTGGGGGGAAGCTCATTTCAGATGAACTTCCTCAGAAGTGTGTGCAGAGCCGCAGGTGCTACACACAGATAGAACTGACAACTGATCTGACAGACTTCACCACATGCTTGCATCATTATTTCTTCTCGTGTTTAGAAATAGTAGTAACTTCACATGACTTGTAACAGCTGTGTGTGGGCAGCTATGGCCTGATGGTTAGAGAGTTGGACTTCTCACTGCTGTGTGTGTGCACTTGGATGGGTTAAATGCAGAGCACCAATTCCGAGTATGGGTTACCATACTTGGCAAATGTCACGACTTTCACTTTTTTTCATTTTTTCAATAATTTGTAAATGCTGCTGTTTCTGCAGGTGTAGCGAAGCTGACTGGAAGCCCCTTCAACAGCAGCATGTCTTCAGACATGAAGGGAAGCCCAAGATTGCGCTTGTATTCACCAAACTACAACTCCAGATAAACCGTCTCCACCTGAAGACTGAAGAAAGTGCCTTCCCACACAGGAGTATAAGCGTGCTGGAAGATACGTGTGTGAGAGTATTGCTTGCATGCTTAAAACGATAGCTTTTTCATTTGAATCCTCGTGTGCTGAAATGCTGCATATCTGATTGAATATAGCAGAGCTGCATATTGTTTTGCTTGTGTTTAATTATTTAAACATTTGACGTGTGGACTTTTCCCCCCCAATAGTTTTCATAGCTTGAGACATTCAAATTTTTTGTGATTTGTCATGTTAAACTGTTTTTTGTTTTCTGAAGCTCAGGATAACTTTTGAAAAGTAATGTGAGACTGCGGCTCGTTGATGTAGCATGTTGATTTGTGAAAAGTGCAACCACTGAGTCCGTCCAAAGTGCTCTTACATGTGACTAACTGCCAGTCATTTTATTTTATGAACAATATTATATTGATTTTAAATATGTTGAACTCTTTTGAGTTGCGTGCAGCTTCTTTCAGTTATTGATGTGAATGTTAAATATGTTTAAGGGCTTAATTCAGTTCAGTTGCTTCAGATTCAAAGGGCTTCTGCAAGGACTGACTGGTACTCTGTGAAGCAGCAGCAGCTTGACATGATTGTTTGCTGTTCAGATAAAGCATCAGTCCCACCATAGATACATTACACTGATACATGTGTAACTGTGAATGTTGATTCAAGAATTTGATCATTATTGACCGAAAAATGCCTCAGCCTCGTGAGTCTGTGTAAGTGAGACGTTGATGATTTTTCTAGTATCTGCCTTTGTTAGCAAGAGCCATAATGTGACTCATAGAACTGCTGCACTGAATAAAACCAGGAATTGTGAATCTGTCATAAGCTTTGACTTTAATCTGTAGATGTAACCACTTCTGAGCCTTTGTCAATGTATGTGCTCTTCTGCCATTCATAACTTCCTCAAACCTTAACAGCTTGTTCCTATATTTACACCGAGCTTTGTACAGCAGGTTTGTCATCTATAAAAATTAAATATGCTTTTTGTAAGTATCACAAGTTTGCAGTGTTTTTTACATATTTGCCATTTAATTTTTTTTAATTATAAAAACATTGTGCTATATAGAATTAATTTGACCTTCGATTGAGTTAGATTAGGTATTAGCCTTTCAGAGGAAAAATAGATTATAGAAAATTTTTCAAAAAATAGTTTGTGAGAATGCAATGAGAAGTGAATTTCAAAAACACTGGTTTCTGCTGGCTTTTAATGAGGAAAGTAAGGCTGAATTCAGAATAATAT
This sequence comes from Cyprinus carpio, assembly GCF_018340385.1. Lineage (NCBI taxonomy): Eukaryota > Metazoa > Chordata > Actinopteri > Cypriniformes > Cyprinidae > Cyprinus > Cyprinus carpio. Next base: position 643,534 of record NC_056594.1, on the reverse strand, counting down.
ACTACTGCAATATCCTTAGATGACAAATATACACTGTATGTACAATTATTAGGCAAGTGAATATTCTAATCATATTTTTAAAAGCATATTTCTAGTTCCAAACCACATAAGTCTTCATCATTACTGAGTATAATCATTTACAGGAGTGTAAGCATGTGTAATTGTTGATGAGGGAAGGTGTGATTTAAATTGGCAAACACTTTCATACGTGTATAATTATTAGGAAGACTTTACTATGGGGGAAAATGTCCAAAGACTTAACTGACAATGGAAAGCCAAAAATTATGAAATGTCTATCAGAAAAAAGCAGCAATGCATGACCAATGGACAATCAAGCAGTTTGCCAATAATAGTAAGCATGGTCACAGAAAAGATGTTGAGAAGAAATGCCAGCATTTTCCCAAACTTCAGCCTTCCTTCAGGTTCAAGAGGTCAGGTTCTCAAAGAATCTGCTAAGGAAAGCTGAATCACTTTACAAAAATCACAGGACGGATCATCAATATTGAGCCAAGAAATACATGAAGGCTTATTTTTCAAAGGTTTTGTGGTCAGGTGAAGTCTTGGAGCAGATGGCAGGGCCTGTGGTCGACTCGCTAATGGACACAGAGCACCAGTTCCAGTCAGACGACAGCAAGGTGTGTGTGTCATAATGCTGTGGGCTGCTGTTAGTAATGATGAGCTAGTTGGACCTTTTTGGGCTGCAGACAGACTGAAAATGACCTCCCAAAACTACTGCCATTTTCTGGAAGATACTTTCTCCATATAGTAGTTCAAGAAGTCAGCAGCATTCAAGAAGCTCAAGATCTTGACGCACGACGATGCTCCATCACATGCAGCCATGTGCTCTACTGTTGGGCTTGCCTAAAAATGCTTCTGAAGTGACAGAATAATGGCCTGGCCCCCTTGTTCACCTGAATTAAACCTAACTGAGAACTGGTTGGCCCTTCTCAAGCATGAATTACAGTGAGGGAAAACAACACATCTGGGAGGCTGTGGTGGCTGCTTCAGCTACAGCTGATCGAGAACTGATCAAGACACTCTGTGGAGGGACGGCTCATGAAAGTCAGTGGAAAGAAGGGTGGCTATAATGGTCGCTGTTTTTTTTTTTTTTTTTAATGTTTACACATTAAATTCACATTATTAAAAAAAAAACCTTTAAACTTTATAAACTAATTGTAATCTAATATAGTCTAACTTTATAATCTAATTGCCTTATAATTGTGCACACAAATATTGGAAAAGTTGTGTGTGTATATATATATATATATATATATATATATATATATATATATACATACTGAATAAATAATTCCAAAAATTCAAAATTAAGTTTGGGACTTACAGAATTGTATCTCTTCAACAGTAAAATTAGTCATGAAAAACATAAATTGCAATAAGTATTGCATAGTAGGAGTGTTATGCAAGTATCATATTTCAGCATTTTTTTTTTTTTTTTTTGATGATTGTTCTATGGCTTTCAGAAACTTTCTTGCAAAAATGGTCTTGTTACACCATCACCACTTCCTCCATGTCCTCTTCAGAAACCTGTGTTTCAGTATCTGTGACTGTAGTGTTTTTCCATTGTGTTGCTGTTATCATGTCTTCAATCTGTAGTCTCATTATCCTGCAGTAGCTGGTTTTTGGGCTCCTTGTAAATGTTATGCCAAATAACCTACAGCCAGTGTGAGTACTACCATGACCTAATCCAATGTAGCCACTAATCCAATGTAGCTTCAAACAAGGTTATTAACCTTTTTTTTTTCTACATAAAGTAGGATTACTGTACTATGATTCCATTTCTAAACTTATTAAGGAATTTCATGTTCTTTTTGTTTTTAAAGGGGTCATATGATGCGATTTCAAATTTTCCTTTCTCTTCGGAGTGTTACAATCTCTTGGTGCATAAAGAAGATCTGTAAAGTTGCAAAGACTAAAGTCTCAAACCCAAAGAGATATTATTTATAAAAGTTAAGACTCGTCCTCCTAAAACACCTCGTTTAAACACGCCCCCACATGTCTACGTCACGATGTGGGAAGATTTGTATAACGCCACACGAATGTTCATGCAAAGAAAGAAGACATAACCTTTGATTCTCGCTGTTGCCACTGGTGCCATGTTGTGGAGACGCTATTTTGTTGTGAAAGCGAAAATACTTTGGTCTTCCAAAAGAAGACACAACTAGAAATCAGTGGTTAAGTTGTATTTATAACACTGTTCCAGAACAGTTCAACCCAAATATTCAGATGTGTGCAGCACATTTTATGGAGGACTGTTTCCTGATCCTGGGAGAGAAGACTACAATGCCGGCTGTTCTGACTCACAGTCTGTAAGTATGTTTTCATATATAAAGGATTTGCCACTGATGATTCAAACACGAGTTTTAAGCAGTGTAGAGTAGCGCTTGTTGTTTGTCCCCGATCAAAAATGCAGACATGGTTATATGTTTACACGGCACAATGCAACACAATGCGTAAAAACATAGTATAAGTCATTATAATCAGTAATTACAGTATGTCTCCACTGGATGCAACAAATGCAGAGTTTGTAATGCGTTTTATTGGTTTTGTCTTGTCGGCGCCAGTGTTCTGACCGGGACACAGGGCATCACAATATGGCAAGGGGTGTAACATTTACGTCACACGCTTGATGCAGTCTGCCAATCACAATGCACTGGAAAGCTGGCCAATCAGAGCACATCTCGTTTTCAGACTGATGAATTTTGTAAAAAACGACACGTTTCAGAAAGGCAGGGCATAGAGGAGAAACAATAATGTACATTATATAGAAAATAATGTGTTTTTTAACCTTAAACTGCATGAACACATTTCATTACACCAAATACACAAAATAATGTTCTTTTTAGCAACATCATATGACCCCTTTAATATTTTTTAAACTCTGTCATTGTCAGGATTATGGACCTGTCTGTGTGTTTTTGCTCTGTGACCCAGTTTCTGTCTCCTGTTAATTGTTTTAATTTTACCCCAGGTGTGACTCATTCCTCCATTATTATCCTGTCTTTAAAAGCCCTAGTCCATTCAGTTCTTGTTTGTCTGGTCTACTTGTTGCTATGTGTGTTTCCTGTGACTCCCTGTGTTGGATGTACCCTGTTCCTGGACTCCATTAAAGATTGTTTCATGTATTCCGCATCTCCTTGTTCCTCTCTACACAGAGCGTGACAGAAGACCCGACCTAACAGTTACGTCCATTTGTCTCCCCTCTGTTTGTTTTCCATTTTTTCTCAGTTTTTTCTTTTTCTTGTGGTGACCTATGGATCCCCTCCTTTGCCCGGAATACCTCCTCCTCCTCCTGCTGGAGCAGGGGGAGAAATCGCTCGGGGCCCACACCAGACTGTTCCTGGTGCAGGCAAGCCTCACCAACTACCCAGATGACACGCTCTGTGCATTCTAGGACGCCAGTTTGAATATCGCGTACAGAGCGCCGTCGTCCGAGGATGGTCCCCGAGAGAATTTCGCCGCCTTTGTGGAGTGAACACTGGTGAGAAATGGATTTCGGATCCCCGCTGGCTCCCAGGAGCTAATCGCCAGTGCCACTCCTGACCCAGAGCCCAGCCCACCATCTCCACCGATGACAGAGAGCCATTTCCTGCCATAATCCGCGAGCCAGAGCAGAGCCAAGCGACTGTGCAGAGGATCACCCCAGAAGTTGAGCCCAACCTGTCAGACCAGGTGCGAGAGCCAGCTACAGAGCCCACCACGAGTGAGAAAGCAACGGACGTTGTGAGGGTGGAGAGAAGCTTCGCCCTGAGAAGCTTGCATCGCGGGTGAGGGTGAGCTGAGTATGGAGCGGTGTTGGTGCCAAAACGAGGAGGGGGATCTAATAGAGTGGGAGTCTGAACTGGAGATCGAACAGCCCCCTCTTCTCTGTCATCTCCGCTGTTCCCGTCTAGCCCTCATTGGTCATTGTCATCATTGGTTTCCTCGTCCAGCCCTGAGGGAACTTCCGATTTTCCAGTGCCCACTCCTCGAAAGTGCTCTCCAGTGCCTGCTCCTCGAAAATGCCCAACCTGCCCTCCCACCCGCTCCTGCCTCCTCCACCGCTGTCGTCTGGCAGCCCCTCTGCTCACCCTCAGCCCACCATCACAGCTGTGCGAGCCCCGCGGGACTGCCATCCTCCAGTGTCGCTGGGGTCGGAGTATCTCTCGCCTCCGACCTCCAGCCTTTAAAGCCCAGATTCGGCCCGTAGACCCAGTGGCTCCACCTCAGCTCCAAGCTCCCTCACCTCCACTGTCATCCGTCGATCCATCAGTTCCACCGTGCTCCCTCATCCCTCCGGCTCCACTTTGGTCAGGCATCGACCCGCCATCGCCTCAGAACTACTCTCCTCTGGCTGCACCTTGTCGCTCCATCCCACCGGCTCCGTTGGGCCCCTTCCTCTCACCAGCTCCACCTTGGTCCTCAGTCACTCTGGCTCCACTGCAGATCTCCGGATCTCGCCTCCGCCTCGGTCGCCAGAGCCCTCGGCTCCACCCTGGCCCCCCAGATCCTCAGCATCCCCCCGGATTGTTGGATCTCCATCTCTGCCTCGGGCTCCTCCTCCATCGCTGTATGGAGGCTCCATGTATGGAGGACCAATAAAGATATATTGTATTGAAAGCTGAGAGATTTCTGTCCCTCCACTGAATGTTTTAACCATTTTGTGAAACTCCTTTCATTTAACAAAAACATTAGATGATCAGCGTTAATGTAACAAATGATCAGTCATGTGTTTCATTTGTGACAGTAGCAATACTGTGTTGCTCACTATGAGAAACAAATCTACTATAAAAAAACTTGAATAATTGATACTGAAGATTATAGATTTTACAGTTTAAAACGGATCAGATGTCTAAATACACTGGTTGAACTTAATCTGAGAACTGTGGTGCATCAAATATTAATGAAAGAACTGAGATGAACACATTTCTGTAACCCTCATGCATGATGGGATGGAGTGAATGTTTCCGCCAGTGTGATCCCTTGTTGCCAAGGGCGACACTGGTACACACATGACCGGCTCGCCACACAACATCACACACCATATAACCTGCACTTGTGTTCAGATTTGTGTAAGTGTGGCAAAGCTATATGCTTACAACACTGTGATTTCACCAAGAATATCACAGGTGTGTGTGTTTTCATGAATTTTAAAATCGACAGTGTGATATCCACAGAAGAAACAAGAGACAAGTGTTTTCATGTGTTATTGTTATGCATTGTTTTTAACATCGTTGTGCTGCTGTAACTTTGACTGTTTTCATAATACAGCATGGCTTCCTGTGCTGTATTGCTTATAGCACCTATAGTGTATTATCTTATAGCAACTGCAAGTGCATAAAGTAATTCCAGGTCTGGACTGCATTAATCTCATTTCACCGAATTATTTCAGGTATTTCAAAGATCCTTACAGTCCTCATATCATACCACAGTAAAAACGGACAATAACAGAGACACAAACATTGATCAAGCAGACTAAACAGATGACGAATAATGGGATATTCTTTTGTTTTCTTTAGAAATTACTTTTAATATTCACAGAATTCTCTCTCCATCTTTGCATTATCACCTTGGAATTTGCATGAATTTTCAAAAACAATGGCCCATTGTAAATTATTCCTGAAATATTTAAATAGAAAGAGACAGAGAGAGAAAAAACTTTGCATGCCCTTAAGCATAATGTCAGCCATTTAACATCAGCTTCTTAAACTGAATTGATTGCATTGAATAGAAAAGGGAGAATTTGAAATGACAGTTAATAGTCTGAACCCCAACAGATGCGTGCATTTTTTTTGTACTAATTAAACTTAATGATCTTTGAGGCTGATTTCTTTGAGGGTTGTGTTTAGAGGTAGGAAAGTTTGTACAGTATAAGAACCAATATGTCAAAGGAACATCCTTTTACACTGTGTGTGCGTACAAGTTTATGAGGACACAAATTTGTTTTTTTTTTTTTTGGAAAATCTAAAAATGGAGAAAGTTGTGTGTGTAAGGGCTAGGTTTGGGGTGTGGGAATAAACAATACAGTATAATTATGTCTATGGAATGTCCCCATAAACCACATATGCCAACATGTCTGCATGTGTGTGTGCGTATTCAGTAAACTTCACGAACAACTGAAAAATCTTTCTCATAATGGCATTTGCATCAGAAAGTGCAGGCACAGTTCTCTCCTGGAATATTCATAATATAGGAAAATATGATGCTGTGCTTCTGCAAGAGACTCACATTGGTAAAATAAATGCAGACTGGAATTACATCACTGCGGTCTTACCAGAGAAATATACCTTCAAAAAAACTGGAAGATCAGCTGCAAAGAGAGAAAAGATGACCGGCTATAGACAACATAAATGACATACTTCAGTTCAAAGGTCCTGCCATTCTTATCAATAAACCACACAACTGTCAGAAAGTCTTTTGTGAGATTATGCTTGGGTTCATGTCGACACTGACAATCAGAAGTACAGTCGTGGCCAAAAGTTTTGAGAATTACATAAATATTAGTTTTCAAAAAGTTTGCTGCTAAACTGCTTTTAGATCTTTGTTTCAGTTGTTTCTGTGATGTACTGAAATATAATTACAAGCACTTCATACGTTTCAAAGGCTTTTATCAACAACTACATGACATTTATGCAAAGAGTCAGTATTTGCAGTGTTGGCCCTTCTTTTTCAGGACCTCTGCAATTCGACTGGGCATGCTCTCAATCAATTTCTGGCCCAAATCCTGACTGATAGCAACCCATTCTTTCATAATAACTTCTTGGAGTTTGTCAGAATTAGTGGGTTTTTGTTTGTCCACCCGCCTCTTGAGGATTGACCACAAGTTCTCAATGGGATTAAGACCTGGGGAGTTTCCAGGCCATGGACCCAAAATTTCAACATTCTGGTCCCCGAGCCACTTAGTTATCACTTTTGCCTTATGGCACGGTGCTCCATCGTGCTGGAAAATGCATTGTTCTTCACCAAACTGTTGTTGGGTTGTTGGAAGAAGTTGCTGTTGGAGGGTGTTTTGGTACCATTCCATTCTTTATTCATGGCTGTGTTTTTTTTGGGCAGAATTGTGAGTGAGCCCACTCCCTTGGATGAGAAGCAACCCCACACATGAATGGTGTCAGGATGCTTTACTGTTGGCATGACACAGGACTGATGGTAGCGCTCACCTCTTCTTCTCCGGACAAGCCTTTTTCCAGATGCCCCAAACAATCGGAAAGGGGCTTCATCGGAGAATATGACTTTGCCCCAGTCCTCAGCAGTCCATTCACTATACTTTCTGCAGAAGATCAATCTGTCCCTGATGTTTTTTTTGGAGAGAAGTGGCTTCTTTGCTGCCCTTCTTGACACCAGGCCATCTTCCAAAAGTCTTCGCCTCACTGTGCGTGCAGATGTGCTCACACCTGCCTGCTACCATTCCTGAGCAAGTTCTGCACTGGTGGCACTCCGATCCCGCAGCTGAATCCTCTTTAGGAGACGATCCTGGCGCTTGCTGGACTTTCTTGAAGTTCTTGATGAACCTATAAATTGTTGATTTAGGTGCAATCTTAGTAGCCACAATATCCTTGCCTGTGAATCCATTTTTATGCACCGCAATGATGGCTGCACGCGTTTCTTTGCAGGTCACCATGGTTAACAATGGAAGAACAATGATTTCAAGCATCACCCTCCTTTTAACATGTCAAGTCTGCCATTTTAACCCAATCAGCCTGACATAATGATCTCCAGCCTTGTGCTCGTCAACATTCTCACCTGAGTTAACAAGATGATTACTGAAATGATCTCAGCAGGTCCTTTAATGACAGCAATGAAATGCAGTGGTTTTTTTGGGATTAAGTTAATTTTCATGGCAAAGAAGGACTATGCAATCCATCTGATCACTCTTTATAACATTCTGGAGTATATGCAAATTGCTATTATAAAAATTTAAGCAGCAACTTTTCCAATTTCCAATATTTATGTAATTCTCAAAACTTTTGGCCACGACTGTACATTGGTGTGTATTATCATTCTGATGCTGATCCGAATCTCATGTTGAAGAATTTTACCAAGTTCTTCAGAAGTTTCTAAATGCAGGCTTGTAATTGGTGGAGACTTTAACACATATCTTAATCCAAGACTGGATGCAAGCAAAAATATCACCAAACATTTTTCATGGAGAGAAAGACTGAAGAAGCTCATTAATAGAGAGAAGCTGTCAGACGTCTGAAGAGAAACGCATGATCAGAAACATAAATTCACACACCAATCTGCAACTCCAAATCCAGATTTGACTATGATTTCATGCTGGAGAAGCATGTGGATTATGTGGAAAGTTGTGACAAACAAAATGATATAGATCTGTCTGATAATTTCCCTGTGAGCCTTACTCTGAACATGAGCAACTGAACAACTAATGACACAAGCTTGGTTTCAGCATGTCACAACTTCACATAACTGACTAAAGCACGAGAATGTCACTCAGACCAGAGGGATTAATATATAGGTTTACAAAGCTTTTAGTTTGCCATTATGTAAGACCACTAAACTACTGTCAGTTGTCAAAGGTCTTTTAGTAGATAATTCATATATGCCCTATTTTAAAACGTGTTCATTCACATTATCATTGAAGAGTGTCTGCTAATGAATGAAATGTATTCAAATTATTCTTAAATTTGGTTTACCGTCATTTTTCACTTTATAAACAATAAATAAGAATTTAAAGCAATACATTTATATTCTACATTGTTAAGATAGTACTAGTCTAATATATCCCGCTGCTTTTCACAATTTTGCTGCTGCATGCATGATGTTCCTAGTGCAGCAAGAGCTCTTTGCACTTTATTGCTTTAGCGCTTCACCTGCCTTTATTTCTTTATTTATATAAAGTGGCCTCAAACGTATTTGGACACTTATGCCACAATTAAAAAATGAGTATGTCATGGTGCATTCTATATCAAAATAAGAGGCATTTAATTAAAATAAACAGTACAAAATGGGGAAAATAAATATGATATTTAAACAAAAATTAGAAAAAATGCTATAAGTGCCATATTTTGTATTGGGATGTTAAAGGCACTGAACTGTATCTATAAACCAATGATTAAATATAGGTCAAAACACCTACACTGCCAGACGCGACGCGAAACAGAAAGCTGCTATGTCAAGCCAAAAGAGTCAGAACTACGCTATAGTATATTTATATATTTATGCTGTTTTAAACGCTGCTGCACTGCAAGCGTGACGCGTCTGTCAGGACTGCTGGTGGAATCGTGACGCAGACAACCAGCCGACCAATCAGAGTTTTTGTTTATGCGTGCGGCGGGTTTATTCGACGTCGCGCGTTTGCAGTGTAGACAGCTGCGTTGTTGCGTCGCGTCGCATACGGTGTATTCAGGGTGTTACTGCGCCACCATATACAAGTGCATTGTGCTGTATGGCAAGTGGATCAAATATTCTCTGCTGCACCACCAACTCCTTCCAGAACTGCGATGGAAACGATATTTAAGCTATAGCCGTATTTAACCTTTAGTGGCACAAAGCCACGCAGGAGACGCAGAGTCAGTATTTCACAGAAGCATGGCTGAGCACGGGACGCGCGCCCCTGTCATATATCACAGCGTGTCATCACCTCCAGGAAAGGGGGAATATTTGACTCAGGTTTAGTAGCTGAATGAGAAGACGATGGACAGCCGGACCGAGAATCCGACGAAGGCAGCGGGCTATCTGAAGGAGCTGAATAAGATAATAGAGACCCAGCAGACGCTGCTGGAGCGGCAGAAGAGGCGCATCTTTGAGCTGGAGCAGCATGTGTCCGACCTGTGCGCAGAGAACAGCCGCCTGAGACACGAGTACCAGCGGCATTTGCTCACCTGCAGACTGCGCTCCATCCAGGAGAACAGCCCGCTACAGCAGTAAGACTCCTCTCTTATATAGTCTACTTTCTTCAAAATCGTGGTTCTTAGACAGATATTAGAAGGTGAACGCGAATACACAGGTCGCTTATTTAAACAACATTTTTAATTTATTTTATATTGTATTGCTTTAAGTGTTTGTCTAATTTTGGTCAGTGGCGCCCCCAGAAAATTTTAACAGGGGTGGCCAGATGAGGCCACAGTAAATCTTGGGGTGGCACATCAAAAAATAAATAAATAAATAAAGGGTTTGCAATATTGACAAAAAAATTATATCTCTGTGATTTTATCGATAACGAAAATTAGACAATATTTTGCTGTGTGTGTTATTGTGCTGATATCTTATTTGTGCTGACAGCTGAGGCTTTTTTTTTTAACCTTTACGCCATTTTTTTCTAAAAGTGATCTTTGCAATGCAGAGAAAACAGAAACTGCATCTGAAGTGCCATTTAGATGTTTTTACACACTGTTTAATGGAGCTCTGAGGGACATGGAATACTTTAACCTGGAGTTACAAATTAATAAATAATGTTTTGATATTTTAAACATAAAACATTGAAAACTGATGTTTGAAATTGTTTAAAAAATGAAATGGTACCTTAAATGTAAAAATTAAAACAGCCAGTAGTAGGTGGCACTGTTAATAAGTGAGTCATTGCGATTGAACCGAATCATTTAAACGTTTGATTCATTCAGGAACGAAACACTATCATGTTGCTCAGAGACGCAAAACAGTGGCTGTGTTTGGAATGATTTTTGTTTTTAGAAATAGAGCGCAAAAAAGTGAATATGTTGTCTAAAACCTAAAACTCTTGATATTAACTTCTTGTTTATTGAACTGTTGTATAAAATCAATGTCACATTTGCAATTATGCAGACTTCTGGAGAAAAAAACGTCACTTTTCGTGTGATAGTAACTATATTAAATGATATATAAATTATATAGATCTAAAATTAATAGATTTAAAATAGATTTAAATTAATAGTAGCCACTGCAAATCATCCTAGGGGTGGCCACGGCTTGGGGGCGCCCCTGATTTTGGTGCTTGGTTTGATATCGAAAAACATTTAAAGGGGTCATATAACATTGCTTAAAAGAACATTATTTTGTGTATTTGGTGTAATGAAATGTGTTTATGCAGTTTAAGGTTCAAAACACATTATTTTGCACATACTGTACATTATTGTTTCTCCTTTATGCCCCGCCTTTCTGAAACGCACTGTTTTTTACAAAGCTCATTGGTCTGGAAAGCGAGGTGTGCTCTGATTGGCCAGCTATCCAGTGCTTTGTGATTCGCCGAATGCCTCAAGAGTGTGACGGAAATGTTATGGCCCTTACCGTACTGTGATGTGTGTCCTGGTCAGAACACCGGCACGACAAGACAAAACCAATAAAACCCATTACAAACGAGCCATTTGTTGCATCCAGTGGGGACATAATTACGGATTATAATGACTTATACTGTGTTTTTACACATAAAACCATGCAATTGTGATCAGGGAAACGACAAACAACTAGCGCTACTCTACACCAGCGGTTCTCAATTCCAGTCCTCGCTTTGCATATTTTGCATGTCTCTCTTTGTTAACACACCTGATTCAAATAATCAGCTTGTTAGAAATGAGCTCCGTGCATGAAGTGTCAGTGCATTCCAAACGGGATCACTTCGGAGTGAAAACAGTTATGGTCTTAATAATTTATATTCACATCTCGCAAACTTCAATGCACTTTGAATGAAACATATACATTCACTTCGAACTGAAATCATTCAAAGTCTATCCATTCAAACTCGTGTTTGAATCATCAGTAGAACAGCCGGCATTGTAGTCTAACATACTCTCCCAGGATCAGAAAACAGTCCTTCATAAAATGTGCTGCACACATCTGAATATTTGGGTTGAACTGTTCTGGAACAGTGTTGTAAATATGACTTAACCACTGATTTCTAGTTGTGTCCTCTTTTGGAAGACCAAACAAAGTATTTCAATCAGGACCACTTCCATCAAGTATATTTATGACAATTATATTGCATACAGTTAGTGTTGGCGGTATGGTTATGTTCTGGGCAAGACTCCACATGCCTGTCCATGCAGCCATGCTTGGACAGAGCGGGGAGAGCAGCAAGACAAACCCCCCTGGGGTACGTGACGTAGACGTGGGGGCATGTTTAAATGAGGCGTTTTAGGAGGGTGTGGACGAGTCTTAACTTTTATAAAAAATATCTCTTTGGGTTTGAGACTTCAGTCTTTGCAACTTTACAGATCTTCTTTATGCACCAAGAGCGTATTACACTCCAAAGAGAAAATAAAACTTGAAATCGCATCATATGACCCCTTTAATTCCAGTGTTCAGTGTGTCCAGAATGCTATTAAAGTAAATAAGATTTTGCTTTTTCCCCGCAGCAGCATCAATGCTTTTAGCCATAGTCTCCCAGCCTGACCATAATGTGCCCAAACCCATATAAAAAGACTTAGATACTGTCAAGCTAAACTAGCTAACTAAACTATTTTCTGAATTGAAACTGGCATTCTGAATTGGTGTGTGTGTGTGTGTGTGATGAATCTCTGATCTCATAGCACGCTCCAAGGCACCAAGGTGGCAGGTTTTGGTTAAATCTTTTGAATTCAGCAATCAAGTTCAAGAAAAATATGCACCAAGTGTTAAGCTAGGCTTAGATAAGATAAGATAGGCTGCAGCCTAACGCATCAAAAAGAAGAAGAAAAAATAATTAAATTTACACAAAGGCTCTTACTGCATGTTATGGTTATTAAATAGTCATTATGAAAACCATTAAAGCTACACAATTTCTTTATGTTGTATTAAGGGGCTTTCATTTCGTTCTATGGGCTATTAAAATTTTTTAACATAAAATCCTGAGCCGTTGGTCCTCTGTAGAAGGCTGCACGTTCATGAGACTTTATTCGCGTCGCAATTTACTCTGACTCACACCATAAAAAAACCCTCAAAAGAAACCCTTGAACAAAATAAGTTGTGAGAAATCAAGAATAATAGGCTAAAACTGCGACATGAAAAACTAGAAATCATACAAAAAGTAGGAAATTAACTTGGAATGTTTAGATTACATTTAAGGAGGTGTGCATTATGCCATAAAAAATAAAACGATTGAAAAGGTGGCTTATTATTGAGTGTTATAGGCTAGGCCTAGTTCTAGCACATATTTTGGCACTCACATTAATGTCACAAATTATGAAAGGCTTGAAACTTACATTTAATAATTTGCTGATGTATTTCAGCAGGTCACATGTACTCAATCCTTATTTGGCCTTTTTAAACACATTTTATTTATATTTATTTATATTTATATTTAGGCCTAACGAATACTTACAGGCCTGTAAGGGGAGACACAGGTCACCCTGCAGAGTGGTAGTAGCTGTTCGACACAGTTGCATGGCCACAGACTGCTCTACTGAGGGGATTCCTGCATACCCCCAAAGCGGCCCCACCATTGAGGGTGGTGAGGGCGGAGAAGCTACAAGATTTGTTTTAGGCAGTGCTGAGAACCAGCGCGACTCCCTCCGAGAAACCATTCATCCAGCCTCGTAAGGATCGGGACGTGGTGGTGGATTCCACACGAGCCCGACATTCTCGGCGGCCTGGGAAAGCATAGCCGTCATCTCTGGGTCTGGCTCGGACAATGCTACCACACCTGAAGGTGGCAAAGCAACCGGATTGTCATCCCTGGAGAGAGAGAGCTTGCCCTCCAATGCAACAATCAACGTCTGGTTGTCAGAGGTGGCACCGAGGGATACGGGTGGTGCACTCTGTCCTGCAGAGGGCCCAGCAAGTTCCGTTGGCAACTCTAACAGCTGCAGAGTATTTGAGGGGTGAGGATCTCCCTTTGGGGAAGCCGTCACCGTGATCATTAAATCACCTCTGACTCCACCGGACACAGTGTCGCAGACAGCCACGACGGATGCTGGATCGCGGCAGAGCCAGAGGGACTCCACCATGTTTGATGTAGCGGAGTCTTTTATGCAGCTCCGAGATGGTCATGTCCCCACAAGAAGAACATGCACCATTCTTGAACGCTTCTTCAGTGTGACTAATGCCCAGGCACGTGAGACAGCGATCGGGATGGTCCTGAGGTGGCAGGAAGCGTCCACACCCAGAAACGCATGGGTGATAAGACATGACGTCGAGAGTGACCGACTGAAAGGGAACCAATAAAGACCCTATTTACAGTAGATGAAATATGTAGAAATTCATCAGTGTTTTCAAACAGCTGCAGCAGTAATTCTGAGATATTTTTACAAATGTCTTATACATTTACATTACAAGTGCACATTCAGTACAATTGAATGCACTTCTTTTTCACAAAAGTATATGACCCATACACTATAAAAGCACTCTGCTGAAGCCATGGTTTTTTGTGAGTAACAAATGGACATTTAAGGATATGTATGTTATGTATAACACAGGAAGCCAGCAGTAAATCAGAGCAGTGGCCGATGTGTTCATTGCATCTTTTCTTGTCGAGTGACCTGACGTTTATTACAGAGGCGTCTTCAAACAGTGCAGTGGGCAGCTGAGAGGAGACTCACCTCTAATGGCTTCTGTTGTAATGTTACAGTCCTGAGATCCCTCAGAACCGCAGACTTTTTACCCTCAATGTAGCATGCACTGGAGTTGATATTTGACATTTGAACTCTAATATGTGAGGTGGGTCATGGCCACAGATGCTGACAGTACAGAGTGATGCAGCTGTGACCTTAAAACCCAGAAAACTAATTCAACACTGGTTTCCCTCTGGATTTTCTTGTGGGTTTTTATAATGGGGTTTTGTAAGTCATGAGCAAAATAAGATCAAGTCACCTTTATTTATATAGCGCTTTTAACAATACAGATTGTGTCAAAGCAACTAAACAACATTAATTAGGAAAATAGTGTGTCAATAATGCAAAAAGATTTGTGGTAAACATAACTGAACAATGTACAGTGTAAACTGCACACAAACACAAATCGCATGTAGTTACTTAAATTCATTACAAACATTATCTAAAATTAAATAAATAATTAACTGCCTCAAAATTTATGTTTTCGTTATGGGTGTGTGTAAATTATGTTGTAGAGCAAAATATTGTCAAGTTATGTTTACTATAGACCTTATTTTACTCTTGAATTTTAAAACAAAAACCCGTTATAAAAACTTTATTTTTACTTTTACTTTAAAAACATATTAGTCTTCTGGGTTTTGAAATCACAGCTGCAGTGATGTCAAAACCTAGCACTCTATATATGAATACGGTGCAAAAAATTTATTCCTGAAATATATGCTGGAATTTGTCATTATTCTAATTCTGTAGTGGCACTTGTTAAAAAGCACATGTATTTACAATAAATTAAGGTTTACTGAATGTTTTCCATTTCAGTGTGACTCTAAATGTGATTTAGGGCTGTGCAAAAAATCGGATGTGATTTTCATGCGCATCTCCTCAGTAAAGGCGCTACTGTGATTAGTAGTATATCTCCAGCATGTGCGTTCAGATCAGGATTGCCAGGTTTTCAAAACAAAACCTGCCCAATTGCTTCCTCCGATTTGAAAGCGATTTTGTGTAGCTTGTCGGTGGACTACGGCTCTGTGTAGTAAATGCCGCTCCACCTGAACCAGTGTTGCCAAGTCTGCGGTTGTTTTTCATGTCCGCAGGTTGAAGCGTCCCCAATACCAATAACGTGATATTTAGCCCCTAAAATGTGAATTTTACCAAGGCAACCCTGCCAAAAAAACTTATATTTTAACCCCGGGATGCAATTTTTATCGGGGAACCTCCTGGGATCGAGATTGGGCTAGTTTTGGACTAGTTTTGAGAAGCAACTGGGCAGGATTTGTTATGAAAACCTGGCAACCCTGATCTTAACGCACGTGCTGGAGATATACTACTAATCACAGGAGCGTCTTTACTGAGGAGATGCGCATGAAAATCACATTCGATTTTTTGCACAGCCCTAATGTGATTTCGATTTGTTCTACCCTGCTTACATATTTTTTTGTTTTTCTGAAAAATTATTTTTGTTTTTTCAGGTCAGAATATGGCAGTACAAGAATCGTCAGGTATGTTGTTTGTTTACTTCTATTGTATTGGTGATGGTAAATATTCTCTGAATTTTAAAACATTTTAAACTTGATGTCCATTATTCTCCACATTACCCCGTGAGTGCTTGCCCTTATTATTCTGAGTGGTTGCTAACACCCTGCTAGGTGTTTGAGTTTTTATTTGGGAGCATCACATTCAGTGACAGCAGCTGACCCGCTCCGCATCCACTTGTATTTAATTGGAGCAGCATCATCTTGGACGTTTTGCTACAGACTCTTGTGAAGTGTCTGGAGTCTGTGTTGTGTTTCTGTCTACAGAAGACATGCCTCTCTTCCTGTGGAAACGACAGACAGTCCCAGCAGCCTCAGATCAGCCGTGTGCAGGAGAGCTGTGCCAAACCCACAGTGGAAGTCAGTATCCTTCGGGTACCGTAAACACTCCCCTTTATTTAGGTCATATTCTAAAATTTTGGAATACTGTACTAGAATTTTTATTGCAAATGGAATGCACTCTGTCTACTTTCATTGTTTTCTTAAGTCCAGTTTGAAGAATACTCCTCATTAGTGGCTTTCCAATGACACTGACAATTCATCATTTGTTTGTATACCTGATAGTATGTTATAGGTCATACAACAGACAGGACTAACATCTTCAGGTCATTAGGCACATTACTAAATGAAACACACAAAGAATGATATTTATATTTATAATAGCAGACATACAGTATTAATGAGTTGAACAAAATTCAAGTTTGAATGATTGATGTTAAATCAGTGATCAGCTAGATTCACTTCATGCTGTATTTGTAAAAATCACAGTCACTCTGGAGGAAAACACGTGCACCAGGATATATGATGAGAAATGTGCTCAGCAAGGATGCTTGTGATATGAATGTGTCTGGTTTGATGTTATCTTAAAATATAACATTTCATGTTCTTCATTTGGCTTTGACTGTGAGTTTGTTGTAGCTTTCATAGGACATTTAATGCAAGAAAACATAATAATATTTGTATTTATTGGGTTTGGCAGTTTGTCTGAATGACACTCATAGCAGAATAAATGTGCGCATATAAAAAGACAATTGACAACAGCAGTCTGGGCTGATAAATGAAGGTGCTGTAAACTTTTTTTTTTTTTTTTTTAAACACACATATAATGGTATTACTATGTGACCGATATCACTGGTGCTGTGAGAAATCACATCAGCCCTGGGGCTCAAACCTTTGCTTTTTCTTAAACTTTCACAGAAACGCTTTTTGCTTGTGTGCATGTGGGTTTGTTGACATGCAGAGTTACACTTATAATATTAAACTAAATTAAAAAATGCATTTAAAAAAATGATGCATTATATATAGATGAAATAACATTGCAGAATTTACAGTACATTTAGCTAATTCAAAGATTAGACCTGGATACTAACCTTGAAAACTGTCAAATCCATAAACTGTTTTTATAGTTCATAATTGCCTGCTGGAATTGATATACAGTATACCTTTCAACCCATCTTTTGGTATGGTTGGAGCCAGTGATTTTGGCAGATGTAATGTATCATACAGTGAGTGAACAGGCTGGTGGTCTCTGGGTGTGCTGGCTGAGCCTGAGATGAGTTTATTAGTTCTGATATCTGTACATCTGCAAAATCATGCAGCTTTTATTGCAGAAATTGAAGGGGTGACTTTATATCAATATATGTGGGCTGCATTTACAGTACCAAACATTTCAACATGGTTTGAAATCTTGAAATCTTCTGTCTGAATGTGTGAAGAAGTGTTCATGCAGCCCTTTTATTCTTCTAGATGTGAGACTTGAAGGTGAGCCTGAAGTTTTCTGAATTTTACATGGATTTTATTTCACTGAGTGCTTCAGCAGGTTTCACTGATTTGAGTTTACTGTGATGCTCTCTAGTTTCAGTTCTAGCAATTCAGTCATCTTGTTTCTTGTGAGATCACATCAAATTGCTAAATAACACACCTAGAGCCACAACAGCCATTCATTTATTAAAGAAGGTTTTCCATTTTAATAAAAAGGTAGAGCACTATCAAAAGCATTTGCAGCGTAATCATCAAGAGAGTCATAATGAGGGTCGAGACTCATTGTGTTTTGCAGTTATATGACTGTTTTTCATGCAAAAAACTCTCATGACCACTTGAATAAGGTCTAAAAAAGAAACTACAGCCAATTTCAATGCATAGACTTGTTTCTCAGACAAACTGTGACAGCATCAGACCAGTATTAATGTATTATATCTTATATTCATTCGGTGAGGATACAATCAAGTATTTCAACTAAATCATGTGACACGGTCACCAGTGAACTATGCTGAAGTCTATCAACCAGTGAATTTAAACATCTGCATCTACACATATGATGCAGTGAATATGATGAGAAGATAGTCCAGTGTGTTGATGTGATCTGCCCTTAGTCACAAAGAACGAGATGGGGCCCCTCCTACCAGCAGTGATGTATGAACAGTAATTTGACACCTGCTGCCAAACACTACTGTCAGTCTTCCCATTCACATAACTGATTTAACAGTAATGAATGTGGTGATTTATCATTGCATTGATGCATTTGATGTTTTTATCGAATAACATTTTGATATTACTTTTTTTAGACAGACTGAAATCTCTGCAGGAATAAATAGGCTATAGTCTATGATCATAGAGGCAAATGTGCCGCTGCTCCGATTTGATTGTTATTTTAGCAGGAGGATCCTTCAACAATAATAATACACAAACATCTGTTCTATGCCCCTGGTACATGTTTTATTTAACAGTTAGTTCATGTGGGCTAATGGCCCAGAAATGCTGTTAGGGCCCTATGGAATCCATTTTATTGTTTCCCAAATTCAATTTGACATTTTCCCAATTTTTTCTGGATTCCATTTTAATGGTTAGTTAATTTTTTAGTTAAATATTCAATAAGCACTCCTAATAAATTAAATTTTCAAAACATTAAAAATGTAATAATTTATTACAATTTAACAATGACAGTTCCCTAAAAAATATTTTATATTTTCAGGAATTCTCAGGAAATATTAAAAATGGTGGTTATCAAATGAATGCCTTAAACTTTAACATTTTAATAAGTATTTTAATATAATATAATCAAATTAAAGGTAATAATTCCTTTCAATGTTCGGTGCTGCATATCTGTGTAATACTCTTAAGAAATAATGTTTTAATTATTATTATTTTGAGAAGTATTCTATTGCAAATATTGTAAATAAAGAGCATAATATGCAGACTTCATATTTAAATTGCAGTCTTTTGCATTTTAATGTTCACAGACACTAGTCTGTGAAGGCAGACTAAAAGTGATCCTAACAAATGATATTTGTTTTATTAGAAATGACCAGTGCTGTGAAAGTGTGCATAATAAAACTAAATCAGACTGCGGTTTTCGTGCCAGGATGACATGCACTGTTTGGGACGTCCATATAAATAAAGGACCACTATTTTTTGTGAAGAGTAGGACATGTCTTCATTTGCAGTTTAGGGAATCCACCAGCAGGTGCTGTCAAAGTGCATGTTCTCAGTACTATCCATAGTGTAGAGTTTAATTCATATGGTTAAAGATGGATTACGATTACATTCTCCATACGTGAGCACCACAACATCATGACACAATGACACAAATGGTCCTTGTGCTTTGCACTCCTGAATTTGTCAGCCTAATTTATATCTGGGACATAAATTACAACCCCATTGCTATTGCAGCATTTTAATTTTTTAATTCTTTAATTTTTATTTATTTTTAACCATTCTGCGGCAGATTGCTTGTATGTTTCATTGTCTTGCTGCATGACCTAAATGTTAGTTAATTCTGTGAGACAGAGCATTGTTCATACAGTAAGTCTGTCAGTGATGGTGAGACGTCCAGGTCTTGATTCAGCAGAACATCCCCAAAACATCAGAGTCACTACCTGCGTGTGTTTGTATGGGGTTTCTGCCAAAGGTTATAGGGCCTGTTTTGCTTTCTGCTTGTTTCTGTTCATAAGACTTTGTCTGGAATTCATCCAGGATCATGTAGGTGCCTCTGAGCAAGTGTGAGTGCAGCTAATGTATTTTACAAGCTTTCCCTCTTGCTCTATCATCAGAAAGACACTGGGCAAAACCCAGATGCATGATAGGGTCTTGTACACTGGCCTCGGCTGAGGCGAGAGATTGCTGAAGGTTTTGGGTTTTCTCTCTGTCTTTCTGAATAATTTGAGCCTTGTTCTCAGAGAGATGGCATTAGAGAATAGATTGTTTATATGTATGGTCACAAAGAAAAACAAAAAACAAAACAAAAAAACAAACATGACTTTTCATCATCATTTATGTTGCCTGTGCAGTGTCTACACAACCTAAAACAGTTTTGTAGAATGTTGGAAATGTATTATGTTTATTTCTTTCTTTCTTTTTTAACTTTCATATGGTAATTTTATTGCATGCTAATGAGTCCATTTTGAAGATGATTGAATGAACCCTTTGAACAATGTATATCAATGGAAATATTTGAGTTGTTCCTCTGAATTGAGTCATGTTCATTAGAAGGCCATCTTTCAGTGGGACAGGCGTTCTTCGGATGTGACCCAGGGGGAGGTGCAGTATTTTTTGGCAGTGGTAGAGACAACCTTCAACAAGCCAGAGCAGCATTTGCTCTTCTGTAGTTAACAGTGAATGCTCAGGACTGTGTCAGCGCACAGATAGACAGACAGAGGCAGATGCTAATGGCAAAATATTAAACATGATCAAGTTATTTGGCACGATCTCTGCATTAGTTTCTGAACTTGTAGTTAACTGCACTGCCATCTGGTGGCTATATAATACATGGGACACTTTTTAAAAATTAAATCTCATCTGAAAAAAAAAAAAATTAAATTGGCTGTTAGCCTGAATATGTTAGTGACATACCATGACATGCTGCTGTATATGCATTCAGAATTTATAGTCTCTCTCCATCACCAATACAGAATAACAATTTTGATTCAAATGCTGTCATGAATATGGTCTTACCCACAAACTACATGATAAAAACACTAAAGCTGTGCCTGAAATCAGACATTTACCGCTGTCTGTCTGATGATTGTGACCCTGTGCACTGTACAGGAGACAGTAAAAGTTTCAGACAGTGTAAATATGCTTTCCTTTGAGGCGAATGAAGCCTACACAGACCACCACAGCGGTTCCCCAGTGCTCTGGTTCAGACTTTATAGTGTGTTCAGATTCAGTATGTTCAATCTGCAAAAATAAGACACCGATCCAACAAAACTCAGCAAACGTGGCTGAAGCGTTTTGTCTGCGTCTGTTGGTGCATTGTGAATGGGCTTTAATACAGCTGTGGCCGTCACACGCTGTCAAATGTGGCTTTGCCTGGCTGTGACTTGAAGAAAAAAGAAAGGTATAAAAGGGAATAAGATACTAGATGTGTCTTGGTCACTTCATTAGGAATTTACTGTTGTGTATGTTAGATTAACTGTAATATAAATGAAACCTAAAAAAGTATAAAAAGTATTTAGTTTCTTTGATATATGTATTTCACTACTTAAAATGAGGATTTTGGCCACTGACAATGTCTACTGGATACAACGTTATCATTTTGACGGTGTATTGAATAGATTTTTTTAAATGGTAAATTTATTGTACTAAATGATTTTTATTATTATTTTAATTACTAACAAATTTTAGTGACCAAAATGTTTATATTTAGCTGTGTCTCATATTTTGCAAACAACCATTAAAAAAAAAAAAAAAAAAAAAAAAAAGTATTGTTTTCCCCCAAAAATCGAATATTCCTTAAAAATTGCATCATCCAACATGTAACATCAATTGGACCCTTTAATCCCTTTTGTGCACATGTCCAGCTCTGTTTATCCTACAGTATGTCCAGCAGCAGGGGATGCGTACAGAACAACAGCTCAGTCTGATTCATAAACACCAGTCAAGTGCCATTAGTTTCTCCAGTGAAGTCTGGACCATTACAGAAATGTGAAGTTTTAATTTTCTTTGGAATTAAGTGGAATTTTTTTTTTTTTTACTTTCATGTGATGTGGCAATTTAACAGCAGTAGCACCAAAATATGTTTGATAGTTAATCAACAGTGTACAGGTCATATTTCCCACTTATCTCCAGGCCATATTTTTTAAGAAATTACATTTTTTTTAATCAACTGTTTTATTACCATTAATTTTTTTTCAGATAGTGACATTATATTCATGGCAGTTCCACACATGGAATTCACATTCACAAATGATTAATTTACTGGTCGTTCTGTTTAATTTCTCAGAACAGAAAGAGATTCTCTCTCTTCCTGGCTTGACCTCTGGCTGTGATGTTGATGTATTATTACGTGTGTAATGGGCTCTGCATTCAGGGCCTCTTTCCTCCTGTTTCTATGGAGACCAGAGAGCCAATCAGCTGCCTTGGCTGTGGACTGTACTAAAGGCTGCAGATGGAGGAGGCAGAGCATGTCTTACATGCTAAGATCTCTCTCTCTCTCTCTCTCACACACACACGTGATTTCATGTCCTTGTTCTGCACGGTGTCAGTGTGTGCTCCCCCGCAGCATGTAACAAACCACATCTTGCTGATGTAAGTGTGTGATGCGTGTGTGACATCACGGGCCAGGAGCGCAGCGCTGTAGCGTTGAGCAGCGTGAATGAGCAAGTGTACAGCACACGAGTGCACGCAGAGCCGCGGGCCATGGCACACAGACTCAGCATGATGTGAGTATCAGATGCAGTCTGCATGCATGACGGCTCTCTCCAGATGTTTTACCGCGGTGCTGAGTCCTGTGTTTTACGTGGAGACTGCTTGCGATTGTGTGTATGCTCCACAGGGAGCTTGTGATGATGGACTAATATCATGATGGTGATGCAGCGTTCTTCACACACACATTATTTGTTTGTGCTCATAATGTGTTCAGGGTGTGCTGTGCAGTAAATGGCAGTGATAGCTGTATGTTTGCTCTGCTGAGCTGAGGTGTCTTCATGTGTGGTATAAACACGAGGGGCTGTGACCCTGTGTGTGTGTGTGTGTGTGTGTATGTGTGTGTTTGGCTGTAGCTGATGTGCATTATGAAGTTATTTTCATGAACTGTGATCCGTGATGCATTTCTCCTTCATGCGCAGTGTTCAGTCTGGCCATCTGTCCCACAAATAACTGCAGAAATCTTTTTGAAGCTTTAGATTTTTATTTTTGCAGTTTGTTTTGTTCTTGCTCTTGTCAGCATATGAAGCATACAATAAGCATCTGAAAACAGCATCAGAGATGTGTGGGCGTTTATTGGAGATTCAGTCCTCTCAGGTGACTGAGGTTAAACTGAAGGGCATTTTTAGCATTAGTTCATTGGCTTAAGGCTATTTGGGCAATCCAATGGTGAATTTAAGGTGGTTAAGGAATACTAGTGTCCCGCTTGTGCTGCACAGTGCATACTTTAACCGCTAGCTATTTTAGAAGAAATAGCATAAAACAGAAATAGCATGCAGAACAGTGTGAAGTGTGCAAAGATAAACATTTCAGTTAGTAGTATGCTACATTGTTGTCACATGACCTCATCACGTTGCATTTGTATGTCAGCCAGTGATGTCCAGTTATCATTATAAGCAGAAATATATTTATTTTGTTATTTTGTGTTGTATGACTGGTATTGTTGCTCTAAAGCTTTTTTCTCTTTACTTGTATTTAGGACTGCACAGATTTCTGAGAAAAAAAATCTAATTGTGATTTTCTGATAAAAAATATATATTTGAAATATGCTAAAAACAAATACAGGTTTGCTGTGCTTGTTCATAGGGCTGCACAATGAGGCCAAAATGTTGTGATTTATAATATGGCTGTAAATAATAATGATGATGATGATGATGATGATAATGATAACAACAACAAAATTGTTTGTTTTTTTATTATTAATATTATTATTAATAATATAATATAATAATATAAACAGGAAGTTGGGAAAATGCAGATACCTCATCTTTCTTTCTTTCTTTCTTTCTTTATTAGAATTTTATTTATTTATTATGTTACAGCCAGGGACATAATGTGCCACTTGATATTAGGTGGCCAAGGTGATGTCATCAATATTTGTATCCATTTTTTTTTTTTGTGGATGAATTTTTTTGCATGATCGCTCATGAGAAGCGATTATGTTTGACAGACATTTAAATGTATTAGTGACATTTAAGCTCTATTTGTGAACTATTCCTGTTACCCTTTGTTCAAGTGTGTGGATCTCTGTGACTGAAGCAGTGGCGTTGTGTATTTGACAGCAGTCTGGTGCAGAGCTACATAAAGACCTGTGTACTCATGGAGAAATAAACTCACATCTTCACCTGTCATTTATTCATCAGTATCAGACACAAACACAAACAGTTCAGAAGGATAGTGTTTCACAAGATGAGAGCGATCGTAACGAGATGATTTCAGTTCACCTAAAAATGGAAAGGAAACAGTAGAAAATCCTTAGATTTTCCTGACTTCATCAGATTCTGACCGAGAATGAATTTTTATGTGATTCATCACGTCCACACCTTGGCCAGTCAGTACTGCAGGACACGAGATGTGTAAAAGCGTGATGGGCTGAAGTTTGTTTGTAGAGTCGAGTAGATGACGTCTTTGTTTCTCCTTGTGTCGTAGTGTGTAAATGCTTTGCACCAGTACTGCTGTCCCTCGCCGTTGTGCTCTAAGCAGCTAGCTGTACCTGCTCCTCTCTCTGAGTGCAGGTAAGAGGCGCTCGAGTCCAGAACTCACTCTCTAGACTGACAGAATGTGTTTCTGTTAAACTGCAGATCACACTGAATGTAACTAGAAGTTGCATAAAGTCCTGTTTTTGTTTGATCTCTGTTATAGTCATTTGAAAGGTTGTATGCATAATATAAGTTGTCAATAATAATACTTTTTGGCAGTACAGTATCACAAATAATATGATGGAAGAATTTGAATATTTTTAGTGGTTCACAATTACAGTACCTGAATTTCTTCACCATTTAATGGTAGAAAACAAATGTAATTGTTTAACGAACTTGATCTCTTTGCATTGGGGTATTTGAAGGTATTTGTGAGTCTCTAGTGTCAGGATGAATATTCTGAAATGTGATGTGACTCTTTCACCTGTGTTTTTTACTTTTTACATTGTTTATTGTAATTCCAGTTCATGAGAATGAATGTTGTTTGTTTCGATATCAAACTGTTTAACAAGGTTTAATGAGAATAACATCCTGTAAGTCTTGAAACGTTATGTGATTTGATTGAAATTTAAATGTAAAAAATTTCAACAAGAAGATGTTTAGATAAAAATTACAATCCAAATGATTTAAAACAACCAACAAAACGGACATTGTATTTTTTTTTCATTATGATTTTGCCTAATTGGAATATGAAGCATTGTGAATCAGTTAAGTGTTAGCGATTTCTGTCGGTTGTGAATCTTTGTGTAAATGTAGCTTGTTGAATCTTTGAATGTGGCTCAGTTTGCTCCCTAGTTGAGTAGTCATTTCAGCTACAGCAATTGTGGGAACACTTTACAACAAGGTTCATTAGTTACCATGTAGTGTACTACTTTAGTTAACACGAGCTATGAATGAACAATAGTTTCTACAGCATTTATTAATCTTAGTTAATGATAATTTCACAATTTACGAATGCATTATTACAATCCAAAGTTGTGCTTTTTAACATCAGTTAATGAGCTGTGAATTAAAGGGATACTCCAATCCCAAATGAAAATTTTTGTCATTGATCACTTTACCCCCATTTTGTTCCAAATCAGTAAAAGCTTTGTTCATCTTCAGAACACAATTAAGAATTTTGGATGAAAACCAGGATCGGCTTGTGACTGTCCCATAGACTGCCAAGTAAAAACATTTTGTCAAGGTCCAGAAAAGTATGAAGACATCAGTCACAATCTGCCATCAGTGATTCAACCGCTAACGTTATGAAGCAACAACAATATTTTGTACGTGATAAAACTATACGACTTTATTCAAAGCAATTTGTCTCCTCTGTGTCACTCCACATCAGCGTAGCGCCTTTTTTTTTTGAGATTCTGTGCAGTACGCAGACGGCATACTCTTCTCTGTGTCCAGCGCGCTGCAAGGATTGTTTTCAAAGTATATTTACGGTTTGATTTGAAAGAAAAAAGCACATCAGTGCAGCACGACTGACACAGAAGAGCATACGCCGCCTGCGTACTGACAGATTCTCAAAAATGGCGCTACGCTGATGTGGAATGACAAAGAGTTTTAGACATATTTGTTGAAATAAAGTCGTTATTTTTGTTTTCTTCATGTACAAAAGTATTCTGGTCGCTTCATAACATTACAGTGGAATCACTGATGGCAGATGGAGTATTTCTGACGAGTTTTCATACTTTCCTGGACCTTGATACTGTTATTATTTGTCAGTCTATGGGACAGTCACAAGCCTCCCGGTTTTCATCAAAAAAAAAAAAAATATCTTAAATTGTGCTCCGAAGACGAACAAGCTTTTACGGGTTGGAACAACATGGGGGTCAGTGGATTATTGACAACATTTTCCTTTTGGGGTTGAGTATCCCTTTACATGAACTCACAATGAAAAACCCTTTTTTTTTTTTTCATTAAATGACATTAAAAAAGATTAATAAATACTTTAATGTATTGTTCATATTATGTTAAATACATGAACTAACATTTCGTGGCTTTTTGTAAAGTGTTACTGGAATTCTAAATGAAAAATATTTTTACACATGGTTTGCAGTTGTATTTTTTATTCAATTTTTTAATGTCTGATTTTCACCTGAGATTTTGATGCTTGATTAGATTCATGGAGTTTTTTTAGAGGTGGCTGTTGTTTTCTTTGTCCTATTATTCTCATGAACTGGAATTTTATTAGCTTATTTTGAAATTGGAATAAAATATTGTGAACCATGTGTTATAGAGACCAATCTTTTGTCAATGTCACATACCAAACTGGTGGCAAAAATGACCCAAATATTTACACTCAAAGCATTAGCCTCAGTGCTATCCAGTGGAGCAACACATTCTCTCTCCCAACAGCAGACCATACCTTTTTTCGTGGGTCGAATCTTTATTAACCTCACTGCTTTCTGTACAGAATTTGGTCCCACATCCTGTTTATTTGTGGGCCACAAATTACTAGTTTGTTAGTTTCTTTTTATGTAAATTGTGGTCATGAATCGTTCCAGTAAATACAGAAGATAAAAACGAGCAGATAAACCATGTAAACTGTCAGACCAATTATCTTTTGAATTCATTGTGACTTGGCTAGCTATTTTTTGGATACAACATACTGCTGGTTTTTCTGCCATCATGTAATGTACATGTGCTGCAGACACTGGGACTGGTCTATAGAAACATGCTTCAGTAAACAGACCTGGAGAAAAGTCAGATGTGGCTTTAGGATCTCTAGGCCCAGCGTGTTCTCAGCTGACTCTAAAATGAGTCTCAGATCTGTTTGGGAATTAAAATGCAACCATTGGATACAAAAGATAACATTTTGGCACACATATATTAGACCAAAAAAAACACATACCAAAAAAAAGATATATCCACACACAACAAAAAAAAATACAAAAAATAAATTAAACAAAAACTACAAAAGGAAAAAAATACCACCCAGTCTACATTAAACAAATGACTAAATTGCACTTCTGATTAACAAAATGATCAGTTTTCTCATTTGACCTATGTCATGTTAAAGGGATCGTTCAACCTACAACTGTACATTGTGTCATTTACTCACCCACAGGTTGTTCCAAACCTGTATGAGTTTTCTTCTTCTGCTCTACATAAAAGAGAATATCTTTGAAGAATGTGGGGTAAACCATTCGATGGGGACCAGGAAACTGTTTGGTACCCACATTCCTTCAAACTATATTTTTTTTTCGCATTCAATAAATTGTGCCAAAAATAGTTTGGTCGAACGTCAACTACAAAAATGTGTGTTGTATCTGTATGCAGTTCGTCTGTTCAGAACCATTTGTTCACCTTTAGATGATAAACAATGCTGATGACGTGTTTTGGTCCACCACGTCATGTCTGACATAAAAGTCCTGAGCAATGCTTGCTTAGACGTGCTGGCCTAGAGTGTGCGTGCGTCACCTTTACAGGCTGTTCTTATAGTGTGCTTCTCTCACAGGGATGATAGCGTGCTGCATTCAGGTCTCTGCTGTCCGCTCCATCTGGAATCAGCAGTCCTTCAAGATAGCAGGAATTACAAGGATCTGTCCTCTCTCCACAGAGCTACAATGCATCCATCTGTCTGTCCCATCCATGCATCTGTCTGAGGGAATAATGTGTTTCCTCTGATGAATAAACATCACTGTGTGTGCCGTTGCATTCACATGTAGGACAGACGGTAACTCTTTCTGCAGTAGTCATTTACAAGAGCATTCTATAACACTGGAAGAACACAACTGTAGGTGCTCGACCTTATGATACAGTCGAGTGTATGAACCACAAATGTGTATCTCTAGTTACAAGATACAGAACTGAGTGTATTTGGCACAAAACAAGTGGAAGAATACTTCATTAAGTGCGCGGAGTGATGCATGAAATGGAAAAACGCAATATCTGTTTAAGAATCAGTCACTGTATTACAGCTGTATTTGTTTTTGCGTGATAATCAGGTAGCTTATTGTCTTGGGGGGAGCATGTAACAAGATTCAAATTAAAATGTTTCTTTTTTGGAACCCTCTTGTATATGATTATTATTTTTGTATTTATTATTGTAATTTTTTTGGCACTCAATATCTGGGCACTTATGTGTTTTTCTTTTCATTGTGCATGAGTATTTTATTATTAGTGAGTGAATAATAAGGACTGTGTTCAGATTGGCATACCTAACTTGTTGCATTATACTGTAAGTAAGTGCTGCTTATACAGCTTTTTTGTATGTGAAACTTTATGCATGTATATTTATGTCTTAAACAGGTATTCTGGCATGGTTGCCACATGACCTCATCACATGGGTCATCATCTCATACGTTTATTTATGTTGGCTTTTTATTTATTTTAATTTTTTCAATTTAATGGATGCTACTTACTTCCTGTTCATTTGTCACACACTTTAATGAAGGTAAATCTGAGCGCATGGCTGGCTAATGTTTATACTGTAAGTCAAGTTTATGTATATAGAGCTTTCCACAATACACATAAGTTTCAAAGCAGCTTTACAGAAAAGTCAGGGATGTTGATGTTAATGTTTTTAATATCTTATTCTTACCATCTTCCTTTATAGTCACCATTTAGCAGATTAGAGTTGGGTAATAGTTTAGTTTTTACATGTTGAAACGTTTTGCTACAATATATATTGCAAATATCTCCCTCACATGGAGTACAGTGTAGCGAAAGCTAGACATACTTATATAGCCAACTTTATATAAGGACTGACTGATAATAAAGTTCCATTGTGGTGATGAAATAAAAAATAAAAAAATATGACAGTGCCAACATTCTGGATGCTGGAGGACTGTATTCAATACTCCATGCCGTACAGGATTCACAGGGTTTAGGGTCGCCGTGATTTTTCCAAGTAAAGACACTGTTGCCTGGATCACTATTACTGTCCAAAAATACAGACTTCACCCAATCGCTACCCCTAATCCAACTCTACCCATAATTATTCCGACAATCAGTGAAATGAGAGCTATAGTAACAAGGATGTAGAAGCACCTAACCCTGGTGGGTGTGTCAGAAATGTCGGCCCAATCAGCTGGCAGCATGTATATAAACCACAGCCTTGTATTATTAAAGAGACACCTCGCACAGTAATGGGTCCTAGTAAAGTAGTTTACAAATGTGTCCGCTGCAGCTCCGGTATATGCAACAAATTGAAGACATTAGAAGACATGTTTGCCGTATTAGAGTTTTATAGTAAAATATAGCATATCACCATGATGATGTAGTTGTTTATATTTTTTACTTCATTGCAAGGCAAGTTTATTTATATACCAAATTTCATACACAGTGGTAATGAAGTGCTTCTTTACAAAAAAGGAGAATGATAATTAATACAAGGTATTTAAAAATTAAGAACTAGAAATAAAATAATTTAAATTAGAATTGATTAGCTACTCGGGGAGATAAAATAGATGTGTTTTCAGTCAGAATTTGGTAAGATGTGTGCTTTCATTCTGGACGGCAAGGGCAGTGACTGTAACATCGAGGGTACTTTGCAGTATTAAACAAGTATTTATATCAATATCATCAGGACTCCGAAAATTCTTCAAAAAAGAACACAGAGAATGGCCTTCTCAGCTGCCAAGGTTATAGTTGCAACGCTGAATGCCATCACAACAGGGTGTTCAACACGCCCACCGCTTCCGTTTAAAAAACGTTTTGCAACGTTTTGTCGGGCTGAACGCAGCCCTGATATTTCCCTGAAAAATTATCCCTCAGTTCTAATTGGTTAATTGAATGTTGTTCCAGGATCAACAAGGATGTTGATCCAGGAACATGTTGTACTTGGCTATTCACAGTCACCCAGGTTTACAATGACCCACGGTTTACAGTTTCATGTGTGAAAAGCCCTTATCCTTATCAAGATGTTGGCTCAATCCCAGTTCACATACTTCTAAGTACAGTATAAAAAGTCTGTTATGTGCTGATGTATATTTGAAAATTCACCAGCAATGGCATGCTGTCCAAGAACCTTTGGTGTACTATTTTCAGTATCCTCTGGCCTAAATTAATGAACATAGTGTGATATTGATCAGGATATCACAGTTGGTGGGGAGGAGGAGTTGTACTCTGTTTAGTCAGTAGTAGGCAGTGGCCTTAAGCACGATCAACGTCCTTCTTGCTGGCAGGTCCCCTGTGCTGGCGTGAGTTTCCTCTGGGTGCTCCAGTTTCCTCACAATCCTTAAGACATGCGGCATCTGTGAATCTCGCCCACAGGTGTGAGTGAGTATAAGCCCTGTAATGGACTGGCCGTCTGTGCAGGGGTGTTTCTGCCTACGGGCCGAGACACTGGGACAGACTCCAGCATTCTCACCAATATACAGAGGACAAGGGGTTTGGGTCCAGTTCGCACCTTCAGTGGAAGCAGTTCATGATATACACTAGTGTTACTTCCATCATTTTACAACTGAGTGAAGACACTTGGAGAAGTGCTGGATTCTACCAGTACTCTTTTTTCTTAACATGCCTCTTTTCTTTCTATGTGTACATTTTTTTACAATATCTTATAAAGTTTATGTTTAAAACATGAAGAAATCATTTCATCACTGATGCAGTTTTTATGTGACAAGTAGAATAATTTGCAGCTATTTTTAAAACTACATCATTTGTGCATGTTCTCTTCTTTTGTGAGCCCTTTATGACTCATTTATTGACAGCAGTTTCTTTACATGCTGATGGTTGATGCTCACAGACTGTCACGATTCACTAATCCTTCAGTGCATCAGTAAACAGACTGTCTGCTGTGAGCTGCACTTTATCAAGCCACACTGAAGCATGTGCTTTCAGCTTGAAGGTGCAGTGCTCATAGAATGAGGTACTGTATGAGGAGTGAATATGATGGTACCTGCATGCTACCCTTGTCTATGACACAAAGCACTGATAGTGTCTAATTGGTGTTCTTTGATTAGACAAAAAATTCCCACAGTAAAGGGGAATTTTCTTCCATTCAGAATGTGGATGCAGGAGACAGGAAACACAAGCTCATGCAAATTTTACAGCATTCCAAAGTTTGTGACCAATAGAAGATTGATAAATTACGGTGTGACCTATTAGTTGAATTAAAAAGAACGCAAAACTATAAACCTGCATGCGTTTGCAGTAAAAAGGAGTAGCATGCATATTTTTTTACACTTTGGATGTATTATGTTGAAGTAATGAGTGTGACATCATTATTACAACCGATGCAGTGTTGTTAGAAATTGTACATGCTTAAGTCTAGTGACATGACATTTTAGCAAAAAACAAGAGTATTTTATTTTAAATGATATTGAATGTAATACATAACCAGTGTATTTATGGTAATATTGGACTAATGTGGTCATATTTTCCGGCCCTTGTTAGAATTCTGATGGCTGTGTTTTTTTTGAACAAACCGCAGCTTATTATTGAAAAAAAAAAAGTTCTTTAGCCTTGAAGTTATGAATGAATGAACTAACTTGTCTGCATCTTGAGAATGTGCTCTTTTGATGTGACCAAAATGCAGAGTATTAACCACCTGAACAGCTATAGCATATTTTCAAGCTAACAAACACTCAGAAAACCTTTGCAACCTCATTCAGCAACACCCTAGCATAATAGGGGCAAGTTTTAGGCAACAATCACTCACATTTTCTGCAAAAAATGTAAAAATCTACTTACTACACAAAATAAAAAACGTAAAAAATAATTAGTACGTCTTCTTCAGAGGCAAAACTTTGTTTTTTTTCATTAATCTCTTGTTTCCCCACAACAGTGCAACACTTTTTCCTGTCTACTCAGGTAACAATTTAGGTAATAAAAACTCTGTAAGAACATTGTTTTGAAATGTTTCTAAAACATTGAAATGTGTAGTTGTCTTCTGATTATGATGTTATTTAAAGTTTACAAAAACAACATTCTATCAACTTTATTTTCACCCATAAAATATAGTTTTTTTTTAATGTTTATTCGTAATATTTTAAGAATGTAAAAATGTCCAGTTTTCCATGATTAGAACGTTATTTAAAGGTTACAAAAAACATTTCTTCCAAGTACAAAAGGATGTTCCGAGAATGTTGTTCTAAGGACATTTTCTCAACGTTGTAAGAATATTAATCAAATACAAATAACATTCCCTGTTAGTTGGGCATGTTCCATCAAATGCCTCTCAAAATGTCTCTCAGTCAATCACACCAATATCAAATGAAATGCTCTACATTTCTCAAACTGCTTCTGTTGTGAATCATTGTAATAATGGCCATTTGGAGGAGTACTTGAGCCTTACTGATGGGTGTAGTGAGAAAAGCTGCTTTACATGTCTCTATTTACTGCAAGAGCACACTATTTTTTCAATGCAGTAGAATTAATATACACTATGGTTATATACATGACATCATAGTATTGAGGATGAGGAGTCCCTCCCCTCTGACAGCTGAACCACCAGAGTATTGTCAGTAAACCATTTGCAAGTTCAGTAGTGATGTTGTTGCCAGGCAACCAGCATTCAGCATATAAAGGTGGGAATCTCTTCATGGATGCAGCGGCTGAAATGCACTCGTAGAGAAGAGTTGAGGAAAATCCTGCCACAAGGAGCACCTGTACTCGGGAAGATCACTCTTAGAGCCAGCAAATGCATGTCAATCTGATATATATGCTGAGGTACATGTCAGAGACTCCATCCTCTGGTGTTTGCTGGATCTAAATCTGAAGAGGCTAAAGCTGATGCAGTGAGGGTGGATCTGGAGCTGACCTGGTTTCCTTATCAAAGAAGCTGAATGCTGTAGGCATTTCCTCCTGGATACACAGTGTACAGGGTTTGGCTGTTAGCTCTTGAGGATGCTTTGGGTTCTTCACAGCCGCAGCAGAAAGCAGAAAGCTGGACTGTTGGACTGTCATGTGTGTTTGGCCCATCAGATTCATTGCAGCATTGCAAGACCTGCAGTCATCATGTAACACGCACAGTGATGTTCTCTGCTGCATGAATCTTTAGCTCATGTCTCTCAGGTGAAAATGGAGGTTGATCATTTTGCCATATGACTGAGTGTTTAACCCTGAAAATGTCAAGATTTAAAGCTCTGTGTTTGGATTACTGGCAGTTTTTGTGCCTACAGCCTAATAGCACATTTTTTTAAAAGGTAAGTTTGAGTTGCTTGTCAAATAAAAACATTTTGCATGCTCTCAAAAT
Source organism: Cyprinus carpio (assembly GCF_018340385.1). NCBI lineage: Eukaryota > Metazoa > Chordata > Actinopteri > Cypriniformes > Cyprinidae > Cyprinus > Cyprinus carpio. The sequence continues at coordinate 609,792 of NC_056594.1, read as the reverse complement.
AATTCTGTACTGAAATTCTGTAAGCAGAATTTATATTGAAAAGACAATCATAATTGACCCTGTTTGCACAGTTGTTTTGTGTTTTAATCATTGATCAAAATGACTTTTCAGCTTATGTCACCTTGACCATGTGGGCTACTGGTTAATGTTAACCAATATACCAATAGCTGTTTTAGACTCTGTTTTCAGCTGGTTATGGTTGGTAAAGCAGTCCTTCTGAAATCTGAAATGTTTATTCAGTAATCTGGTGGTTTTTGTCGTTATTGTTACAGCAATAACAGCAAGTAATGCTACATTTGACAAGGGCTACATGCACATGCTCTATCCCAATCAAAAAGCCTCTTCAGAAGTGGGTGACGGCAGTGTTCGGGAGGGTAGTGTTATGTCCACCACAAACCCTTTGCTCTCCATTCAGCTCTGACTCTGTTGCTTTTGCGGACATGGCCACATTTCATTTTGCATCAGCCAATCAATTCCAGATGGCTAGCTCAGTCCCTTGCCCTACATATTTTCCTTATAAATCTTCTTTTTGACTGTAACATACAGTGTAGTTTAACATAACGGAATTAAATTGGGACTGTTAACACACTAATCAAATGTACACAAGTTGACTTGTAACCCGGATTCGAGTCTCAGTCCGCGCAGTAGTTGTAGTTGGGGGGAGTGACTAACCTCTCGCTCTTCCTCCATGACTGAATGGACCCTGGACAAGACCAAACCCCCAACTGGCTCCAGGGTTGTGTGTGTGTTGTGTGTTGTGTGTGTGTGTTGCACTACTACTGCTGTTTGGTGAATGCCAGAGCAACAAATTCCCAGTGTGGTTGATTCCACCATACTTGGCTTACAAGTCATGGTCATCTTCAACGTCTTCTTCTTCTAATATAGCAATAACATTAGACTACTTCGTGGCTCTATAATGTATCACCAGTGTTAATTAACGGGAGAGAGATCAGAGATTCCTGGTCATAGGAATCCTTATATTGTTGACAGCATAAAAATCTAATAAAACAATGAATCCCACTAATATGGGCATATACACGATCGCAGAACTGATAGGACAACACATTTTTTTTTGGTCCAAAAATTATCAAAAAACTAGACCGTTTATTCAGGCATGACTTCTCACTCCCGGTGGTCTGTTATGACATACCTCACATTTCACAACAATGCAGTTTAGTGATAATTACGTGTTCGCGGAACTAAGACTCCACAAGAACCGTTGGACATCGGTTTATCGGATCACCGTTAGTGATGGGGAAGCTTCTTTCTTTTCGTCTGTTAACCGGTCTATTTTCGGACATGCTTGATTCAATAAAAGGTTGCCGCGAAAACTGGTCACACCAGGTCTTGCGCTCGATGTAATTGACGTTCATTTGCAGATGACTGCCCTTGATTAACGCCTGTCGGTTTACACCGCGCTCCATAGACTTAGAACAGAATCATATTAAGAATCAATCACCACAATTAACAGCGTCGGGTTTCAGACGCGCTGTGGTGTACAGGCTTCTTTCACGCCTTAATCACGCCATGCTCAGTATCATCAGCTCCTCGGTCCTCGAACCGGACGCGTCGCACAGAAACTGGTTCTTGACTCGTTGAGGAACGATGTCAATTTTTCGTTCGTTATCTGGCTCGTCTCACGGTGTTCATCTTCATTCTTCTCTTCACAGCAGTTCAGTCAGGCTGTACTGTCTGGAGTACAAAGGAAGTACTCCGGGATTATTGGTTATGTTTTGATACTAATTTTGAGTGAGAGTCAGCCATGTGATAAAAGTTACGAGCTCTAATTCCCTATTTGTGGATTAATGCTTAGGTTTCTGTTGACCGCGAACCGTTGTCCAATACGATTCCGTCTGAATTTGGTGAAGCTGTTTTCAAGAAGATTTACGGTTACATCGAGTGATTTACGTGTCGTGCGAATTAAGGATATCCACTACATGCAGTGTTGTGAGACGCCGATCACAACAGGACCCGCGAAGAGCACGTTCCCCCCCCCCCCCCAATAGCTGAATCATTTAGTTCGTCGATAGATTTTGATTATTTTTTGGACCAAAAAAATGTATTTGTCGATGCTTCAAAAGAATTTCCTAACGGAGACCCTCTGTATTGTCACATGGACTACTTAGGAAGATGTTTTTTATTACCCTCCTTTCTGTGACGTGGGACCAGTCTTATCACCGACATACTTCACTATCTCAATGGCCCCTACCGGGGACTAGATAAGCTTCTCTGGACTAAATCTAAACATATCTTATACTGTGGGTCTACACACCCCCCGCAGAATGAACGGAGGTCTTACGGGTTTTGGAAACGAACATGAAGGGTGAGGCATTAAAGTGCATCATATTATATCCTTCATTTCCTTGGCCGGTGAAACCCAGAATCCATACATCCCCTTTTTAACTTGCCAACTACAAGTATTCCTTTCTATGTCTATGCCAAAGACATGTTTGTTTGGCAATAGTGTGCGAACGCAGAGCTAAGATCCAATAGCACTAATAGAGAGATACAACCACGATCAGGATGATACGAGCACGGTCATTTGTAACTCAAAAAGGAGAGCAGTCTCAGTGCTATGATACTTGTCTACAATCCTGACTGGAAATCCTCACAATGTACTACCACCCATTCTCTCTAAGACAGGTAATCTAATACTTGTGAGGATTTCCACTACACTTTCTAGAGTACCCCAAATCTTTGGAATAGAAAAGTTAGAGATGTGATGAGAGAACGCGTCTGCCTACATTCAACTAGTTTCTTTGGGTGGTCAAGTTGTTGGTTTTTGAGCGAAAGGCTTAATCACCCACCAGTTTGAAGGTTTTGGGAAACATATCCTACATGCACACATGCATCGAATTAATAATAGTCAGAAGAGGAGCTTTATGACTTCTGGAAGCAACTCTTTTAGGAAGTATTAGATGGAATAGGGTCTAACATACATCGTTGTTGGTTTCAATGATTTGACAAGTTTATACTAATTCTTTTCACCAGCTACTATCAGTCAGAGAATGAGTTGGGAACAGTTCACTCAGGGCCGTCTAGTAGTGCACTGTCTGATGTGCTACTGATATTCTGACGGCTGCATGGTTACAATTTTATCTCTAATAATATCGATCTTAGTAGAGTTCATAAAGTCATTTAATGCTTGTGTCTGTTGGGAAATGCCAACACTTGTTTTTGATGCTTATTTTTTGTTAATTTAGCCACTGTATTGAATATCACAGAACTGGGTTATGTTTTTTTTTTTTTTAAAATTTTTTTCATCTAAAAGAGATGAAAAGTAATCAGATCTAGCATTTTTTTAAAAATGTTTTTTCTGTAGGATAGGTTACTTTCCTACCAAGCAATGGATGAAATACCTCTAGTTTTGTTTGACTCAACATCTGCTGTGCTTTCACTTTTCCATGCTGAGAGGTAAGACTCAAACAACTGGCCTGCTGTTCCTGAGATTGCCATTTTCCAATAGGGTTGACAGGAGAATATCACCAAGCAACCTAGACAAAGATCCCAGCAAGATAAGTATAGAAGGTTTAGAAAGCCTCTCTAGCTTCTAGTCTTAGGGGTATTCAACAACTGAGAGCAAGGCCGTCTCAGTTGACTGTCCACTTCTGAAGCCCAGATTGGTTGCTGTCAAGCGAGGTTGTGTCTGTGTGAGAAAGGCAGAGACTTGGTTGAACACAACTGGGTTCAAGTGTTTTTTTTTAATGAAAGGTAGAAGGGAACACTGGTCCTGTAGTTCTCTAACAAGAGTTGGGTTAAGAATGGGTTTCTTAAAAAGTTTGGTTATACGAGCCTGTTTAAATGTTGAGGGGAAAAACACCAAGTGTGAAGGGATGTGCTAATGATGTGAGTGAGCTGCAAGTACACCACAACTGGAGAACAGAAAAATGCTTGAATGAGGCGATTAGATGGAATAGGAATCAAACGTGGCACAAGTCAGTAGTATGATTGCGAAAGGATGAGTTTAGAGAGACCAATCTGCTCATCGAGATTGGAGGAGAAGGATGAAAATGAGTGTATGTTTGCTGGTAAGTTATGTTTGACAGTTTGTGGTGTGACAAATTGTGCACTGAGGTTTGTAATGTTATTTAATGCAGAAAAAAATTTTGCAGTCGTCAGCTGTTAGAGTTAATGAAGGAGGGGGAGGACAAGGGAGGGAGGAAAATTAGGTTTTAAAGATTAGCCGAAGTAGTTCCAGTGGAATTTTGTTGTGATAGTATTTCCTTTTAGCGAGTGGAGATATTAGCAGCAGAGAGGAAGAGAGGAACCTACTCGATAATACAGATACATTAAGGTCGGTAGGATATTGTGATTGTGATCTGCCATACTCTTTTCCTCTGCAGCTCATTAGCTTAGAAACTATGCTCTCTGAGAAACTCAGATAGCCAAGGGTGCAGAGGGTGGTGGTAAAGAGCTGGCCTTCTGAAGACAAGGGGCAGACAGGTTCGTCTAAACCAGAGTTATAAGACGTGAGGAGCAGAAAGTATCAGTCTGCTACTGTTAGCATCAAGAGATGATAACTATCCATGGGAAGGAAGCGACGATGAAACCATAGCAGTTAGCCGGGAGGGTGAGAGTGAGCGTAGGTTACATCGAAACAGTGACATGTGGAGGGTTTTGTAGTTGTGTCAGGATCCATGTTGCGGTTGGAAGTGATCCATGAGGTGGGCAGTGTCAGATAACCCCCAGTACATGATCAGTGGAGCAGTGCCTCATGTGTAAATAAGTGATTCCAGTTGGTTGCCTTGATTGTGAGTAGCTATAGTTTAACACTCGCTTGAGATCAAGGAGGCAAGTCAGAGGTGTGAAATACGTCGAACACAGCCTGAGAATTTATCTAGGTGCGATTTTGAAGTCTCCAGCATAACTAGGGGACGAACCTCCTCCTCAGTGAAAGGGTGTGAGAGCAGCACATCTAATTGGCTTTCCACGAAGTTACTGATACAGTGGTCACTGGGGGTGTGATAAACAACTTATACACGAGGGTACATGTTGGAGCATGGGAAGGAATGTGAGCTGAATGTGATTCAACAAAGAAGCTATCTGTTCTGATACCCAGCGTGATTGCATGAAGGGATTAAAATTTCCAATCATTAGAGATAAGCAGCACCAGTAACTACTCCACCTCTTCCAGTCAAGTCGGGAAGTGGGAAAAAGAGAAATTTATTGCGAGAGTCCGCTGGGGGCCTGTAGCAACCCCCTTGCCCCTCTGGCATTTGAATCCTAGGTCTCTGTCTAGCGCCATGAGGTTGTTCAAGTCGGTCTTTGCCTTGACTGTTAAATAGAAGAAAATAACATCTGCTTTGTTTACAGCAGACTTGGCAATTTTTCCGATCCAGAGAGCCAATAGAAAAAAGAAAGTACGTGTATTCTAGTAGACATAGGCAACAGTGCACACAGGCTTGTTAGTGATTGCGCGCCTGCCCTCAGCAGCTGTGTGATGCGTAACTATTGCGAGTGAGTAGTGATAGTATGGGATGCTGGGAAACACATTAGTATTGAATTGGTAAAATAAAAACTCTGAACAGTAAGGGAAACAAGTAGTAGGAAAGAGAATGATTCAAAAGCGATAGTTATGTCCCTGATAAATATTGCTGGTGTCCCTGCTCGGTGGAGTCTTTACACGAGGAGGGCTTCACATGAGGCTGCCTTTTTTTTGCGACGCGCTGTCGTGGTATATCTCTAGTCTTTTTATATTTGTCTAACAAACACTTCAATTGTTGAACTCGATGCTCTGCTGGCTACCATTCTTTCCTAATTTATCCATAATTGCATCCTATCTATACTTGGCACGATTTTTCCCAGCTCGCGTTTACAACTGACTGTACACAGGGATTCACTTGTGTCCTTGAAGTCACTCAGTACTTACGTAACAAGAGTTCCACAATGCGATTTCAGGCACGTCATCCACACAGTAACACAAAACAAGCGTTCTCTATAGCAACAACACACTGTGCTAACTACACTGATTACAAGAAAAAAAAATACAACTTACGAGCTGGCTTTTGTAAACTTCTCTCGATAAAGATCTTCTCCTCAAACAGGTATATCTTTCACACTGTGTCGTTGGTCTGTGTATCTCTGATGTAATGTCCATACTTTCATTCTGTTTATTCACAACAAATGGCCTAAGCTATCGTGCACAACACAAGACAAGGGACACAGACTTGGGAACTAACCAAGGAAATGAAGACAACAGGGAGAGACTAAGAGGGATTTATGACAGATACTATAGCTGCTTGCATGTGTAAGCGCCCAGTGTGGGCTACTTATACTCACCGCCTTTAAAGTATGTCTCTTTCGTGGTGAAGAAAAATTACCACACTTTTGAGGGTGTAGTAGAAGAGTAGGCAAGCTTTGGGACATATTCATAACGGTATACATTGTTGACCCTCCATGTCGCACACTTACACACATCTGTCACTGGTGGTTATAACTGGCCTTTGTCAATCATCCGTGTCACTCAGTTCACATGTTCCTACCACATTTCAGGTCAATTAACTTTCTACAGTATCGTAGAGAAAAGATTGTACGCTACATTGAGTCGGCAGTGACCTGCATCATTTTGCTACTATTCTTTGCATTATGTATGCATTTAAAGTTATGTGTCAAACAGATGGTTTAGAAAAAGGTTTATATATGCTGTTGCAGATTAATGTATAACACAAGATAACCAATTTATATATATACTATTGTTTATTTTGCCAGGTTCAATGTTGATAACTCAAACCCCTTCACTATCCAAACCTTTCTACCGTTTCCGGTGCGCCCACGCACACACCGTGGGGGAGTTTTTCTTCCTAACGCACGTTTTTATTTGTGTTGTTAGCTCTGAACCGAATGCCCCTTCGCCAAATGGACAATCGGATTGTGGAATAATATTAGCCATTAGAGGGGTGCCGGATTTTGCCACACCTTCCAAAATCTTACCGGTGCCCTAGAAGACTTACTCCGTGGACTGTTTGGCATACTCTTTGTCCCACATACTTTAGGACAACCGAAGGGGAAAGAAAAAAACTTATTCTAATCTCCGCACATATAAGGTGTAGGATGGATTAAGGATGGCAGGGTTAGAAAACACTAATGAGCGCGCACCAACCTGTACTACAAAACAGACAACAACAACCGATGAGAACCGAAAGCACCAAATATAATAATCTAAATAACTAATCACTAATAACTCCTAATAATCCATAATCTAACCCACGTCTCCACATCGGCCTGTCGACAACAGCAATAAAGCACCAACACTCTCCAGCCCCACCCACACAACCCCAAGGCCCCAACAGAGAAACAAGGCAGCTGCATAAAAAACAAAACACTTTTTAATCAGCTTTGAATATTAACAAAATAACTCTTAGATTTTTATAAACAGTTAATTGCCTATTGAAAGTATATTTTTGGACCTTTTCACAGTATGGAATTTGATTTGGGTGTAGGGTTGAGCTTGAGCTGTCTATCAATTTACTTAAAATCTTATTAATGTTTTCTAATCACAACGACTGATTTTCAAAAAAATATAATTTTCACTACTTTGATTTATTTTGTAGGTATGCTTACCAGTCCTACTTTTCCCCCACAGGGGACTTTATTAAATGAATATAAAGAGATATCTTTTATACTGCTGTTTTTGTGTATTACCATTTATTGTGTTAATTGTATTAATGTTTGTGGAGAGAGAAAACTCTCAGTGAGAGATGCAGCATGACCACTGGAGACCGTCAGATAACTCGATCTACTCTATCTGACGATAACAAGGACAAGCATTACTTATTTAACTGAATTTCCCAACCTGCAGAAAAGAATTTAAAAGAAGAAAAGGAAAAAAAACAAAACAGACACTGTGGTGTTTGTGACAAGCGAGCTCATGTGATCATTCAGTGTTGCTGGCGCCTGATTGTTGTTGTGTGAAGGGGTTTTGTGTCTTTGGCTGACATCGTACAGTCGGTCTCTGAACCGCGTCACTGTGTGCTGGCCCGGGACCGGTGAAGTGTGCCTCTCTTTTCCATTCATTGCACAACACATAATCAATGGCCTCCTTCTTCCTCTTGCCTCTGCATAATGGTGAGCTTATTAACTTTAGTGTACATGCAAAATCAGCTTTGTTTATACTTGTGGCTAATCCTTCATTTTTACCATGATTTAGACTGTGGTTCAGTTCATGCTTTTCTTGCTCTTGACAGCATAATCAAATTCATTTGTCTGTTTGTATGCATGACATTAAAAGATAATGTTGTTGAAAATTAATCCTGCTTAACGTTTACCTTCAGGAACTATTCGTTATTTAACTCACTGCTGGTTCCCATCCACGTTTCAGGTTATGATTCTGCACTTGACATCCAGTAAATCGGACTGTTACTGCCAAACAAGATACATTTAGTACCAGTAAATAACATTTACTATCACCTCAACTATAAAGCTAACCAAGCTCAATATGGGCTTGGGATGCCGCAACCAGATCTAGTGACTGGACAAATATATAGTTTCAGTCATTGCGACCAGTTACTAGAGTAGTGCACCAGGACTAGATCCAATATCCTGCTTTTCAGATATGTTACATGATCAGTTATACAACCTGTGTCCACCACAAGTTATTTGTTAAAGCCAGCTGAAAAATTTGCCCAGGCGCCTCTGCTGAAAAGCGCCCAGCTGCGAGCGCTTGAGAGCGCAGTTTTGTGGCACAGCGGTTTTTTTTTCAGTAGAGACCTTTGGTTGCCTATGATACGGAATATCTGCAAAACTGTTAATTTGTATCTGATTTAGTTTATTAAAGCCATTTGTGTTCTGTGTCTAAAATGTTGACACACATGTAGCAGTAAGCATATGCTCACGGTACCTAATAAGGCTCCTGGATGCGATTGGGTGGTTGAAAAAAGTAGAAGAGAAGGACGGACCCCGCCGGTCTGTGTGGGCTTCTTCATTTGGATGGAAGCCTGGTTCAGAGGTCAGGATTTTTCCCTGCACCCCCTGCCACCTCTGATTGAGGTAGCTGACTAGAAAGTGGAACAAGTGCTCACGACCTGCTCGGCAAGCTCCCCTGGCATTGTGTACAAAAACGCTCGTTTGGCGCGTTTCAACTTGAGACACAACTGATTAAAATATACACTTTAGCTGCGGTGTTGGAAAAAATGCTGGTTGTGGTACACCAGGTCGCAGGCATACATTGGCACCCACAACTGATTGGTCCTTTACTGTATCTACCCCCGTTTATTATGAGCTTGCTGGCTTAGACATCCACCCCTTTTAAATAGCTTGGTGTTCTGTGTTTGGCTGTAAGTCCACTCTTGCACCCTCATCACTCCTCCAGCTCCACCCGTATGGATCTGATACGTGGTAATTTCATGTTACAATGCCATTTGTCGCCAGCAGCAGTATGCCTCGTACTATTACAAGCCCATCTAGTAGTATTTACCATAACATGTCTGTGGAAAACCACTCGGCAGTGTCAAGTGTCTTTACTGTGCTCTGAAGCGAAGCAATCAATATTTAGGGCGAGGCAGCAGTAAGAAATCAGGCAGATCTTTTCCACAAATACATTAACATTGCCATATCCATTACCATGTACCAAAACTATTTCTGAGACCCTTGTCTATGACCTGAACTGGACTTCCCTAAAACAGTGCACACAAATTAAATTGCACAAAATTCAAATATCCTGTTTTTAAAGTAATTTTTAAATGTACTGTCATCAAAATTGTTAAAATTAACCTCTTACCAGCATCACACATTGGGCTATTCCCAAACATCTAGGCACCTGAATGCCAAGCCTGAACCATGCTACACATTTTTGTAACTTGTGTTTCATCACTGCATGTTCTGAGGGGGGGCACAAGGTAATGTAGGAAAAAAAGTGTCAGGATTCATAAGTTTGCTTCTTCTCCCAGCAACTTTATTATTCTTTGTTACCTGATACTCTGCGTCAGTTTCCCATGGGAAGTGAAGTGTTTCCACGATTGAAACACATAGCGATGGAAACATGGCGTGCTTTAATTATACCTATATTGTTATGTGATATTCAAATTTTCAGCTTCAGATGAAAGCAAGCTAGAATCTCAGCAATCACTCTGTTTGTGAACTAAAAACTGCTAAGGAATCATTTAACACAATTTGAAAGCAATTAAACAGAACCAGCGCAGAGTCTCGAATAAAACCAGATCATAATACTAACCTTAACCAGCATGGAATATGCATGCTTATTTACACTCTTTACTGGCACTAATGGAAGTTTCCTTCTGGCTTTCCGTGTTTTTCCACTGTTATACGGTCGGATCCTGGCACGATTACACATCTTCTGAAAGAGTATTAATGTCTGGACACACAGAAAGGCAAAGAAGTAGCAGAAGACAAGGTGGATTGCCATAGTTAAAATAAAACAAGTCCATCATAATATTTTAAACAGCATATAAATCATACTAAACTGTACTAACTTTTACTGAATGAAATCTTGGCTGGCAGACAGAGTCTTGGCAGCTTTTTAAACAAAAAACGTCATGAGGCGGAAAAGTTAACATCTGTCTGCTTGTGAAGTGAAAATTGACGACCTTTGTGGGAGTTTATTCGCTTGATTTATTTTAATCCTTGGAAATCCCGATGAATAACATTTACATCTCAGGTGATTGTGATCTGATCATCCCCATCCATCAGTTATATGTGGGTAACCGCAGTAACTGGCCAAACTTACTTGGGATGTTCCTCATGTTGTAAGTCACTTTTGATACAAGACGTCTCTTCTAAACAATACATGTTAATGTAACTTCTAATAATTGGAGGCGGGCAGGTTCTCTGGGATCAGATGGGGTTAGTGGATGCTGATGGTAACCAGAGGTCGGCTCTTTAGGATCTTAGTAAACAGGGTGGGCAGGCCTCATAGAGCTGAGGGGTGGGACTCACACGGCGGGATGGGGGGGACAGGTTTCAGAGAGCAAAGGGATTGGTCTGAAAGGAGCAAAGGGGTGCGGTTCGCTTTGTGATGAGCGCTCCATGATAGGGGCTGCAGAGTGCGAGGCAGTGCATACATTGTGTATGTGAGAGTGTAAGGTTGTGTGTATTTTATGTGTTATTTCCAGGGTTAGTATTTTTATGAATCTGGGTTTTCGCGCCTGAATATCCATATAGCTTGTGATTGATAGGTGTGGTTTTCTGTGGCCTGATGTGTCAGCAGCAACATCAGACATGACAGGAAACAGCTGGAATACACCGACGTAGGACAGCAACTGGTAAGCGTGTGTGTGTGTGTGGTGTGGTGTTGTTGTGTAATAGAATGGTTGCTGTAGGCTAGATTGTATTCACATTAACACTGTCCCCAGGCTGTTTCAGTACACCATACATCACAGACAGCCTTCAGAGATAAACTCACCATCCACATAGTTTTGACACTGGATCGTATGTTATGTTTTTACGGTGCAAGAGGAATCACATGTTGTCGTCAAGTTAGTTGATTGTTTTTTTCTACTTTTTAACCTGTTTTTTTTAGCGACGTGACAATTGTGGTGAATCTTTTTAATGATTGCAGAGAAGTCAAAATATCATCCAAATAGTTCCCTATCAATATAGTGGTGGGAACAGGCGAAATGGATTGGCTGTTGAGCTTAGCCAAACATTGTCACAAGAGAATCTTCTTTATGTTCATCACACCTTACCTATGAGCATCGATCACAATATGGGCCAAAGATATTTTCCATCCATGACATGGCAAAAAGAAGTAATAGTGGGTCAAACTAACTCATATTCAAAAAACTGTAAACAATGGCTGCTTTGTTGCTAGCTGTTTTATCTGACTGCACAGTCCCAGTTTTTGTTTTCCTTTTTTTTGAATTTACAAATATAGATTTACTGCGCACCGTGCTCGGTGTGTAAGCTTACTTCCTCTCGACAAAGGTGCAGATACGCACATACTGGTTGGGGGCCTGTTGGAAACCCTTTTTAGTCTTGTGGTGTGTGTCAATGTGCAACTTTTTTGTGCCCAGATGCAGGTGACCAGCGACAGTCTGCTGTTCATTGCAGGCGTTCTTTAATGTTGGTTTAGATGTTGTAACAGCCTTTAAGGGAGCCACACGGGTCCCACAGAATAGATGTTAACTGAATGTTATTATTCTTATTTTGTGTACTCCAATTTTTAAAGGATGCAGTGGACTAGTGTGTTAGCGGGTTGGTACCTGGGAGAAGTGCTAATTAAGTTTTGAGCTAGGTTTTTCTGATTTACTACCTGTTGTAGCTTTCAAGGGTGTCTCAACATAGTTCATTTCAAGGGCATTAAGGTGAAAGTAAAAAATGACATGTGGCCATATGGTTCCCCTCTTGTATGGGTCCCATACTAGGAATTCAGTGCCCGACTGCATCTTTTAACACATGGGACCCATCCGAAGTGCAAACACACATGCCGCGCACACACACACACACACACATCAAAACCACATCACACACACACACACACACCCCACCTCTTGATAGTTTCTCCTGTTATCTACAAATCTCAGAGACAGTTTAGATCACTACAAGGATTTGGAGATGTCTGTCTGGTTTCATAGTGCATGCTGGCCTAACTAGCGGGCTCAAATGTGATTGTTGTTTGCCACCATCTGTATGGGTTATAAAAACACTATAAACAAGGAAACTATATATCTAAACGCTCTTATGTAAGCTGCTCCTGATGGGGAAGTGTTGTTTCTGTGTCCTGAAGGGGTGTTGTGCTCTGTGTTTGGTCAGATTAGGACCAAATGTGATATTTCTCAGAATGATTCAGTATCTCTCTCCTACAGGAGACAGCTTCAAAACCAGTCCTCACGATTGTAATATCCATGAGACTTAAACGCTAAAAAACTTCACAGCTAAACTTTGTTGATCAAAGTCCATTATTACAGCAGGAAAAACAATTCAGATAACCTTGGGATCTCCTATCACTGACCTTAATAACATGCATTTGTGTAGGGCTTTAAATGAAATTCTCTAGTGACCCTCCTGAAACAGAAAATAGTCCTTCTTGTAGATCCTCGTGAAAAGAATTAACATTTCAGATAATTTGGGATTAGTTTAGGCTCATGTCAAATTGTAAAACCCTAGGAAAACTTCTTTATATTCAGAATTGTATATATATATATATATATATATATATATATATATATATATATACACACACACATACATATATATATACTGCACAATGGTTACCATTAAGTAAACTTTTTTTTCTGACAATTGTACAAGAGATTTAATAAACCAACATGAATACAAAGGTTCAGTAACTAAGAATTCCTGACAATTTATAAGATTTTCCTTGGATATCCTTATCTGTCATTGACTCTGATACATTATGTTTGTGTTGAGTTGATATTGATCCTGTTGCTGGTTGTTTATTTGTGGATAACTTATCTCACCTACAAACATTACACACAGCATGTGTGTTTTGAGTGAGAAACTTACGAGTGTGAGATACATAGGTAATTTAATATCATAATATGATATGAGTTGTTTGAATAAAAGGTAATGATCAGGTACCATGATAGTAAATAGGTTGTATACACAGGTGCAAGTGAAGCTGTACTCCCTGATTAATATATAGCACATGGTAGAGGACTCTGAACTACTAGTGTCACATATAAATTCGTTGCTACAGATCCACAGTGTCGTAATACCCTGTAGACCTCCCGGAGCAAACTGAGGTTTTTAAGGGCTTCACACACGAAGGTGTGGTTATACGTTTCTATGCAGCTTCGATCTTTGGCTATTACACAACACATGCCACTGTATAGCAAGGTCACCCTGGACTGGATAACCCCAAAGCTATCCTGTTTTAAGTAGTGGCATTTGGTAAATTGCCGCATTGAGAGTGGACTTGTGAGACTTGGAAGTCACTGTGTCGGAATATCTGGTATAAAGGTGTGTTTGAATGGAACAAGCATTCTGACGTCTGCCTCGTGTCTATTGTGCTCATTGTGTTCATAGAGTCCATTCATGCATTGGCAATACAATACAATACAAGTGGTTGGCTGAGAGTTGAACAACGTAAATGTTCCTTAAACAGCTGTGCTTTTAATTTTATAATTTTAAACATGATTGTTCTAAATCGATTGCTCTATATTTGTTACTAACTATATATTAAAACTATCTGCTTACATTGCTACATTCTTAAGCCTCACCCCCCCCACCCTCCAAATTACAAGCAAGTAAATTAAATTTGTGTGTAGTAAACTTAGCTAACACCGCTCTCACAACAGAAGGAATACAAGTACAGCATGAGTCCCACCCAGCAGAGCTTGTTTGTAAATCGATTCCCCGACACCCAAATAAGGTCCGAGCTGTCCAGCCAGCGCAGGGTTTGTTAGTTACTCCCGAAACAGCCAGAATATGTCTGTAAGGTGTTTCTGTTCTTGAACCTGCTAAATCACAGGGGACCCAACAGCATTGTACTTAATAATTTTTCTGCACTCATGTATGTTTATGTGTTGATCATGGTCTGTACGTTATGTGTGAGCTTGTCCGTCGTGGCATGCATTGCAGCAATGTAAACACATTAGTTTAAGCGCGAGACTTTAACTACCTGTCCAATTAAACATGTGTAAATGTGATCTTTCACCAGCTCAATATTGAGGACTGCAAAATGCTTACAACCCAACATGCTTGATGAGGTTCTAGTACTATCTGCACCGTTCATTGGATAATAAACCTTCAGCGTCTGTGTCTGAGTTTGAGTGATACTAATTATTTTGTCAAGCTAGCTAATGATGTTGAAGTTTTCTGGAATTCCTGATACAATGCTTAGTTACTCATTATTGGGCTGTTGGCATTAGTTGTGCTCGTGATGGAGCAGCGCAGTGAAAGCGCTTCGGTTTTGTGACGATAAACCCACAAGCTCGACTTAAAAAAATCTTCTATCCTCCATCCGTCGACAATCCTCGCTCCGTTCTTCTCTACTATGTTATCTATTACCTTTCTTCTGTTGAATATAGATTTGTTTGTTTTAAAAGACAATTATTTGATTGTTATCGTGAAAAACTTTTGTATGTCTGGGTTTTGTGACCTGACATTGTTTACACAATCCCGTTTTATATTCACAAACATTTCTCATAGCAAAAAACTTATTTACTTTGTACGGTGGCCCTTAAGGTGACATGTCGGTTCCCAATTAGTTTTGTTGCGTGGGCCTGCAACAACATTAACTCGTGGGAAGGTGATAATATGTCGTGGCCAATGACTCACAGATATTAATTTGAGGGAACGTCATAGTTAACTCGTGGAAACGTGATAATACGGTTTTGTCGAGTGGTTACCGACACCATTGTCTCATGGCGCCACGGAGTTTAATTGCGTCAAAAAAAACCTGTGTGACCTATCAAAAATAGAGATAAAAAATATTTTAATTATACATGAAACATTTAATTTAATATTTTGTATATTAATTATGTACGTTACTTTACAGTTACTTGATTAGGTCGCTATTTTTTTATATGTATTGTTTATGCATACTTATTTCTTAGTTCCTGTGCTTATTTTGTGTATCGCTTTACCTAAGTTAACGCTTTTGTATAATCATGCTCAGCATTTGCTATATATTTTGTAAATAACCGCCTCCTGACACAATCATGACAATAAAGTTTTTACTTTATGATTGTAATTTATTGGCCCCATTGTCATGATCAATGAGTGTTTGTTTTTAATTACAAATGAAATCTACGTGATGATTAATTCCTCAACCGAACACTATAGTGTTTATAATTATGGGCTATGACTGTAATTAGGGACAAACGATAAAAATGAAATATATGGTTTCAATCAATGAATATAAAGTGATATAAAATATAACCAATAATAACAGGATAATAATAATAACATAATAATAATAATATTTAATAAATCAGATCCTAATAATATAATAATATAACAAATATTAGCATGGGGGGAAGACGATCAGTTAATGGACTTACACAAGACTGTAGGATGGATAAAAAAAACATTTCTTGCAGGCATTTTATGTTATAGATGCACTCTATGTAACATTATTCCCATGAAGAAACTTCATTCGAATGCTGACTATCCCACGTTTAATAATCACAGCCCCGTAGCCAAGGCCTATGGGTAATGTAATAATTAATAATGTAATACAATTTCTATAACTAAATAATATAATAATTTCTTAATTCGAAGTAAAATATTAATGAATCCATCTCTAGATACTCCCAAGTTGCTAAGGTCACGCAGGTTTTGTGTGGTACGCATTAAACTCGGTGGACACAAAGCGAATGGATGTCATTTATTTCCTTCAACATAGCATCTCGTGGCCACAACCTATTATCATGTTCCCAGGATAAATTATGGATGTGGCGCCATGACAACAACTAAGTGAACTGGTACAATGTCACCCTGTACGGTTCACTCGTAACATTGCTTAATATTACTGTATGTGCCTATCGAGACATTTAGTACTATTAGTGGATTTTGTACTGTTAGTCCTTGTGTAATTTGGTGGGTCCAGGCCTCAGTGAAATGCATAAAATATGGAATTTTATGTAGAGACTGGAAGAATCACTATCATTATTTGATTTAGGGTTTTTTCCGCAGGAACAACAGTGGGAAAATCATAAAATCAGAATGGCTTCCAATCACAGGGACACCGCTTACCCAGTTTCAAGCTTTCTGCAAGTGCATCTCTTTTTTTTTCTTTTTTCCCTTTATTTTTACAGGCAAGTCATTGAGCAACAGGTTTCTTATTTACAATGGCGGCCTGACAAGTGGAATAACCACTTAGGGTAAAGGGAAATAGGGCTCTAAAATAAATACAGAACACTAGAAATACATCACAGGTTAGATTTACATAGATACAATTTAAAACATCAAACATCAATCATCAATCTATTACAATCTTGTTAAAAATAAGATGTTCAGATTTTCCTCTGCAAAAATATTAATGATACCTGAAACAGTCTACTTTCACGATCTGTGCTGTGAGGAGTAGAACATGCCCTGATAGAGAAGGCATTATCATTTGGCTGCAGTTAGAATCGAATAAACTAAAGAAATCCCTTTCATTTCCCCAAAAAAATCTAACCAGTTTGGAACTGGGTCATGTGACCATGATCGGTAAAATGACTTCCTTGAAGTAACCATCACTAACAACTTGCTGAAAGGGAAGTGGGATCTCGTTGTTTACTTTCACTTGGACTGTGCCTACTGCAGTGGCCTCCCCTCCTGAAGTGAAAATGCCACTGGAATTCTTCTCAGAGATCCTAGTTAAACAAACCTCAGCAGAATATGACCACACAACCATCAGAGAAAGCACATCAGAACTATGGAATGACATCAGTTTCCGCTGGTACTGGATGACCTTTTTCATGGGTGGTGTTTGTTTATTTTGCACCCTTGAGGGTGGAGGCCCCTTTTCTCTTTTCATATTTTTCTGGTCAGTTCTTGTTAAACCATATAACTTTATGATTACTTAAGGCTGGTTAATGAGAATATAAAAATGACTGACAAGCGCAATAATAAGATGCCATGATTGTGGGCCTGGTGGGAGATAGTCTTCATTGCAGGCAAATACTTAGAGTGAGTTGAAAGCAGATGTTTTATGAGAGGCCTGTTGGACTTCCCGGATCTGACATCAGCCTGGCTGCAGCCAATCTTTTTCTGAACCCTCCCCTGAAGCCCCAGTGTACAGCACATGTTAGTGTGATATCGAAGTGAAAAACATTCAAGATGTACTTTTGACATTCCAGATCCATTGTTTGCATGTTCTTGTCTGAGGTTTGCTGTATGCATCGTCTGTTGTTCTGCACTGGGGAGGATTGGGACAGGTGACACATGCAGAAGCGTACTGTGGGGTCTGGAGGAGGAACAGCTGCAACTTGACTGCTATGGACACAACTTCAGTTCTGCCAAATGCGCACAGAGATCGAGTCGTCATTCTTTAATTGACCCATGGTACAGTACGTTGGCGCTGCTTCTCTTGTGAACTGTTCCCTTTAGCAATGCACTCTCTTGAGGTGTTAGTTGCAAGCAAACCAAAGGAAGCAGTCATTTTCTCCACAGGGAGAGAAATGTCCTGCTTCATAATTAGAGGACCTGGTCACCTTCATCCCAGCAATGCTGCGCCAGTGATTGGTGTCCTTGTAAAGGAAACAGTTTGGCCATCTGGTACTTATTTTCTCTTTTTCCTGTCACCTCAGATGAGAGGGTCAGTGAACCTTCCAGCACCTCTACACCCCATCTCTCGCTCCTCATGCGTCTTCTAGGAGCACTGTCAGTCCAGGACTATAGCTGCATGTCACATGATATATTATGTGTATTACTGACCTGTGTATATACTTGAATTATATATGATACCTTTATAATGTAATGAAATATGTAGGGACCCAATATACTCTATATAGTTTTGTTTATGTTAAAACTAAAATATATAAAAGAATCAATAATCTATTTCATCACTATTAAATATGTATGACAAACAAATATGCAGGTAATTTAAGTTTATGGTTTAAATAAGCAATTTATGACTTTAAATTAAGTTTATGTGTTTATGTTAAAGCTGTGTAATTTACTGTGTAAATATGATTCACTTTTATGTTTTCACAAATATTTAGAGCCCAAACTGGTACAGATGACAGAGAAATGACAGAAGTTTAAGTAGAATAAATGGACAACGGTTTTTTATTTATGTGCATCTCTGATGTTAGTACATGAGAAATAATGAATTATTTAGTTTTAATCAATAACATATGAATGTATATTTTTGTATAAAATCTATTTTCCAGTGATTTGGTGAACTGGTTTTATGTACTGGTAAGGCTGTATTCTTTACAAGTGTAACTGAGAAGAATAGAAAAAGAGAGTGAAACGACAATCAAGACAACCTATATAAAGTTTGTGGTCACATTCTATATTCAAAGGCGGGTCACCGAAACCAAGTTCAATTAATACTCAACGTATTTTTCACTCTAAAAACCGTGCACCATGTTTTTTTGTGATGCTGAGGAAGAGTATGCATTTGTTCTCTCAGAGTCTAAACACACAAAGCCTCTATTAAAGAGCAGAGCAGCAAATGCTGGAGAGTTTGAACAGGACAATCTCTCTCGCTTTCTCTGAAAGGCTCTATTAATAGAGGTGCTTCCTCTTTTTTCCCAGTTGCATTCCTCTGCCGCCCCGTGCAGAAGTCACCCTGTGAGTGTTCACTCATTCATTGGTTCCTTCCCTCTCTCCCGCCTTCTTTCACTGTGCATCTGAAGCAGACTTTGCATTCATAGGCATTTGGCATCAAAATCTGTCGGTGGAATTCCTCTTGGTGAATGTGACAGATAACGCTGAGAGAGAGAGACAGGCTCGGTCCTCTCAGAGCAGTCACGTTGTGAGCAGTAGAGCTGTTTCTCAAGAGCCCTGGAGCGCTTGGATCCAAGTGATGGTTGACTTCGCTGCGTTGTGGACGTGTTTGCTTCTGCAGATATGTGGTGTTTGCAGTGCAACTCAGAAAAAACGCAGTCTCTGCTTGAACTGGAGCTGGATAGCTGTAAGACTGGACTATAAACTATTGTTTGTGTGCAAGTTTAGGTCTGAACTAATGATTTACAACAGTGTGGTTTGATAATAGAATAAAACAAATGCCATTAAAGAATATTTGTTTATATTGATGTATTCAGTGGATGTTACTGGAAGTGGCCTTTGTTAAGTTGCAGTACATCCGAATTAAGTCAATAAATGTTTCAAAGTGCTGTAAAATGTGTGTGTATTGAAAAGCCTGTGTATACAGAAGCTATGTGCTGTTGACCTGGTTTATGTTAATGTAGCACCGGTGTCATTCATTCTGTAGTCCCTGTAGCAAAGGTCATGTGTGCTGACAGAAGCATTGCTCTATATTTATGAGATGATCACATGGTGTTTTTTTAGCCTGTCCAGCTGAGAGATACAGTGTAACATGACAGTCCACATTTATCACGTCTCGAACACAGAGTTCTTAGAAAGCATAAACTGAATAGTTTTGCATTATTTATTAATCAGAGATGTCCTGGGCATGAGGTTAGACATCTTATTCAAGACTTTCTTGCAGAGTGGTGCGTTAAAGCTTCACATAATGGATTATTTATAATGTCCATTGTTTCCCAGTTGTGTAAGGTCTTGTGCTGTTCTCTGTTAACTATTGGAAGGCCATGAGGCATTCGACAATTCTGGAAGAATTTTCAAATTAAAGTTTGCTGTTTGTGTTTTTTTTTACCTTTTGTTTTCCCCGGTGATGAGTGGAAATCGTGGCCCTGAGTTTTCAGCTCAACACTTGTGTGCTGTGTACTATGTCACATGTTCTGCAGTGCTGAGCTAGATAACAGAATAACACCAGAAAGATCAGCAGGGAACCGCTGCTATCCCTTTGCTGGAGGACACATACAGCCACCTCATATCCTGTGCCAACAGCCCTACAGCAAAACTACAAATCAGCAAACGTGTTATTTTATTGTAATATTGTTTGGTTATGGCGGATGCCTGTGTGATTTCTTTGGCTGCCAGTGATTGTATCATCTAACAATTCAATGACTAATTGCAAAAGGTCTGCATGAGGAGCTACTATGTAGGATCTGTAGTGGCTTTCAGAAGTATTAAAACATTTATGTCACACACACTATGTAACTTTTATGTCAAGTGTCTGCATGCTATTATATTATAGATAACAAAATATCAAAGCAAGTGGCATCAGTAAACTAATTCTGCCAGAGCTTTTCTCAGAACTGACTTCTCTTTTCCTTTTGCATTGACTTTTAAGAAACTGGTGTCAGAGACAAGTCAGTTCTTCTCAAGTTCACACACAGCAGAGTGACCGCAGGTGTAGTTCATCACAGCTATGAACATATTCCACTAACGTTGACAAATCAAAAAAGTCTTGCAATACTCTATCAGTCATTTTGAACTGTACAATCTCATTTGTTGTAGTTATTTTCAAATTAAACCTATTTTTGTGAAACATTGCGCTTGAGCTGTCCCTCTTTAAACATCAAACCAAGTGGCATTTATTTTAGTTATCTAACACAATGAGTTTTAAGTGTGGCTTTGACTCTGTCATCTGGTTCATCTGGTCTGCAGTGTGTTGCAGGCACATACGGAAATCCACTTGAGACGACCAGCATGCTCAAACAACACACACTCACTCACACAGGGCTGACGTCTGCTCTTCATTAACATGATGCATTCCCAAAAAGTCCCAAAGATTTTCTCCTGCCCTCTTTCTCATCCACCTTTATTCACTTGGAATGCCTGGAATTCCCCTGCAAACACCTAGTGGGATTGTTTGACAGATGACACACCACACACACACACACACACAACACACCACACACACACACACACAACAAAAAAAAAGTGTCAAATTACAATTAAATTAAATCATTTCTAACACAATCTATACAATACAAATTGTTTTATTAATAGACAAACTGCAGTGCAACATGAGAGAACACATTTGTCTTTTTGTTTTTGTTTTTTGCTTCTTCAGTTTTCTTGTGGAAATCTTCTGTGGTTTTGGTGGCCAATCTTAATTTACTGTTAGAAACACAATTCAGACTGTGGGCTCTGTGAGTCTGTGAGACTGCAAGAGGAAATGTCATTTTAGACCGTTCTTCTTTCCCCCTCAATCATAAAGCAGCTGTTCCTTTTTAATGTGACCTATGATGGGGAAATGAACCTCACTAGAAGAGCCTGAGTCACTCATGCTTGAGCACACGCACACTTTCACAGAGTTCTGCCAAGATTCAAATCACTAGTTTAAACCTCAGTTACAGAGGCATTCCTGGTGAAGTATCTACATTGAGAGTTGTTTATGAGAACCTATTCAAATATGATTAACATGAAATAATTGATATAATTTCGATGCGTAGATGGAATATGAATTTCAGATTCAGATTGAGGGCCAGATTTACTTACAGCTTGTGTCAGTGCGAGCCCCTTTTTTGGCATTAAAAAACTACTGTCAGGATTTACTAAAGATGCAGTTAAAAAATAAAAATGAGAAGGCATGGTGTCTGTGTTGTGTCTGTGTTGTTATTACATTACACACACCTGATTATCGTCGCTCTGCTTGTTTGCGAACCGATGCTAATTTGTGCTGCTCTTTAGTTGCTGTTATCAACTTAATTTTGGATGCTGCATAAATATCCGTTACATGTTAAAAATGTTAAATCCTAAATGTTACAATTTAGCAGTAAATGCACACTGAAATTCTTCACCATCTCAGCCTGATTTTACATGAGCAGCATGGTTTTCTAAACTGTGTGCTGGCGTTTTCTGTCTGAGCACTGTTAGGCTAGCCACCCGCGAGAGAGGAACGTGTCAGTGTTTGCCAGGACAGATGGTGCATGAGATTCGTCTCGAGAGATATTATGCAAGAAGTGTGAATTTCACTGTGTCTGCAGCACATCTCTATGACTGCATGTACTCTGTGTGAATGTGTGGACATGGCACTCATCTGGTTCCTCACCTATAGTCCCCTATTAATGCCTCACAATTTGTCATGAACAGTTCTGTACTGTATTGTATATAAGGTTGAAAAGTCGATAGCAAGCACTGATATTTCAATACCAATGCTATTTTTACTACTACTTTAAAGCTATGACTAGTCTTCTAGCATGCTTACAGAAGCCCATTACATTTTATATCATTCAAAAAAAAACAAAAAAAAAAAAAACTGATCAACAGGATAATATTTTCGTTATTATATATTTCATTTTTCTAACTTAAATGTAATGAATGAAAGTATATTATATTTTAGGATGAAGTATCAGTAGTGTGTCTTTTGATTAGTTAGAACAGCCTAATAGTTGTGCAGAAGTCCACTGTATTTCACTTTCTAAGGTGTTGGGGGGGGCTTAGTTTACATTTGCCTTCAGCTGCTCCCGCTGCATTGTGAGGTCTTGTTTACAGTTGTTTGTACAGTGATGCATGTGACTAGAGGCATGACAACTTCAAACTCGGAGGAGGAAGTTGTTGAAGGAAGTTTTTTTCTACATTATTTGAGTAAAATCCTGTACATGCAAGTGAGTTCTACGCCGAGCGTGATGTGCTGGGTGTAAAATGATTGGTTTCATCAGAGCAGACTTTGGCTCTCTGCAGGAAACTGAACTGCACTTTGAACTTTGGCTTATAATGGCAGATAAGCAGAAGAAACAGAACTTCTTTGGCAGGAGATCTTTCTTTGGACAACATTCACGTCGAAATTCTGCAAAGAGTAAGAGTCAGTGAGTAATGTTCATGTAAATATGGAAGATATATGCTCTACCTGAAGACTAAAGTAAGCATAGCTGATCCACAGATACATGGCTTAATTAAAATAATAAGGACAGATCTCCTGTTACTGAGTTTGTGTGCTAAGCATGTGCCAGATAGATGTGCAGACCATCAGACAACTCTCTTAACTTGATCACTTGAGTTTATTTGGTAGAATTAATTCTGATTAGGTCTTTATCCAGCTGACAAAATTATTAGTTGTAATAGTAATGCCACTATTTTTTTCCTTTAAGTTTACCATGTTTGTTTCAGCTGTTATCATTCATGAAGATTTTTAATCAAGTCTGCTCTCAGAAGTTGTTTGTTCTGTTAATATTTTCTTACTTTTGCCCCTAAATAGTTGGATTTTGATTCGATTTTTTTATACATTTTCTACCAAAAAAACTTTTGCTAGGTTGTTGCGGGCCGTAGGGATTCTTTTTTTGGTTGCTAGGGGTTTCTGGGAGGGTAATTAGGTGGTTGCTTAATAGACCAAATCCAGATGGACCCTACCAGGCCATAATGTCTCTTTGAAATATCTCTTTCATTAGCAAGGACCACTAATAACTGGGTTTTCATACATTGGCTATTTAATGTTTTTTGTTTGCTTACGAGTTTTGTTGTTGTTGTTGTTTATTTGTGCCTAAAAACTGTATATAATAGCTTTAAGGCAAAGTCATTATTAAGTTCGCAATTAAATTTGTTCGCAATTAATGTTTTCTAAATTTAGTTTGAAACTTAGAATCAATTGCCGAAATCACAGTACTCCTGGTGGATCTAGAAACATGGAGTGTGTTCACCCCTAAATGTTTCTTTATATACTATTATCTTTTTAAATTGAAGAATGAAGGCTGCATTCGCGTAGATCCAATCTTTTGACACGTATGCAATTTTTTGTGCCACCTGTTTACTTAAGTCTCACCTGACTGCCAGAATATACTTGGAATAGTTCTCACAAGTATTGAATATGAGCACAACCAAATGTGATGCTTTATAGCATGCCAATGCTTTTTGAACATTTCTGTCGTGGCTTACAAATTGTCAGAACACTGCATCTGATTCTGGGAAAGGAAGAGGAGGAAAATTTTCTATCTTTGCTTTGAAGTGATCAGTGCAGTCTTAAATAGCATGATTTATGTAACTACCCTCTAATGTTGATGGAATTGTTACGTTATGCCACAGTTTGGTTCTAACATGTAACTTCACTGGCGCTCCGCTGACCATTTCATCATGATTCTGAGTGTGTGAGCATAGGAATCGGAGCACACACTGTACGATACGAGTATTTAGATGCAGGTCAGATGACCAGGAATCACATTTGAAGGCAGAAAAAAATTTATTCCAAAATAAGTCTTATAAGTGTGCTTGAACTTTGAATTTGCATATTAAAACTTTTGCAGCAGCTCACGACATGGCATTCGGGAAAGCAGCTCCAATTAAAAGAAGTTTAACACAAAGCGTAACTTAACAAACTGAAAAGCATTTTGGTGTGAACAGCCACTAAATCGTACTTATTTCAGAGTAACAAAAATGAAAGCTCAATCTAGGTCAGGCATGAAAATGCAGGCTACCACAGAAGCATATAAAAGCTTTGTATATCTAAGCTGGTGTTGGGAATGGTACACTTGGATTTACATAAAAATCGAGGGTGCATCTTTAGAGAGCTTTGAGAACTGTTACAGGACGGGTTATGCAGAAAGCTTAGATACTAAATCATAACTATGGGCATGTACTTGCCCATTAAAACAGTCTGGATGGATTTGTCAACATTAGAAAGGCTAAACAAATGTTTGTGCATAAGCACCGCAGAAAGTTTGCATGAGAATCTTCTGCACATGCAATGTGTGTGAAATTGTTAGTGAATATGACTCATTTAACCATGTAAATGATGTAAATGTGTATTTTAACATTCATTCATTTGCTTTCTTGTCTTGTCTAGTGTGGAGGGGAGTGTTCAAAACTGTGAGCCCGGCCCTTCCTTGGACACCAGCACAGGATATGGCCATGGCCCTGTCACACACAGTTCTGCCTAAAGTCCGGAGCAGTTTGAAAGCCCAGTGTACAGCCACAGCGTCCAGCCAGGCCCACAGCGCCCTCAGCGGCCAAAACTACAGCACTCTCAGTCCATCCTCCGCAAGCAGGCAGAGGAGGAGGCCATCAAGCGCTCGCGCTCCCTCTCTGAGTGCTATGAGCTCTCCACAGACCTGCAGGACAAGAAGGTACAGTGTCCCAGCAAATTAACAGTGGATCAGAGGTGTGAACTTAGCCTATGCTGCATTTCATAGTTTGCACAATCATTATCAACAACGTTAACTTATTCTACTAATACTAACCCTAAACTAACAGTCTGCTAATACTCCAATGAGAGTTAGTTGACATGAAGTTTAGGTACGGAGTAGGATTAAGGGATCTAGAATATGGTCATGCAGAATAAGGCATTAATATGTGCTTTATAAGTACTAATAAACAGACAATATGCTATTAATATGCATGCTAATAATAAGCAACTAGTTAATAGTGAGAATCGGTTCCTAAGCTAAAGTGTTACCAAAATTTCATACACTATAGTTAGTAGAATGTCTAAAGTGGACTATTAAAATGAAGTATAACCAAAAACACTATTGTTTATACAATATGTGTTGTAACTTTCTAATTAACCCTAAATGGTTTGTTATGATACCGTCTTATTCATATGTTTCTTGGTTTTCTAAGATGGAAATGCTTGAGCGGAAATACGGAGGCCGTTTCATAACCCGTCATGCTGCACGCACCATCCAGACAGCTTTCCGCCAATACCAGATGAACAAGAACTTTGAGCGTCTCAGGAGCTCGATGTCGGAGAACCGCATGACCCGCAGGATCCTTCTGTCCAACATGAGGTTGCAGTTTTCCTTTGAGGGACCTGAGAAAGTCCACGGCTCTGTTCTGGAGGGGAGGCAAATGTCTCTCCTGGACGATGCCAGCCAAGTAGGAGGCATGGTGCAGGCTGGAGAGATGGTTCCTGTCATTTTGGAAGGCCCAGAAACTCAAAACGACTTAACAGACACAATCACAGAACTAGAGGACACTTTCTCGAGGTCGATCGATGACACACTGACCTGTCGTAGTCTGCACAAAGAGGAGCTGCATCCCGAGCAGGCGGCTTGTGAAGAGGGCATGCAGCCAGATGATGAGCTCCCTCAGCCCCATGAGCACCACAAGCTGGATGAGATGTGTGACGTGACGCTCTTCATCGATGAAGAGGAGCTCTCTCCACTGGTTCAGCCTTCCAGCTCTGAGTCTGAGCAGTGCATGCAGACTATCGGCTGGTCCAAGGATGACAAGGTGGACACAGACACTCCTTCCTTCGAATGCCAGGGGCCGCGGCTCTGTGCAGATTTACCCCAGCTGACCATCGAGCCTCCCACCGACAGCTCCACAGATGTAAGCGATCGCTCTGAGCATGGTTTGGTCCAGCCACAAAATATTCACGAACAGACTGTAGCAGCACCACGGGCAAGTCCCAAATCAGTCGCACATGGACTACCTCCTAGAGTTCCCTCGCTTTCTCGAGATGAAGAGCCGCTTAGACACCGGCAGGTGGAGAGCCACCTGGCCACCAACGGCAACCGGCAGAGCAAGTCCGAGTCAGAC
Source organism: Cyprinus carpio (assembly GCF_018340385.1). Lineage (NCBI taxonomy): Eukaryota > Metazoa > Chordata > Actinopteri > Cypriniformes > Cyprinidae > Cyprinus > Cyprinus carpio. The sequence continues at coordinate 582,936 of NC_056594.1, read as the reverse complement.
TTCTCAGACGGAGACAATGACAGTATCAACAGCAATTCAAACTCCATTGACACGATAAACTCAGAATTGCCATCTAGAGACGAGAGTCTGAGAGAACAGAGTCTCAGCAAACACACTTACCACAAAGACACTCGCAACAGCTGGGACTCTCCAGCGCTCAGCAGCGATATCATGCGCAAGAGACAATACCGCATCGGCCTCAACCTCTTTAATAAGTATGTATTTCAGTGGTTACACATAAATGTTATATTTTTATTATATTATACATACTTTTTATATTTTAATATTTTATTTTTATATTTTCCTTCAGTCTTATGTTTTTTATTATCCTTTTATTTGTTGTTTAGGTGTATTTCCACTAATTTTATCACCAATTTGATCATAATTTAGAAAAAGTGGGACTCTAGAGGGAATTATATAATTTTCACAAAACTTTGAACTTTCAAGAAATCACGTTTTCACAGTACCAGGACAGTGACTGCAGGATCTTTAACTATTACTTTCAATTCAGAATATGCAGTTACAGCCTAGCAAGCTATCAATAGTCATTTATCCAAGCCCAAATCTAAAACATCATATTATTTATGCCCCACAACAGTAAGTTTGTAATTCATGTACTGTATAAAACTGTATAAACAAAATGTTTTAGGGTTAAATGTTTCATGGTTGATGATCAGTGATCAAAATGAGCAAAATTGGCCAGGATTAGTCTTGGTTAGCAAACAATACTCCATCACATCACCTAATTGCCTTATTAAGCTTGATGAGGAAAATAACTAGGACTGTAAGAGAGATGTTTGTTTCATGTGGTCTTTAAAGAGACTTATGATGTCTGAAACATCTAAGCATTTTTATATAGAAATGTCACAGCATAACAAGGTTGAACAGAAATTGTAGAAACATAACCTGCCACGAAAAGGCATTTTAGACTAAACAGTGAAAGCATGAAATTGCGACGTCAATAAAAGCAAATGTAGTTTTAATCTGTGTAAGTCAATAAAATGTAATTGCAATCATAAGGGGATGCAAGTAAAATAAAATAAAAATAAATTAAATTACAAATAAACTTTGTTCCATTTTAAACTTTTGCAGTTCAATTTATCAAATAACTCAAATATTAAGTTCACCATCCTGTTACATCAGTAGGCTAGTCAGTCAGGGATTGCCATTGCACAAAAGCAGATAACAAAATTATTCAGAACCATTATTTTATTTTTTTCTAACATATAATCCTGCTCACTCTCTAATTTCCAGACATGTATGAAACTGTTTGTCAAACGCAAATATAAAAAAGAGAAGTTCTTATATTCCACACTGGAATGAGAGTACAAATCAAAACTGTGTGTGTATGGTGTTTAGCTTTTTTTCAGAGAACATTTCAGAGGGACTGTCTGTGGTTAGCTGTACAATTATTCAGCTACTTATCACACAAAGATGTCATAACTCTAAGGAGTTTTTTTTTTTCTTTTTCAAATAATGTTTTGCATTGCATTCATGTTTCCTTTTGCATGTCCTAAACCAACATTGATGTGGTATGATTTTGAGTTTTCAGTAGAATGAGACGTTAACTTGCTGATCTACTTTCAGAAAGCCAGAGAAGGGCGTCCAGTACCTGACGGAGAGGGGCTTCATTCCTGACACGCCCGTGGGTGTGGCCCACTTCCTGCTGCAGAGGAAAGGCTTGAGTAGACAAATGATTGGGGAATTTCTCGGGAACAGACAGAAACAGTTCAACAGAGATGTTTTAGAGTAAGTATTTACATTTTTCATAATTTTTTTTATTTATATGTCTACATTTATAATTGCCACTTTCCACAAATAAAATACACACAGGTACAAATTACAGACGTAAATCCCATGTTTTGTAGAAAAAAATTGAAGTGGTGTTCTGTTGCAGCTGTGTGGTGGATGAGCTGGATTTCTCAGGGATGGAGCTGGATGAAGCTTTGCGCAAATTCCAGGCTCAAATCCGGGTTCAGGGAGAGGCACAGAAGGTGGAGCGCCTGATTGAGGCTTTCAGGTGTGCTATCACATTACAGAACATACAACTAGTATACAGACATACACTAAACAATCATTCATTCAATATAACTGCAGATTTTAGAACTGCAGTGTTATAACTTAGAAATGACAAATACACAACTAGATCAGCACTAGATCATTTTCATTGCTTGTTATTGTAATGTTTTAACATGATTGACCAGAGTTACAGTGATCTGTGGTGTGTCTTTGTTCAGCCAGCGCTACTGCATCTGTAACCCTGATGTGGTCCGTCAGTTCAGAAACCCTGACACCATCTTCATCTTGGCTTTCGCCATCATCCTCCTCAACACAGACATGTACAGCCCCAATGTCAAGCTCGAACGAAAGATGAAACTTGAGGACTTCGTCAAGAATCTACGAGGTTTTGATTGAAACACACTGTTGTTTTCATGCTAATAAATGAGCTAACATTCACATCCATAAATCACATCCGTCAAGGATGAGTCCGTGGCTACAGCTCAACTGAACACCGGATAGATAGGAAAACAAAACAAATACATGTGTACTGTAGTGTATATTGTATACCTCTGTGTTCCAGCTGTAAGGCCAGTCTTGTGTTTTTGTGTTGGAGGGGTTGATGATGGCGAAGACATCCCTCGGGAGATGCTGGTTGGGATTTACGAGCGGATCCAGAAGAAGGAGCTCAAAACCAATGACGACCACGTGACTCAGGTGCAGAAGGTGGAGAAACTCATTGTGGGCAAGAAGCAAGTAGGTTCCTCTTAATACTGCTCTATGAAACTGTACTAAATTTGCTAAAAGATGCAGACTTTTGTTTTTAATCCCCTGACAGAATTTCAGAGATTGAATGTCTTAAACACTATCCATGTAATTGCTGAGGATAATGAGTCTATCAGTTGTAGAATAAGACGTCTGATCATTCTTCAACAATTCAGATACGACACTTTTGAATTTTGAAAAGTGAATTGCATTAGTTCACACATATATCTTGACTTTTTTATCTTACATTACAGATGGGATCACTTCACCATGGCCTTGGATGTGTAAGTATACTTCATGATACAGTATATACAGCAGCTGTCTGTCTGTGTGTGGCATATCATCACTCCTTTACGTCACTACTACAGGCACTTTGCATCTTTCATTTTCTTATCTGAGCCTAAAGTCATACTGCATATTTTGTGCTGGATGTAGAACTCTAGATGCAGAATTTAAATACTGATACATTAGGTATAGATTTGGTAACAGATCCAAATATCTCATGAACACTTGACAATAACTGTGGAACACACAACACTATTTATACACTCATACACTCATACACTTATTTATCTAACACACATACTTAGTCTACACTTCAAATTTGCACATAATATACCTGTACATACAAAACTGCCTATTGTAATATACCTGCACATACAATTGTCAATTTATATATTGTTATTCCTTACTTACTTTTTTCTTTTTTTTATTCTTTTATTATCTGTTTTTGTTCTGTCACTGTCATTCTGTTGCACTGCGGAAGGTTCTGCCATGAAAACAAATTCCTTGTATGTGTAAACATACCTGGCAATAAAGCTCATTCTGATTCTGATTCTGATAATCTAACAGAAAAGTGAGTGAATGAGTGAAGAATGAGTGAAATGCTTTGCATGTCATGTAAATGAATCTGACTGTGTGTGTATGTACCTACAGTAGTCAAAGGGATAGTTCATCCAAAAATGAAAATTCCGTTATCATTAACCTCAAATTGTTAGAAAAGTAAGATATTTAGAAATATTTAGAAAAATGTTGATAACCACAGTTGCTTGTAGCCATTGACTTCCATAGCATTTTCCCCCATGTGTGTGTGTGTGTGTGTGTGTGTGTGTGTGTGTGTGTGTGTGTGTGTGTGTGTGTGTGTGTGAGAGAGAGAGAGTATGAGTGTGAATGTGTGTGTGTTCAGCAGAAGAAAAAAACTTGCACATTTTTCTGTGTGCATAAATGCTTACATAAATTTCATTTTTTGGTGAACTATCCCTTTAACCATATTTTGGATGCAAATTTGTCCTAATAATCGAACTAAATCTTATAAAAGCTCCTCTTTTGGGGGACATCCTGTGAAAGCAATATTAAAAAAGGAAATTAAGTGTAAGGGTGTGTTAGGTTATAGATTAATGACTAGGTCTGTATAAAAACAATAGAAGAGAGAAAATATCATAGCTCAGCATAAAAATAGGCGTCAGTGGAAAGTCCCCACCACTATAGAGAAACAAACATGTTTGTGTGTGTGTGTGTGTTACAGGTTCTGTCTCAGGCCCATCGCAGGCTGGTGTGCTACTGCAGACTGTTCGAGGTCCCAGATCCCAACAGACTGCAAAAACTGGGGCAGCACCAGCGGGAGATCTTCCTGTTTAATGACCTCCTGGTGGTGAGAGATCAATAAGATACACATAACAAATGATATTAGCACGTTACGACATCTATTAAAGCTAAACACTCAAATATCTACAAATGTGCTGATGCTGATCACTGTGATTTCTGCAACTTTGTGACAGGTTACCAAGATCTTCCAGAAGAAGAAAAATACAGTGACATATAGTTTCAGGCAGTCTTTCTCTCTGTATGGGATGCAAGTGATGCTCTTTGAGAACCAGTGTAAGAAATATGAAAACAATCAATCTTTCTGAGTGGAAGAGCCATAAAAAAGTGCCATAAAAAAAAAAATCAATATTCATTTTTATCACTTAAACCATTGTAATGTAAATTAATAACTCATCATTCTGCCAGTGTTTGTCAGTGCGGTGTGAATTAGCCTAAAGAATCCAAATAAATACATAGTTAATTTATTTCCCTTCATATTGCTTAAGTTATGCTTTCTCATTTTTCTTATTTTCTCAGTCTATCCAAATGGTATCCGGCTGACTTCAGCCATTCCTGGTGCAGACTTCAAAGTCCTGATCAATTTGAATGCTCCCAACTCTCAGGACCGCAAGAAATTCACCAGCGACCTGCGAGAGTCCATTGCTGAGGTCCAGGAAATGGAAAAGTACCGGATAGAGTGTAAACAAACCTTTATTCTTCCTCATCCTCACCATTACCAAACCAGTTTTTTTTTTTGAGCTGCCCGTATAGTTTTCAGCCATTGCTGAGCATCAGTAGTAGTAACAGATGCAGAATCACAGTTTTTAGGATTAAAGAGAGCAAAAACACTTTTATATACTGCAAAAATAAAAAATAAAAAATCTTCATGATCTCCATGAAATCTATGATTTCACAGTCATGGTCTCATTAACATATGACTGTCCATATTTACATATTGATGGATATTCAGCTTTGCAGGAATGCTGTTACTCATTTCACATGTGACAAGGTCATCTAGTATATATTATAATGCTAATTTACTGTACATGTTTGATTGGAAGGGGCAGACTCAGAGGCTATGTTACCTAATCAGAATCCCAGTCGGGCCCAAATCAGATTTTTTTTTGGATGACCATATAAACATTAAAAATCTAACATTTTCAATTCAGATCCGGGCCACTTTCTAGTGTAAAAATAAATTAGATATGCGTCTGATTTCTTGCATTGTGACTCCTATATGTATGTCAGATCAGAAGAGGTTTTGTATCATTTTTACATCTAACTCAACATTCTTTAATATTTTTTCCCCCTGTGTTTGAGTTACCATTTCTCTCATTTGACTTATTATTTCTCTCTCTCTCTCTCTCTCTCTCTCTCTCTCTCTCTCTCTCTCTCTCTCTCTCTCTCCAGGGCCATCTGATTATATGCTAAATACATTAAACTGACATTAGCTTTAATATAGGAAGGATGCTGTATGACTCTTTCATGTGTTTGCTATACGTTTGAAATGATTGTTGACTGTATGTATGTTTGAATGTTTGTAGCTGAGCTGGAGAAACAGAAAGGAGTGGTCAGACCCAGTATGTCTCAGAGCATGTCGGGCCTAAAGAAGGAGACTGGAAATGGCACCAAGGGCCGCACTAGTCTGGATGACACGTACGCCATGGGGGAGGGGCTAAAGCGGAGCACGCTCAGTAGCTCCTTGCGTGACCTTTCTGAAGCAGGTGAGTTCAGTATATCTGATGTACTGATGAACAGATTTGCCTTTCTGCTCAGCAAAACCAGAGAGTAAATTATGTTTTGTTTGTTTGATTCCTCATGTAGAATGATATTCCTCAAGTTTAAACATTTCTTAACATTTCTTAATCTTATCTTTCCACATTTAAATATATTATAAATTATTTTTTCTTTGGTAACATAAGATGCCTGCAGTATGGGTCCTACAATGTCTGCAGTATGTATTCACAAAATGAAGAAAAAAAAATTGATGGCACACAAATGTTCATTTGTGGTGTGAATAGGTCCAGGGTTTATATTCTGAATCGTTATCCACAAGTAATATTTGATCGTGGCAGTGTTAGAATGGTGTCCTGCTCAAATGAGGTGTTATTAAAATAATATTCCAGGTTCAGTTCAGTTGAACAGCATTTGTGGCATAATATTGATTAAAATAAATCTGCTCAGACTTAGGAGGTTCTAAAAGCAGAAATAATTTTATAAAAGCTGTATTTGAGCTGTAAAGTTGTTTCAATTATCACTTTTTTTTTACAGTCGTTTTAGGGTTTGAGGTATATAGGGTTTATACATTGCTAAATTGTGTAATAAGCAGGTAGTTAGTGATTTAAGACCAACACATATTGTTTTCTTCTTGTGGCTCCACTATTTAAAAAGTAAGTGTTTTAACATCTTTGAATTGACTTTTGAGCTGAGGTTTAAAATGGCAGAGTTGGATTTGTGTGCTTTCAGCAAAACATCCCATTGCCCCCTTTGGATTTCTCAGACTCCTCCATTGCTCTGGCATTCTATATTCTTTCCCGCTAATACACCTGCTTCCAGCAGTTTTGATGAGAGTGTGGAAAGAGTCCAAGTAGATCCATTTCGGCATTTGCCTTTTGGTTCAGTGGTGACGCTCCTTGGGAAGTGTTTTTCTGCAGGTGCGGCCTCAACTACATTTGTACAAGATGTGTGTAGAGTGTATAGCTGCTCAGTATTTGCCTGTTAAAGGGATTCTCCACGCCAAAAATAAAATTTTGTCATTATTCGCTTACCCCCATGTCGTTCCAAACCCGTAAAAGCTTTGTTCATCTTCGGGACCAAATTTAAGATATTTTGGATGAAAACCGGGAGGCTTGTGACTGTCCCATAGACTGCCAAATAAATAACAGTGTCAAGGTCCAGGAAAGTATGAAAAACTTCGTCAGAATAGTCCATCTGCTATCAGCGGTTCAACCGTAACTTTATGAAGCGACGAGAATACTTTTTGTACACGAAGAAAACAAAAATAACGGCTTTATTCACCAAGTCGTCTCCTCTGTCTCTCCCCACATCACCATAGCGCCATTTTGGAAAACACCTGCTGAACGCAAACTGTGTACACTCTTCTGTGTCAGCCGTGACACAAATTTTCATTGTGGAGTGGAGTATCCCTTTAATAATGTCTCTTTGGAGAGACACTCACTTGTCTCCTGTTTCAGGCTTAGACAGCTAAGGCATTTCCAGCCTTTCTTTTTTCCATCTTGGGTATTCTCTTTAGTCTTTGAAGGTTTGATGCATTCTCCGTTGGAGCCATTAGAGTCAGGAGGAGTTTTGTTAGTGGTCCTGACATCTCTCAAAAGGATTGAAGATTTGCAGGCTTTATCTGTGAACTCTTGTGGATCTTCTTGTTGGGGATTCCTTAACTCTTATTGGGGGCTCCGGAACTCATGTCACGGTTGGAGATGCTTTTGACACCATGGGGACAGATGATGGAGACAGAGCCAATGGAAGTGGAGACCTAAGCACAGTCGGAGACCTGAGGTGACACCGGAGGCATAGGGGGCCAAAATGAATCCACAGGCTTGTGGGACCGAGGAAATGAGGGCCTGGCAGGCCGGTATGGAGTCTGTGGAACTGAGGACCAAGGTGGACCCAGAGGGAAGGAGGAGCCCAGCATAGAGTTTGAAGGATGAGGTGTAGCCAGAAGACTTGAAGACCGTGTTATAGGCAGGTCAATGACTGACCAAGGCGGAATAGGAGGGACGAGGGAGTCTGGTGGATTCTGAGTACTTTTGGACCCCGGTGGAGCTGTGGGAGTAACTGAAGTGTCAGAAGACTGAGCTGAAGCCAGAGGGTCAACACCCCAAGGTGGGGCTGGCTGACACGAAGCCCAAGGTCGATCCGGATCAGCAAACGAGGAGCTGAAGGGCTGAGTGAAGCCAGTGGAGACAGAGCTGAAGAATTGGGAAGTTTAGAGGCCAGCTTCAGCTCACCTTCAGTGGCGAAAGTGTGGGTGGAGCTTTATCCATACCCTCGAATTCCACAATGACTCCCACAATGACAGACGATGTTGTCGGCTCATGCACCTGGTCAGACGTTTCATGAGGCTCAGGCTCTGGGGAGATGGCAGGTTCAGTCGCATGGTTCACTTGTGTATAGCGGCAGGCTTGGGATCTCCGTCTGCAGTGGCCTCTGGCAAATGTTCTGTGCAGTGGGGTGATGGCGATGGCTCAGCTCTGGGTTGAGAGTGGGACTGTTGGATGAAGGCCAGTCCATTGTTCACCAGCCCCCACTACACAAACATGCGAAATCTTCCCTTTAGCAATCCACTGGAAGACGGGCCTCTGACATGGAGAAAAAAAACACACATCAAGCAGTCCGGGAAGCAAGTCAAGTCAAGTCATCTTTATTTATATAGCACTTTAAACAAGAAAGATTGCGTTAAAGCAACTGAACAACATTAATTAGGAAAACAGTGTGTCAATAATGCAAAATGACAGTTAAAGGCAGTTCATCATTGAATTCAGTGATGTCATCATGCAGCTCAGTTCAGTTTAAATAGTATCTGTGCAATAATTGCAATCAAGTCAACGATATCGCTGTAAATGAAGTGTCCCCAACTAAGCCAAGCCAGAGGCGACAGCGGCAAGGAACCAAAACTCCATCAGTGACAGAATGGAGAAAAAAACCTTGGGAGAAACCAGGCTCAGTTGGGGGGCCAGTTCTCCTCTGGCCAGACGAAACCAGCAGTTCAATTCCAGGCTGCAGCAAAGTCAGATTGTGCAGAAGAATCACTCTGTTTCCTGTGGTCTTGTCCCGGTGGTCATCTGAGACAAGGTCTTTACAGGGGATCTGTCTCTGGGGCTTTACCTAATTAATGCAGCCTAAAAATCCTTTAACGGATTTGGATATTAGAAGTGTATTAGTATGTTATGTGTAAGCCAGGTTAAAGAGATGGGTCTTTAATCTAGATTTAAACTGCAAGACTGTGTCTGCCTCCAGAACAATGTTAGGTAGGTTATTCCAGAGTTTGGGTGCTAAATAGGAGAAGGATCTGCCGCCCGCAGTTGACTTTGATATTCTAGGTATTATCAAATCGCCAGAGTTTTGAGAACAGAGCGGACGTGGAGGACTATAATGTAACAAGAGCTCATTCAAATACTGAGGTGCTAAACCATTCAGGGCTTTATAAGTAATAAGCAAGATTTTAAAATCTATACGATGTTTGATAGGGAGCCATTTCAGTGTTGACATGACCGGGCTAATATGATCATACTTCCTGGTTCTAGTAAGAACTCTAGCTGCTGCATTTTGGACTAACTGGAGTTTGTTTACTAAGCGTGCAGAACAACCACCCAATAGAGCATTACAATAGTCTAACCTTGAGGTCATAAACGCATGGATTAACATTTCTGCATTTGACATTGAGAGCATAGGCCGTAATTTAGATATATTTTTGAGATGGAAAAATGCAGTTTTACAAATGCTAGAAACATGGCTTTCTAAGGAAAGGTTGCTATCAAATAGCACACCTAGGTTCCTAACTGACGAAGAATTGACAGAGCAACCATCAAGTCTTAGACAGCGTTCTAGGTCATTACATGCAGAGCTTTTAGGCCCTATAATTAAAACCTCTGTTTTTTCAGAATTTAGCAGTAAGAAATTACTTGTCATCCAGTTTTTTATATCGACTATGCATTCCGTTAGTTTTTCAAATTGATTTCACCGGGCCACGAAGAAATATAGAGCTGAGTATCATCAGCATAACAGTGAAAGCTAACACCGTGTTTCCTGATGATATCTCCCAAGGGTAACATGTAAAGCGTGAATAGTAACGGCCCTAGTACTGAGCCTTGCGGTACTCCATACTGCACTTGTGATCGATATGATACCTCTTCATTCACTGCTACGAATTGATGGAGGTCATATAAGTACGATTTAAACCATGCTAATGCACTTCCATTAATGACAACAAAGTGTTCTAGTCTATGCAAAAGAATAGTTTGGTCAATTGTGTCGAACGCAGCACTAAGATCCAATAGCACTAATAGAGAGATACAACCACGATCAGATGATAAGAGCAGGTCATTTGTAACTCTAAGGAGAGCAGTCAGGCACACCAGCTTGTTGAATCATTGGTATGGTCCTCCCAGTGGACCATCCCACTGCTCCAAGCATAGCAACTGAACGACTGGCAGGTCCATAATCAAATAGGGAAAAAACCCTGCAATGCCGTCTGAGTCCATTCTTCTGTCACTTTCAGTGGCTGTGAAGAAGTTCAGGAACACAGGAAATTGCAAAAAACTGACTTAGATCGTAAATCCAACACGGAGCACTCTGGAGAATCACTAGGAAACACAACCACACAAAATATAGACGAGAACAGACAAAGGAGCTGAGGAAACAGGGCTTATATAACAGGAACATAATCAAGGTAAAACAGCAGGTGAGAAGGAACTAATTACCAATCAAGGAAACTAAATGGAAAAGCAGGCAAACAGAAAGAAACTAAAAAACTAAAATGCACAGGAGCTGTCAGTACCGATAGCCTTGTAGGCAGTGCCATATTATAACAGCATTGCACTTTGGGTGTCTCAAGTTTGAGTCCTGGTTTGGTCCTCCTTTCTCTCTCCCACTTCAAAAAATAAAAATAAAGAAATAAAGAAATATTAAAAAATATGTTATTTTTTCAGGTCAATTTGCAATTCAAAAGCACAAAAAGTCTGCTGTGTTTATATTATATTGAAACTGATCTTTCAGTCTTACATTTAATTTATCCAAGTATTTGTGAGCACCATGTGTCTTGGCTTGTGTATTTGCTAAAAAGTCTCAGCTTGCTGTGTTTTTTCATCAGTTTAGAGTAGAGGGATGTTACAGGTGTGATCTTTAATTCTACTGCATGTCTGGGGCAGGCAAGCATGGGCGCTGTACCAGTGCAGGATCTCTAGACAGCAGTTTAGAAGTAAGTAGACAGTGGGAGGGAATTATTTGATTTGATAATGTGTAATGCACATTTCTTTGCATCTTCTGTGCTTCATGGGTTTAAATGGTCCATTCTCTTCTTTACTGTAACATATTTATTGATGCCTAACCTGCCTGCCTGCTCACATGCATGTACTGCTCACCTACTGAAACTGGTGCTTGTCTGTAAGTGCAGGTGCTCAGAAAGACCTGGTGCCTATTTTTAAGCACGCATGTTTTTTTCAAACAGTCTGATGATGGCTTATTTATGTTCATGCAAATCTGTTCTTTTAGTTCTTTTTTAAAGGGTCTTTCACTTGTGTTGATGAACCTAACACACACAGACACAGAGTGAAACTTTTTTTTTTATTTACTTTTTTTTTTTTTTTAATTTACATTTTTACACAAATTGCTTTTCTTTAATCAAATGCCTGGTGTCCCTGCAAGTTTCATCAGATCATGCTGACTGGACCTTTGAAGACTAAGACAAATGTGGATTTCAGTCTGGTTTGTTCATGCATTATATTTCATGCTTTTTTTTTTTTTTTTTTTTTTTACATTTCATTTTGATGGATGATTTGAGTATTCATTAATAGTGGATTGCTGCTTAGATCTTCATTTACATTTACATTTACATTTATGCATTTGGCAGACACTATTATCCAAAGTGACTAACAGTGCATTCAGGCTATACATTTTTTTACCATGATCTTCTTACCTTATCCATTTAAAATATCTAACATTGGGAATCAAACAATGTAATTGTCTGTCAAAGATAAATAAACAATTGGATTGAATTGGATTTGTGCAGACCACATTCTCACAGAATTGTCTGGAGTGTTTTTTTCATTCATTAAAACAGTACCATAGAAAAAACAGAGCGCATGTATTTTATATACAGTACCATTCATGCCTTTTTGTAAACATTCTAAAGGGATATGCAACCGCGCACAACCTTTTTTTTTTACCTCTCACAGGAATGATGCATTTTATAGATGCCATGTGTGTTAATTTAAAAAATAAAGAAAAAAAGTGTAACAATGTAATAAAAAGTACAGTGCAATAATGTAATACCAACACTTTGTAGGACAGTCTTCATTTTACTACCATGCAGTTTCCTGTCAAAATGAAACAAAAGCATGCATGTTCAGATGTTCATGATGCCACCAAGTGGATTAACTATGGCTACAGCCTGCAGCGAAAACTGTCTCAATAAATTGGCATGATTCTGTTCAGGCTTTAAAGGTTGATCCCAACTGCTGACCAGATTTAGAGCTGCTAAAACAGCATTTAAGTGACTGATATAAAAGGCAACTTTTCATCAATAATTTTTTTAAAACCTACGGAGAAAATAGGATATCAAAGCTTCTGTAAAAGGGTGCAGTCATCGACATGTCTGTATTTACTTAACATCTTAAAGTGTAAGATGAATGGCTTTAAACATGTCTCTCCTCACAGGGCTCCATCTTTAGCAGTCCTCCTCTGTGTCAGAGAGAACCTTCCTTCCAGGAGCATCTGTTTCCTAAAAGACACTTTGCTCCAATCTCCTCCTCCTCCCTCCTTGTTTCAGTTTTCGACAGCAGTCACGAATCCTCCACCGTAGCACCACTCCCCACTAGCACACAGCCAACGTGGCCTGGACCTCTTCAAACAGCTTTCACACGTGCTGTGCAATAACCATCTGCCTGACACAGAGAACAGCACATGATCACCAAACACAAGCCTTGTGCTATCAGCATACTGGTGTGAGCTTTAAACAGACACGTGATGAGCAAAACCATACCAGAGCCATACCAGCCAGTCCCAACAGTGCAGAAACTGCATCTGTGTTTGATGTTACTCATACTTCTAGCATTCTGCCTTCGGGTGAATGTCACAAAATTAGAATTCTGACAAAAATTTATTATTTGCATAAATAATACCAAGGACCATTGAGAAATATTGCATTGTAACATAGTTTTCATGACACATTTTGTCTTACTGTAATGCATTTAAAGTTATAATAATAATTATTATTATTATATTATTTATTATTATTATTATTATTATAAATAATAAAATTACAATTAATATTATAAAAAATAATATTAAAATTATAAAGATTATCATCATCATCAAATAGTTTTAAGTATGTTCCTGGAAAACATACTGTAATAAAACAACAATTTTTCAGTTAATATTAGCATACATTAAAGCCAGCAACCATGCTGCACAAATATTTTTACAAGAATCCACATTGCAATAATATAGTTCTTATAGGAATCACTATTTTTTTTTTTTTTTTTTTTTTTTTTATTAATTGTGCTTAATATCAGCAAAAAATCTTAATGGTCCTAAATATGGATTTTGTTGCCTTTATGGAAAATATGATTGCTTATTTATTTATTTTTTTCCTGACCTTTTTTTTTTTTTCATTAGATTTGCCCTGTCAAGGTTATAAAAACATACAACAAAATAGTAGGTTTGCTTGTATTCCTGTTCATTCATACTAGCTGAATGAGAGAGTAGATGTTCTAGCGCTGTATTAGTCGTAGATGACAGCTCTACATGTTGTCTTATTAATCATTAAGGAACGTGCCAATGACCACTGCACCCACTACAGTATGTTTCATGTTTAGGACAGTAGTGTAACTGAAACCATTGTAAGCAAAAAAAGCGATGTTATAGGATACTGTAAAATATGTATTCACAACTTTTGAGAACAATATCTTGGTCAGTTTGAATTGAGAATATATTTAAAGAAGTATGCTACTAGAAAGCTTCCATTGTGATCTATTATGAGGTGATTTTGAAGCACAAATGCAGTATGAACTGCTCAACTACAGTGAAGTTGTACAGCATTATATGAATCTTACAGAGATGTTCAAATATGTTTGCATGTCTGGAGTAAGTTTTTTTAAGAAATTATTCAGATTTTATTATTATTATTATTTTCATATTTTTCTTTTCCTTTGGAGGAAAATCCTGGACTTCTGAGGGCCAGTGACAGAATTATTTTTCTATATTTTATGGATTGTTCTTGTTTGTTTTTAAGTGCAATATGTTTGTCATGATGACGTGGTCATGGCCGGAGCATCTTTACTATTACTTCATCATAGTGGCGTGGAGATTCTCATTGAACAAGTGTTTTTACATTGAATGAAACGTCAAAGTGATCAGCTAGGCTTTAACTGTGATTTGTTATTGATGTTGTTCTTGGGTGTTTATTTATTATTGAAAATAAACCAGTGTTACCATGGCAATGAAGTGCAATCATGTAAAAAAGTACTCTTCTTTTTTTTACTTTTTAAACAACCAGGAGATGGTTTCAGGTGAATATTCTGCTATATTATGCAAGCATCTGTATGTTTAGAGGAATGTATATCTAGAAATTAACTTTTGGTCTGTGAAGTCAGGCAAATGAAAATGATTGTTGTAAAGATGCATTCTGATCAGATATATAAGCTGAAAATTGAAGAACAAGTTTTCCATATTTTTCACTATCAAAATTTTATAATCTTTGCTTCAGAGCACATTTTTATGACCCCAAACCAAAGCGGTAGGTTTTCTTTTCAACATATCACATATATTGAGTGCAATATTCATTCTGATGTACTAAAGTCAACATGAAAGCAGATTAAACTGACCCTATGCTTTCTTAACACATTGCTGGTTTTATTGTGCACAATTCACTGGTGCACATTAATTCAAAGAAAAAAATGGTCTTCTTATTGAAATATTTTGCTTGAAATAATCACACCCTCTTATTTCTCAACCCGGCTCCTCCAATCACGTCATTTTTTTACAATCTGGTCAATCCCTGGTGGATAAAAGAAATTCCTGCCTCACATTTTTCATTTTTAATATCCTATTTTTCTCTGAATTAAGGAAATAAAATGTGTTTGAGAATGTTGATTCATGTTGACTTTAAGAGATTTTTCTCTTAAAAAATCTTGCATCTAACACTTTCCAACGATTTTTTTCTGCATAAAATATTGAAAAGATGAGAAGGTATTTAAATGTTAGACAGATGCCCCAAAAATGCACTGAAGGTTCAAATGCATCATTCTTTTTTTGTCCACCGTGAGCTGATCAACACTCAGCCTTAACTCTTTTATTTCACTTTACCTCTCTTTCTTATTATTCTGTATATTTCTTACTCTCCCCTTCTACGTGTTTCATCTTAGCAGCATTTCTCGTGCTCGACCTGTTGTTCTGTACTGTGTTGTGTGTTACTGCAGATAATGCAGCTCATCCATGTCCCACTATAAGCCCATGTAAAGAGGGCTTGTAAAGACACATTTGAGCAGTAATAAATATATTAGGGGACCAAGCTGAATCATTGTGTATATAGTGTGTATAATATCCTGACTGCATTTATATGAGAGGTGTGTCCCCGTCTGTTTTACTGTGTATTACTGAAACAGACTTGGTCTGGATGTTTCTCTTCTCACAGGCTGCTATCACACTGTCCCAATCAACCGCTCGGAGAAATGGAAAAGGGCATTGTTTTATTTTGTTGTTGTAGAACAGAGAATGCTTGTCATTTGAGGTATTCTTTTATGTAATGGCTATCTATGTCAGTGTACAGTCAATGTAAAACTCAAACTGTGATGCCATTCAGAACATAAAATAAAGTGAATATATAATACACATAGTAGACTGATAGTTTTTTATATATATATATATATATATATATATATATATATATATATATATATATATAAGACAGTCCAAGCTTATTTAAGTTTTCCAGAGAAAAGCATTCAGCATTCTATTGTTATCTCATTTAGATTTGATTTTGATTGAGTGCATGTTTTTGGATTTGAGTCTTTCGTTTTGGTGGCATGTATGCACTACAGGCTAAATATTGGTCATTCATCATACAGAGCAAGTTATTTCATTTTCGATATTTTCGAACCAGATATAAACATGCTGTTTGCAGATAGTCTTATCCTCTGCACACACGGGCCAGCCCTGTGATGATCACATGACCCACCATGCTCCTAGAGCTCTCACTGGTCAGACATAGGAAAAACATTATCAGGTGTTTATGGTTTGCAGCGCCAGTGATGCCTGTTTTAATATACAGAAGCATTTGCAAAAAAAAAAAAAAAAAAAAACACTTATGGATGTACTTCTAACCTAAAAGCCAGGATGATTATTGCACATCTTCAGTTGCTTTCAATCACATGCTGTAAGGTAAGTCTTAAATCCATTATCCATACAGAATTGAAGAGAATGCAAACATTTTAAGTGTGACTGAAGTTGCACAATTTGGGGTCCCTGTATGTACACAACAAGAAAGTACTGTAAACTACAAAATACACACTTTTTGTATAATGTTGAATCAGGCATTTTTGCTTAAAGGTCTGCCTGTTGCCATAACTTTTTACATTTTTTATGAGTTATTTTAAGACTTTTACCAAACTGTCATTCCCTCTGGTAGAATCCAAAAAAAATGCTACTGACATGATGAACAGTTTTCCTCAAACTGTTGATGGATTTCCTATTGAAACAGAAACATATTGGACATATCAAAAGGAGGATGTACTTCTGGTTATACATTTTTACATATGTAAATAGTTAATTTTTTGGTAAACTTCTGCATATCATGCTACAGTTAAAGTAGTTATCGTCTTTTCAGTTGTGTATATACAGTATAGTAGAAATAACTTTTTAGAGACAAGCTTAGTAAACTATTTTAATAATGTTGGTTATAAATCACAAGCTGCTCACACAAAGAGCTGTTCTCGACACATATAGAAGTCATATGCAAGTTTTGTTTCCTACATTGTGGGTAAATATCCACCTCATCCAGCTCTTTAGTTTTCTGTCCTATATCCGCTATGGTGTGAAAAACCTCTGTAAAGGACTCCAATTGCATGAGGGAAAGTATCAAACTGAATCACAAACTTTTTTTAGACCTTTTTGCAAACCCGTTTGACCGATTCAATCAAAAGAGTATCTTTTCGCATTGCTAGTTTTAATCACCTATTACAGGGGTGTGCTGTAGAAGATATCCTTCTCCTGAAGAGCCACTTTCCTGGAGTTTAGCTATATGGTGATATCCATAAGACAAGGATTTAGCAGTAACCTATTAAAGTATAAATTAAAAAAGTAAAAAGCCAAGCCTCTGTTGCCCCACTTAGTGTCTATTTAAGCTAATAGTGCAGTTTCTAAGCATAATAATACACAAATTGCCCTATTTTACTGAACATTTGATCAGTTCTTTAAATTATTTTATTAACAATCATTATTTATATATGATAATTATATTTATAATTAACATTACTCTCTTTTGATGTTGCCTTAGAATTTGGCTTAGGAATCTTAGGAGGTATTATAGTTAAAGGGGTCATATGATGCGATTTCATGTTTTACTTTCTCTTTGGAGTGTTACAAGCTGTTTGTGAATAGATAAGATCCCTAAAGTTGCAAAGACTAAAGTCTCAAACCCAAAGAGATATTCTTTATAAAAGTTAGTACTTGTCCACACCCCCCTAAAACGTGTGGGAAGATTTGCATAACACCGCCCAAATGTTCACGCAAAGAAAGAAGGCGTAACTTTGATTCTCGCTGTAGTATTGTTGCCGCTGGCACCATGTCGTAGTCGTAGAGACATGTTTCGTTGTGAAAGCAAGACTACTTTGTTTGGTCTTCCAAAAGAGGACACAACTAGAATTCAGTGGTTAAGTTGTTTTTACAACACTGTTCCAGAACAGTTCAACCCAAATATTCAGATGTGTACAGCGCATTTTACTAAGGACAAGGACTGTTTCCTGAGAGAGTAGCCTACAGTCTGTAAGTATATTTTTATATGTAAAGGATTTGCCACTGATGATTCAAACACGAGTTTTGAACAGTGTAGAGTAGTGCTTGTAGTTTGTTGTTTCTCCGATCACAAATGCAGACATGGTTTTATGTTTATGTGGCGCGTAATGTGTAAAAACACAGTATAAGTCATTATCATCCGTAATTATGTCCCCACTGGATGCAACAAATGCCTTGTTTGTAATGGGTTTTATTGGTTTTGTCTGGTCGTGCCGGTACACATGGCATCACAGTGTTTAGGGGTGTAACATTTCCATCACATGCTTGAGGCATTCAGCCAATCACAAAGCACTAGATAGCTGGCCAATCAGAGCACACCTCGCTTTTCAGACCGATGAGCTTTGTAAAAATCAACGTGTTTCAGAAAGACAGGCATAGAGGAGAAACTATAATTTACAGTATGTGGAAAATAATGTGTTTTTTGAAGCTTAAACCGCATAAACACATTTCATTACATCAAATACACAAAATAAAGTTCTTTTTTAGAAACGTCATATGACCCCTTTAAAGGTAAAAAAGGTAAAAAAAATATAATAATAATAATAAAAAAAATTCAGACAGCTCTAAATTAAAACCATTACTGTAGGCTTAACTGTAGCGGCTCCAGGTAAGGTCTGTCTTGCCTTATCATGCTGCTGAGCTCTTTAGGTTTTGGAGGAGAACTTGTCACATATGCTGCGGATAGAGTTCATGTACATAACCAGGAATATTCTTTGTACTTGTTTAATATTACATATACAAATATAACCATATTCATGAACAGACAGACAGGCCTTTCTGATGTTGAGAGGATCTACATGTTACCTCTTTTCTACAGCCAAATGAATTGGAGGTTACGGAACACAAAGACAACAGACTGACATTACTCAGGCTTCAGATTTTTATTGCATAATTACGTGGAATATTTTTTAAAAATGTACACATGACTCCCTGCTTCTGCAAATATGTGCTAAAATAATAGTTTTTTCATGCACAGGATGCTTGTTAATTCAGGGTTGACGCTTCTCTTGTGCTCGGTCTTTGCACATGTTAGTTGCCAGTCCTGCAGGTGCAAGACTTTACTGTCCCTAGGCCTGAGGGTGAACTGCAGCTCGCAGGGCCTGAGAAGCGTCCCTCATCTTCCTGCAGAAATCACTGAACTCCTGCTGCAGAATAACCTCCTGACCACCATAACTCCTGGGCATTTAGACCGGCTCCACCACCTGCAGCTGGTCAATTTATCTGGGAACCCGTTCCACTGTGACTGCAGCATCCAGTACTTAAGACAATGGCTACAGAAGAATAAAGCCATCTCTGTGATGCCGGTGTGTGCCAGTCCTACAGAACTAGCCCACAGGTCCATCGATGAGCTCACTGATGCTGATTTTGTGTCCTGTGTCTCTGGTCACTGCTTTGAGTGGGTTTATAATGTCATCTTATGCTTAATGCTTTGCTTTCTCATTGGTTTGCTGCTGTGGTGCTTGCAGCTAGCAAGAAACTCTACGTTTATTCTGGGAATTGATGAGAGACACACTGGATTTGAGGCAGAATCTCTTCGATCACTCAAACCCAAACACAGAGTGAGGATGAGGTGGAGTATCGGGTCACTGAGCCCAGGAACCGATGACATGGACAAGCCTTTACTCAACATGGACATCCTCCCTCAGATACTGGACGTCCTGCACAAGCAACACAACATTAAGATTAAAGTACCGTGAAGAACTGAACTGTGTTCTTACCCTTCCTTTGCTTGTATGTAATAATATGCTTTCGTGATATGTAACATGGCCTGCAATATTAGGAAACTGTAAATCTTGCCATATACATTTATATTTTGCTCTGTAAGTTAAGTTTCAAGTGTATGTTGGATTATGGAGCAGGCCAGTGAGTCTTTCTTTGGGACACGGTGCTTCTCACCATGGCCCACTTGTTAAAAAAGTTAGATCCAGATCAGGAAAATTTGGAAATCACAGTTTTACTATATTGGATCAGGTAATCCATTTTACTTTTGTACCAGTTTTCCCAACGCAACACACTTCTTCTGATTACCAAGTCCAGATAAGACCAAAACCAAAATATAAATGAATAAAAAGTGACGTGACATACAGCCAAGTATGGCGACCCATACTCACGTGCTCTGCATTTAACCCATCCAAAGTGCACACACACAGCAGTGAACACACACACACACACACCGTGAACACACACCCGGAGCAGTGGGCAGCCATTTATGCTGCGAGACTCGAACTCACAACCTTAGGGTTAGGAGTTAAACTCTCTAACCACTAGGCCACGACTTCCCCAAAACTATATTATATAGTTTTTAAAACTATAAAACTAAAGACATATTAAATAATAATAATAAAGTAAAAAATTACAAAACACAACAAAATTACTAAAACTTTAAATTAAAACAAATGTATATTTTGTAATTCAACTCATTCAGAATATTAATAGAAGCTTTATTAGTCAGTGATACTAAAATAAGCATAAATGGGACTACATATCACAATGTTGGCTACTAAAAAAAACAGGTACGATAGTCAGTGGTCACATTACGTGTTTTTATTTGTAATTAATTTATTTTTTACCTCTCTTTTTTTAAAAGAGTTACGAGAGACTACACCGGTTTCAGCTTCAGGTCTAGCTTCACATTCAGTGACTGCCAGCTTCAAACTGACGGATCACTTTAGAAACAAATGCCTGCTAATTTTTTCTTGAAGTTGTGCTGCATGCCTTAAAAATGCACTACAAGATTTGTATTACACATAAAGCTAAGTATTATTTTTATATGGTCTTTTATTTGTTGCCTTCTGAATTGGTTTGAGTGACTGCACTGTAATTCATCTCAAAAGCATTTAAGAGTACATTTACACCTGGTCTTTTAACCCTTTGAGCGGTATGGTCCCACGTGTGGGATTTTTATTTCTGTGCCCCTGGTTGATGACATGATAAACAAGTGCATGAATATTTTGAATAAAAAAGGAAAAACTAAATAAAAGCAATCCATCTGTCATACAGTGTTTTCGTAGCTGCAGTGTGTCACATGAAATGCATGACGCGTCGCCATGGAAACATGGAAACAAATTTGTGCCAAATTTGAGGTAATAAGTTCACTTTTTCATAAAAGCATTAAACTTGGTACAGTTCTACAGGTTAGGGCCCTAAACATTTTCAGAAATGGAGCCATTGCAAAAACACCTTGTGGTTGCCATGGTGACCATTTTACTTTATGCCATTACCAAATTATGTATTTTGTGTCATATCTCTTGAAACAAACAGAAAAGGTGATGTCTTCCCGTGTGTTGTGATGGTCAAGGATTGCAATGATACCATATACAAAAACATGTTCAGGTGAAGAGTTAATGGTGAAATCAGCAATGTGAGAAGGAAATCACAGTATCACAGCATTTACAAAAATCGACATTATGGCTATTGTTTTTTTTTTCTTTCTTTTGATAATTAACTAAAATTTTATTCAATAATAAAATAAAAGATTGCTTCAATTAATTAATCATCAAAGCGCTTTACATGAATCTCCTCAACAACCACCACGACAGCAGCCATATTGGCCTGAACGTCCACCAGTATCTTGGGCTTGACTGAGACCTGGATTCGTCCAGAAGACTCCGCAACCCCTGCTGTTCTCTCTAAAAACTTCCCTTTCTCTCACACCCCTGTCAGGTTGGAAGGGTACTGGTCTTCTCATTTCTAATAATTGGAAATAATCAACCCACTCTTCCCTATGCAATAAAAATTATTTTGAGTTACATGCTATTACGGTAACTGCTTCTGTTAAACTCCATATTGTAATGATTTATTACCTTCCTGGTCAACTGGGCACCTTCATAGAAGAGCTGTATGGGCTGCTGTCCTCGTTCTCTGTGGATGGCCGTTTACTTGTAGTCTTTGGTGACTTCGAAATCCATCAGGAGAAGCCTTACACTGCAGACTTCCACTCACTGCTAGCTTCATTCGATCTCAAATGGCTTACCACCACAAGCAATAACAAATCAGGCAACCAGTTTGACTTAATTTACATATATAATTGTATCACAGACAACATTTGGTAAAACCTCTAGACATCCCTGCTCATTTCGTTATTACATTTAACCTACATATTACTACCTGTGTGCTACCAATTTCTTTCACCCTTCCATCTTGCCTCCGTGGTGTCATCCTCTCTTCCCTCACCTACCTATTTCTCATCTCTGGATGAAAATACAGCAACTGACACTTTGTGATCCACTTTAGCTTCTTGTCAAGACAATATCTGTTTAGACAGGCCATTGCATACTACCCCTTCTAACCTAAAAAGTTGCCCCATGCATCATCATCTTTACTGTATTTTTGCTGAGCAGTCTTTCGGGTGGTTCACCAATGTAGGCTTGTAGGCTTGACCAACATTTTTTTAATGAAAGAAGAATTTATTGAAGATGGTTGTGCAGCAGTTCTTCAATAGCGATGATAAAAACCCTTCCATCAAACAAACAAAACCCAAAAATTAATCCTATCATTTCCAAAATTTCTGTCTGTAGGATATCATTTTATACCTGAAGACAAAAGGGCTAGAAACAATACTGTTAGGATCTTCCTAATTAAAATCTATTCTAATGGAATGGACCATTTGGTTCACACCTTTATAGATACAGTTACATTACTTCTTTCACAGAATGAGCAACTGAACTTTAACCAATCAGGTTTCGGCAGCTGCTATTCAACCTGGGCTGCTTTGCTGTCGGTCACTGTAGCCCTGCAGACAGCGAAAGCTGATTCCAAATCATCAGTTCTTATTCTACTGGATCTATCTGCCACTTTTGACACTGTGAATCATCAGATTATCCTGTCTAACATCACCGGATCTGCACTCCACTGAATTTAATCTCACCTCACATCTATCACTTTCACCTTTTCATGAGAAGGACATCCAAAGAACATCAACTGGCCACAGAGTTTTCCCGGGGATCAGTTCTTGGACCCCTCCTCTTCACCATATACACTACATCACTGGGACCCATTATACAAGCACATGGTTTCTCTTACCATTGCTATGCTGATGACACACAGCTCTATCATTCATTTCATCCAGACAATCCAACAGTAGCTGCATGGATCTCAGGCGGCCTGGCAAACATCGCCACATGGAAGAAGGAACATCACCTGCAGCTCTACCTGGAAAAGGCTGAGCTTCACATTTTCCCTACCACTTCGATTCTACAGCATGATAACATCATCCTGCTAGGTTCATCAAAAATTATTCTTTGGTGACCAGCCATCCTTCAAGGACCATATTGTAAAGACAGCTTGTTTGCATCATGCAGGTTTGCATTGCACAACACCAGGAGGATCAGGCCCTTCCAAAAAGAGCATGCTGCACAACTTCTTGCCCAGGCCCTTGTCATAGGCTGGACTATCGCAATGCTCTTCTGACTGGACTTCCATCATGTGCAATCAAACCTCAACAAATGTTTCAGAATGTAGCAGCACGACTACTCTTCCATGAGCCCAAAGGAGCCCACTTCACTCCTCTCTTTATTTCCCTGCACTGGCTACCGGTTGCGGCTCACATTAAGTTGAAGACATTGATGTCTGCATGCAGAACAGCCACAGGCTCAGCACCCTCCTAACTCCTCCTCACTCTTACGACTCTACATCCCCTTCAGAAGCCTGAGATCTGTAAGAAAGCAATGCCTCATGGTAACATCACAGAGGCATTTTCGTTCACCTTTCCTGGCAGGTGAAATGATCTTCCCACACCTGCAGTAATTAACAGAACACCCGACATGTTATCTGACAACAACACTAATTTAATCCCATACCCGACCCATTTGACATAAAAACTGGTACCCGAACCGCACCTGCATTAAATCTCCTACATGAGGTAGAAAAAGCTCATTTAATAAAACTTTTATTCAAATTGTGAATAGATTACAGAAAGCAAGCAAAGAGTGCTCCCTTTAATATAATAACTACAGCTGTCAATTAGTGACTGCGCGACTGACTACATTGCTCAGCGTGTACTGGACCCAGTCGAAATAGTCTTGGTTATTGGACCCGCAACCCACCTGTGCTTGTCATCCAGCCCGCACCCACATCACACCCTACACATAAATATTATTCCACCCATTACATCAGATATTAGCGATTCACCTGCAAGTACCTGTCCGAATGCAGGGCTCTGGCTTCCCCCTTTTGGACAGCATAATAGACAACTCTGGCCCCAGAGAGTTATTGTAAATTAAGTTTACATGAACTATTTCATTCTGCTTCTTCTGTGATCTCATTGCAATCCTTCTCATAAAGTCACTAAATTAACTATTAACTGTCCACCTGATTGCATTGCCATCTGTGTGTGATGTTAGATAATTCACAGTATAGAACAAGAAAGTACTGGAAACACACTACCTGAGATAATTGTATATATATATATATATATATATATATATATATGAAATATATGATAGTATTCTTGAAAACAATCTTTTCATTTATTATTGAATACAATATTAGGTAATTGTCAAAGAAAGAAAAAAAGATTAGCCATGATATGGACTTTTGTAAATGCTGTGATACTGTGATTTCCTTCTCACATTGCTGATTTCACCATTAACTCTTCACCTGAAAAGTTTATGTTTTTGTATATGATATCATTGTAATCCTTGACCATCAAAACAAGGGTAGACATCACCTTTTCTGTGTTATCATGTTTGGTTCAGGAGCTATGACACATAATACATAATTTGGTTATGGCAGAAAGTAAAATGGTCGCCATGTCAACCACAAGGCGTTTTTGTGATGGCTCCATTTCTGAAAATGTTTAGGGCCACAAACTATACAGGTGTACCAAGTTTCATGCTTTTATGAAAAAGTGAACACTATTTTCACATATCACCTGGACTATATATACTTTTCTACTTCTGCCATCTAGTGGCCAAATAATACATCTGTAGACAACATTTTTCCCTTTTCTTCTGAGCATAAACATCGAAATACAATCTTAGAACACTATAACACAATGCACTGATGCATTAACACGTTCTGAACATGGTAAGTAATAAGTAATTACAGAACCATCATTCTATGTTCACTTCATGCACTAAAGGATGTTTCCTGAGGAGTGTGTTCATAGTATTTAGACTAAACTCAGGAAACAACTAAAATGACAATAATTGGCTTGTTACAAATCATGAACTTACTCAGCAGCCTTTAATCTATAACACAAAGTCCTTTAACTCTGCTGATTTTAGAAGGACCTGTTCACTGTTAATGCTCTTGAACCCGAAGCTGTAAGCCTGGTTCACTTTTTTTCCAACACCTCACTTGAAACCCCACCACAGATGTCACATTATCTTTGACATCAGAACAGTTCTTTGTGTCTGTGCTGACAGGCAGTATGTTCCAGTACGCAGTTCAAAGGGTCTAACCATGTGCTAGCTAGCATGAGGTGTTGCCTGGAAATTTTACAGGAACTTTGTAACAGTTTCCAAGGTTTCTCTTCCTGAGTTGTAAAATGGATACATTGTTACAACACTGTAATATGTTCTACTGTCCCATTAGCTTGTGGGCAATACTGTATGAACTGGAATATTACGATACTATATCATATTAGATGTCACCGAAAGTCAGTGAAAGACAATTGTGTGGATTGTCTTATCTCCTGAAGATTAGTTCACACAATCTCTTTGTAAGCTAAATTGACAAGTCTCGTGCGCAGCGACAATGGTTCCAGACAGTGGTCACCCTGCACAGTTGTGTAAAAGTTAGGTTCTAGTTCTTTGCATCACATTTTTGTCTTTACCAACCTTTCTCTGTCTGTGCGTGAAGCTGGGCTCACTGAAGGCAGCTCTCTGATGATGCAGCCATGAGTTGAGATAGACAATAAGTGAAAAACAGCAGTAACCATTTCTGGTTCATCTGTTGGGTCACCTATCTATCTCAGGTAAAGGGAGTCGGGAGATGGAGTCTGCAGTTGTGTTGTATTTCACAGGGAGGTATATGACCTCATATGAATAACACAACAGGCAGACTAACCAAATACGCATGCCAGTTCTTCCTGTGGCTTTGGATGTAAGAAGATAAGCGAGGAGACACAGGTGTATCCTATGCAGAAGTCTTTCTTGTTGAAAAACCTGATGCACATATATATTCTCCTCCCCCTTCACATCTGTCATAATTTTAATTTATGTTTTACATTTGCAGTTACATATATCTACAGGGCATCTTGCTTTGTTAATAATTATTATGAATGTCTTAATGAATCTTTAACAACACAAGGGCAGATCCCCTGAGTTCAACCGATGAAGTGACGCTTGAGTGATCAAGAATATTCCAATTTACAAATAATCTTTCCTTTGATTCCTCCGTCCTCATTTTCTTTCCTTGCATCATTTCCTCACATTCAAGAGGGGTGGAGCTGAGAACCAAGGAGAGGAAGCAAAGAAACAAAACGGGAATGCACAAATAAAAAAATGAGAAGTACTTTCTTTCACCAGAAGGAAGAGTTCAGGGGTGGGATGCTATATGCACACAGCACTGCTTTTGATACTAATGACCACAACACTCGTCTTGAAAATTATGCTGGCATTAGTGGAATTGCATCGGCATGGTTTAAAATGTATTTGCCTGACTGTATTTATAATTGTAGTAATAAATGAAGAGGTGTCATATCAATCACAAGATCAGAACGGAGTGCCACAAGGCTCAGTACTAGAATTGTTGCTGTTCACCTTGTTCATGCTAGTTTTGGAGATACATTAAGAAACTTGGAGCTGGTTTTTACTGTTACGCTGACAATATGAGGTTTTATATTTCCTCGAGGCCCGACTAAACCTGCCATTTCACAAAGCCGTTGATATTAAAAAAACTTTCTACTGCTTAAAAAATGTCCATCATCTGCTTTAATTTGCATACAACAAAGAATTTGGTTTGATGCACCCGTTTCTGTGAAGATGAATGTCAGACGTTTGCTAAATGTTGTTTTCCCACAGGAACTGCTTAATGCTGGCTTATTAGCTGGGTGGCTGTTGGCTCAAATGAACGCTGCTGTCCCAAGTTTGCCACAGGCCTTTGTCTTCTTGTCCTGCAACGGTTGTTTCAGTGTGATGCATCTAAAACGATCTCGGACTCCTTTTATGCAACAGTTTCAAGGCCTTATATTTAAATCTGAAGTGTGACCTGGCCACTGGCTTCCACCAGCTGCTCGCGCAGCATATGCTCTGTCCGTGTCTCTGAGCTCACATGTAGCTGAAAGTGCCTGTGAGGAAACTAGGTACTGTTGCAGTTTTGCACTCTCTTTTCTTTACTCTGTCCTGTCTCTGCAGAGTACTTTGGCATCTAGTGGATAAATACCTCTGCAGACACAAGAGGTTTCAATTCAGTAGTTTGACTACTCAAAAAAAAAAAAAAAAAAAAAAAAAAAAAAAAAAAACATTACATTTGCTTTCACAGTAGTTTTTATATTTTGTCTCGTAAGATTGTCCCATAAGACAGCCCTGCACCTGTAAACATTTACTACCTGTTGCTCAATAAACCAATAACACAAATAAAATTATGTATGTTACAGACATTACATACATTTGAGTAGATTTTATTTTTTAGGTATTTATACTTTGCTGGAGTCTCATGAATCATTTCATCCTCCAGCATCCAGTGATTCAAAACTTGTGCCACAGGTCTTCATATGCCATCACCCATACCCTATTTATCTTACTAGCCATCTCTCTGCAAGAATAACAGAAAGATGCCTAAACATGGCTAAGTATGTTTTGTCTGCTGGAAGATGACAAGAAATTACACCACTGAAATATTTCTAATTGCTGGATGGCTGAGCAGATGAAATGGCATGGATTTGCAATGCATTAGATGTTTTGCTCTTAATTTGCTTCTGTCCCGTTTAAATGTGTACTAAACCTTTCAGTGCATGTTGACTACGAAATGGACCAACTGTGTCTGATGTAGCTGCTCATATCAATGAATAATTTGTTTTTAAAAAACAAATTAAAAATACGCTTGGGGGAAAAAAAGTTCATATATTATATATAGGTTTCTTTTCAAATTTCAGCCCCAATTAATGCCAAACACACACTTGGAATGGAACTTAACTATTTCATATTTTTCTAGGCAATAAAAATCATGAATGCAGGCAAATTCCTCATCCTCCTCCAACTTTATTGACAGTTTAAAATTACATATCTATGTTCTAGGACTTAAGTTGCAATTTCCTTCCGACTTAAAAACTGAGTACAAGCAATGATATTCTAACAGTAGTCCAAGTGATATTGTACAAAAATATCTGATTTCTGTGAAAACATTCTCTTTTTTTTGCAAATTGTTGCTGATTTCACGTCTCTCTCTATTGTACTGGATAATTTAAAGTAGAAAGGACTAAAATAACTCTGTAATGTTCAGCATTAACAAGCATTGTTTGCTGAACCCTCAAACGTGACTTTTTAGAAAAAAGTCAAACTAAATAAAAATACAAAAAAGACGACTCAAAAGGTATGATTTCTGGAAGTCAAATTAATTCAAATATATCAATATTACATTTCCTTGTAGACACACACACTTTGCTGTGAGCTGCTAGTGGGCACCAGATCATAATGGACTTCCTGCAATGAAAATGGTCTTTCTTAAGCCTGCTTTTTTCTCCGTATATCCACAAAACAAAAGAAAACAAAACACCAGAATTGAGCCTTCGTCTGACTTCTCTCTTACATTTGATCTAAGGTTCACTTTCGTGAGCCCAGAGGTTCCCTGTGGGGCGGGATGTCCCAGTAATGGATCTTTTCACCAGTGGCATGGAAAGGGGTCTCTTAACAAAGCATCATTCATTACACCTCTACCTAAATCAACATTTCATTTTGAATGCAATATGATTTTTCTTTTTTACCCCTTTTCTTCATAACAAAGGAAAAACAAAACTCAAAGCTGCTCACTGGCCTGGGAAAGGCCTCTGTTTGCCAGCCTTTGGCCAATGAAGAGGATTCAGAGAAGAGAAACAACCATCAATCAGGAAAGGAGGGGCACGACAGAGGAAAGAAGTTACGCAGACGCTTCAATGGTGCATTCTCTCGCCAGGTGACCGGTCTTGCCACAGTTGTAGCAGTTCACCTCAGTCGCCTTGCTGCACTGCACTGCCACGTGACCAATCTCACCACACCTGCAAAACAACATGCATTTTAGTTTCCCGCTCAATTCAAAGCCTGTTCTTCACGGTCTTAAAAAGTAGTGATCATTTATCCCAAAATATAAACTGTATCATTTACTCTCATTCATGCCGCTATGTCATTAGAAACTTGTAAGCTATTTTTTCTGTTGAATACAGAAAAGCATGAGAGCCTATAATGACAACATCTGTAGCACGCACTCACATGGTGCATTGCGTTCAGATACTATGCACAAAAGGACCTTATGCGCAATGAATCTGGACATTATTATTAAATACTTATATTTTGCGGTGAACAACTTCTTTAAATGTCAAGCTCTGATGGGACTCACCGGTAACATTTCACCTTGTCACATAGCTTCTGGATGTGTCCGAACCCCCCGCAGGAGTAGCACTTCTGCTCGTTGCCGTGGTCACAGTCACGTGCCACATGACCGGCTTTGCCGCAGTTGTAGCAACACTGCTCTCTTTCCTTTTTGGGTTCTTTGCAGTCTCTGGAAATATGGCCACTCCTGTGGCAATTGTAGCACGCTGTATTTGAAGCAGGGAAAAGCTTTAATAAACAATGCAGATTACAAACAATGCAACAGATCTTCAAGTTCTGACTAATCAAAATGTAGTGAGGCAGAGCATCTTACCATCCTCAGTCTGTTCACAATCTCTCGCAATGTGCCCCTGCTCTCCACATCTGTAACAGAACAGATCTACAGAGAGAAAGAGCAACTTAGTTGGACTGCATCTGTCTAGAAGCAGTGCTATTTAAATAACTCAAGTAATCCTACCCTTTCCTCGTCCCCGGCCCCGGCCTCGACCTCGACCAGCATTCGGACAGTTCTTGATCCAGTGTCCGGAGCGGCCACATCCAAAGCACTCGCTGGTACTCATGTCCATTATCTGTGGAGATAAACCCTCAAACTATGATTTCATTCATGCTAACCATAAATTTAGTTTTTTTTCCATTGTGACATTTTTATTACAACTTAAAAAAAAGTTTCATACATTTGCAATCTCTGTATTCATATACCATGCAGTCTAAGGTTTATTTCGTTCCACAATAAAAAAATAAAAACAATTACATGGGACAATCACTGCACTTGAACTTTGCAGTGTGAGCTTGCTAGCACATTTATGACACCCAGTAATAACTTGATTATTTTTATGGAAACAATCCAAACAGACATAAAATCAAAAACTTTCAGATCTCATGTAAAGCATCTAACGTTACTGTAAATGGCAAAGATGATGGCACGTGGCCTAGCACCAACGCTACTGCTGAAGACTGACAAACAATTAACAGGGGTTTCACAGTATATAAAAAAAAAAAAAAACTATAAACACTCATCACTGTATTTAATAAGAGGTTTAATGAAGGTCAAAACACCTACATAATGGTTTAACACATGTACTAATAAATTACGTATCAGCCTTAGGAAATAATAATAGATAAGCGAAATTGCTTTCATCGGGGATAGACCAGCAGAGTATGCATATGAAATCTGCATGATCAATGCATGTGTTTAGAGATGTATAGCTGTTAAATGGCATGACTGAAGGAAAGTCACATGTTAATGCCCCACAGCCTTAGAATCTCAACACTGGGCCGCACCATGCATTTTCACACAAAGATTTCACACAAACACTCGACTCTATCGCTATTCTGTCGCGATGTGTGTATTCATGAGCTGCTGTGGGTTTTATTTTTGGAAGTGCATTTGAGCACGTGCACTTACATGAGACTTTCCCGCGCAGCCACGAGCTGCTGCAGGCCTCAGCTAGCTTAACGCGCGTGATTAAACACACTCAATGCACACACGAACCCTGTGGTTAACATGATCACAGCTGCCATTAAATAAGTAACGGATCATGGAGTTAATATGGACAAAATCCGTTGGAAATGTGAGTTTATCGCTGACAATATGTGTACTCACCTATAGCGGAACACTAGCCTGTTAGCTGTGACTCACTGCTGTTTACTCCTCCCTTCAGCACTGCGCATGAACCCACTGAGCGACAGATACAGTAGCCAATAAGAGACCCCGATTCAGAGTGTATTGACCAATGAGGATCGAGTGCCTGGAGACGCCCCTCCATTCTGCCCAATCACTGATCGAGAAGAGACAGTTTCCTGCCCACAGCAACAACATGTTGAAATGTTCAGAACGGAACAACATTAGAGTTCTTCTGCTTTCTGTTATAATGTACACAGAGTATTCGTGAAATAAATATCACGTGTAGCAGGCGGTGTGCTATTCCAAAAATACACATCCTACAACAGAGTTCAGTTTTGAGGCACAACTCAAACTGACCGAGAGTTATTCATTATTTTAACCAGCAGTTCAGGCCAGTGTTATGAAATTATACTATTAATCTTGCAAACCTGTTCACTAATCTGCATCTAAAGTCAATCATTTGTTCTCGACGGAATCATATCTCACTCGCGCTGGTCTAGGATCAGCTCTCTAGAGTCAAACCCACAGACTGTATGGTCAGACCTAGTTGCTAAATCTTTTTTAAATAATAGGAGTGGTATGCGGTCGTACTTCTGCAAAGCTGTGCACTGAGCACACTGCTCTTACTATTCTGGTCATGTTACAGGGCATAAATAGAAGAGTAGTACGGTAGAATGCTATTTGAATCAACCACATTCATTTATGATGCATTTTAAAGTAAAGTTGGCCTATTAAAAACAGTTACTAAGCATTTAAAACGATAAAAAGTGTCTTAAAAACAGCATCCATATCCACAGAGTCCTAAGACTCCGGCTTCATACACTATTACTAAGTGCGCTGCCTCCTTTATTTGCTACAAACACTCAATCCTAAAGTCTTTTTGGAAAAACAGGCATTCATTGTTCATTTCCGTGGCTTTTCGTCATGTTATACCTACGTAGCAACATGGCCATGCCCTGAATGTTTTTAAATGATATTTCAGAATAATTCATCATGACTATATATAGTCATGATGAATTATTCTGAAAAATTAAAAATACAGTGCCGTCAGAAGCGCCCTAAATATCAGTCAGTGGGTGGGGGGGTGACGTCATGCTCGTTTCTTCAGGTTATGGCGGAGCTGAACTGTTCAAACTTTCTCTGGTGAGTGTTTATCGCTTCTTGAAATGCATTATATGTTTTGTAACGGTCGTGTCACACATTTGTTTTTCGCCTGGTGATTATAGAAATATAGCCGTCTAGTGAAGTGTTTGTAGAGTTCTCTTTTTTATTTGATAGGTTTGTGTAGAGAAGAAATAGGGCCGCGGAGGGAAAACGTAGCTGCTCTATAGTTCCTTCAACACTTCAGACTAGTTTATCTCTTTATACGGTTATAACAATAAGGGATGATTGCCCTGAAAATAAAGGTCTTTCCATTAAAGTTTGTAAAACCCTTACCGACTAGACCTCTGTTTGATTGTTTGTTTTGAATACACACACAAAAAAAAAAAAAAAAAAAAAACAGACGTGCGTTTATTCAGTCCGACATCGTTAAGAGCTTTCGTGCAAAACCGCGTTTGTTTGGGGATCTGAATCGTTTTTATTAAATGTACAGACTCTGATAACTACAGCAATACTATTCATTTAATGCAGTTAATGTGTTTGATCTAAACGTGATGACTGTGTATTATTTTGACAGCTCATTAAGGCTAACTTGAATCTGGATTGTCTGTATGTTTGTTTGTTTCATTATTATGACTCAATCTGCAAAATTCAAGTTTCTATAGTTTGTCAGTACAGTTATGTACACACAGTCGAAATATTATTAATGGAATAAGTTATATTAATTCCCTAACTGGATGAAAGCAAAAATGTATTTCATTCAATTCATTAAAAGTTGAATTTCTTTGTTTTTGACCCACATAACTGTGCACTCTAATAAAAAGGGTGTTACAACATTGTACCACATTGTAGATACCAGTGAAATTTAACAATTATCTTTTGCACATCAAAAACTACTAGCTTAACTAATATAAAGTTCAAACGAGATTAAAGACAAGTACGCATCCAGTAATAAAATAAAAATAAATTACAAGCAATAGCACAAATAAATACAGTAGAACTAAAATACAAATGATAAAACACAGTGAATTAGTTTTTCAGGTATGTCTAACAGCAGTTTTCAGGTAAGAAATACCACAGAAACTGAATCGTCGTGCAAGATAACAGAGCATAGTTTTCATTGTATGAGTTAAAATTACAATGATTGTTATTAAAGGGATTCAGTCAAGAGCAGCGAGTGATTCTCTCTGTTTGCTGTAGTTTGATTAGTATTATGGACACAGACAGCACCAGGTATAGACCTAATGGACAGATTGAGAATACTGACACACATACAGCTTTATCCCAGCTGTTGTGTAATCTTTATTGTCAAGCCCTGAATACTTTGTTTTTAAGGTTGTTTGCAATCTCTTAGCAATATCATACTTAACCATACAAGCTATACTTTTATTAATGGACCAGTTCTTTAAAGCTGCCCTAGAGACTATTAACATCTGCATAACAAAATGTAAAAGCGTAAGATGTAAGGTTTTTATTTGGTGGGAGTAATAGTAGCCTTTTACACACAGCTTTATTTGACACACTGTTTTCCTAATTAATGTTGTTCAGTTGCTTTGACACAATGTGTTTTGTATAAAGCGGTATATAAATAAAGGTGACTTGACAGCTTGGAACTGCCATCAAAGTTCAGTAACGGCCGTAGTTTATTGGTGTTGTTCAGTCAAGCTGTACTGAAGAGTTCCTGAATGATTTAACGTATTATTATTTACTAATAGCATCCAATAATTGACCATCCTATACCATTAAGCCAGTTTATAGTTGTAAATAAAGTCACTCTCTCAGTATGCAAATGATACATAATATCTAATCTTTCAAATCTATAGGTAAAGCTTTCATTTTTGAGTCTCTGTATACCTACATATAATATCAGCTATATAAACTTCACAACTTTCACTTGCACTGACAAAGCAAGATTGTTTTCTTTTAATTGGCCTCTTTTCACTTTTTTCTTTTTACTATGTAAATACAATCTAAATCAAGCACCGACTCTCTCACAAGAAACAAATCGCAGTTTCTCTGTCTTTTATGGCATGTGATTGGCCAATTTCATGTGCACGCGCTCCATAAACTCAGGATCAGAGCCTGAGCTGACAGAGAAAGTTGATGATCTGTGTCATGGTTACAAGCCAAAAAAACCTGATTGAATTGGTTTGGTTTTGTCAACTCAGAACTAATCCTGTCACCCTGAGTTTGTTCAGCTAGCATCACGATACAGGCCACAGTTCTTCACAGTTCTTAGAGTCACACTTTTTTTGTTGTTGTTTTTTCCAGACGTGAGTGCTAGAGGGTATTGTAATGGAGCAGCTTCAGGGAGCATGGAGATCCATCACCAACGGTCTGGGAATGAAGGAGTCTGTGTTTGAGAGCTCATGTGTGTCTCCTGTGATCCAAGGATTGCCATGTCAGCAGCGCTCCTCAGACAACTCCAAGACCAGCCGCACCATCCGAGTCTTCCTACCCAACCAGCAGCGGACCGTGGTGAGAGAGCCTGACTAGATTTCTGTTCATGATAGTGTAGCAGGGAAAAAGCATTTCAGTCATATTTCACAAATATTAAAATAAACGCTTCAACCAAAGTTGCATAAACATTCAGTAGTGCAAGTGAAAAAATACGGGTATTGTATGGTCAAAACTGTTGTAATCATAGTAATGCAATACAATACAATAATCTGTCTAAACTAAACTTAAGTTCTTCCTTGGAAGAGCTCATTATAGCAGGCAAAGTCTGCTTGCAAATATTATTGTTTAAAGGATGTGAAAAATTAAACGCAGTTAAAATCATATGCATGGTTTATCTTGTGTGTTTTTGTGCTTTGAAATGATGTCTACACTCCTGAAGTGAATGTGCGGCCAGGCATGACGCTGCACAGCTGTCTGATCAAAGCGCTGAAGGTTCGAGGGCTCCAGCCAGAGTGTTGCGCTGTCTTCAGTCTCCATCCGGAAAAGAGAAGGTCAGTTCATGCAACAGATTTGTGCATCTTTTTTTTTTTTTTTAAAAAAAACAGTATGCACAAAGACTTTGAAATATCAAGATTGTGCACTCTTATTACTATGAAAGGGAGAGAAGTGCAATGTACAGTATGGCAGAATATGTCACACCTGCTAAAAGAGTAATTTGCCTGTTGCTAAAGTCATCGCATCACTGCAGATGCCGTTAGAGGCTCCGGTTGCTATAGAAACAGACAGTGTCCGGAGACACACGCTTAAAGTCCCCATGAAATCAAAATGTAAATTTTTTGGCTTTTGGTATGAATATGTTAGACTTATAGTCATCTATAAGCTAGTGTCCTCCAAAACGATGACAAAATTCGTATTTAGAAGATATAAGCATTCAAAACTTACACAGTCTCTCACTGCCGGCGATATGAATCAACAGATTTGATGACGTCACCCTGCACTTCAGCTTCTCATCAAAGTTTCTGTCCAATCAGATGCTCTCTAGAATCTGAAGCATACCTCCCCGACACTATAAATAGTCGCTGAAACTGCGGCTGAAATAGGTCTGTGGGTTCACAGAAGTAGTATTTTCTGTATGCTGAATGGCACGTATTGTTCTGTGTAGGGGATATAGAACGATTCAGAAAGTGTAAGTATGCTTTTCATTGGGTCGAAAGAAGTCGCCTTCTGTACGCGAACCGCCGCACAGTCTGCTCAGGTCCAGAGACACAATATCACGCAGCGGATCATAAGATCGAGTCACGCTGACCACAAAATGTATCAGACCCCTTTGAATTCTACACAGAATGCTATATTTAATAGCCATTTGGATCAGATTAGGTGGAGAACAGGTTAGACAAACAGCACTGACAAGTAGAAGAGATAACACTGGTGTCCTGCACCAACATAAATTACACAATTTTCAAACTACACATCCTCGGCATCATTATAATCACTCTTTTGCTTTAGTAACAGTTTCATATTTAATCTAAAGGGCTAAAGCTTTCATAAAGAATCTAGAGCTGTGACGTAAACAAAATGCTATTGGCTATTTAAAAAGGGGGCGTGGCTGCTCGATATGTCCCGCCCCGTATTCCTGTTTAAGTTGAAATTACGTCACCACATAGCATAACGCACATAAGGCACTTCAGTGGACCTTTAAGACTAAACATGCGCATTGACTAGTCCAGCCTGAAAACCGCTATTTGAGAATAAGACACAACATTTATAGTAGAGTTAACGTCAGATTCTATTGCAAATTTGAAATATGTTATTTAACTGTGAGTGTGGCGAGCAGTTTGGGGGATTTCCACATTTCAGTAGATAGGACCCTGCACTGGGGTTCAGGACCGAGCCCATGCCCATTCAGCTTCACCACTGATGTAATAACGAATTTAGCATTTCTATGAACAATACTTTTTGTTAACTTTATCATATGTTTTTAAAATAAGTCTCATTTAACTTTTAACATCTTGCTGTGTTTGAAGTATTGTGAGAGTATTGCATTGTGAGATCAGTAAACCGAATCTGATGTGAGTTTATCATTACACTCAGTATTTACTGGCTAAACAAAAGCTGTCACGCGTTAAATGGCTCTCACTACACGCAGCATCAGAATCACTTCTCCTGTTCTTAAACATCGATGAAGAATTAGAGGTCGACCGGTAGTGCGTTTTTCTGATACTGATAACTGAAATCAGAAGATATGTCCTATATGATATTAACGTGATTTTGATTCTAATTAACTAAACAAGATTTACTTTACAACACATCCTCTTCAGAGTACTCATGTCTATTGTAATAAATTGAATTACCTTCAACCCCTGAAACGGAAATGTACTGGATCCTCACAAAGCATTTGTGATATATTTTTATTCAAAACGGTGAATAAAGACAAAGCCAGGTTCCCATCCTTGCTGTGTAACATGACTTCGGGAGCAAGCAGCTAACAGCTAATGTTGCAGTTCTTCAAAGCAGCAATTATTTAAAAAACAAATTATTAGTTTAATTATCTTAAATGGAGCTGATGATGTTGCGTCACACTCATTGTGTAGTGTACATGTAATACCGTAAACACTGGCCTTTAGAATGGGTCATAAATAAGATCTCTGCAAGCATGCACAGTGCTCACACAGTTTTTGCTTGGTCTCATGAGCTAACTTGTGTTTATGATTACAGCAAGAAGTCTCGTATGGACTGGAACACAGACTCTACCTCACTCATTGGGGAGGAACTTCTAGTGGAGGTTTTGGACCATGTTCCCTTAACTACACACAATTTTGTAAGTGCTACAGAGGGGTTTGTGTGTGTGTGTGTGTGTGTGTGTGTGTGTGTGTGTGTGTGTGTGTGTGTGTGTGTGTGTGTGTGTGTGTGTGTGTGTGTGCACGTGATCTCTATCTTGAACATTTTAATTTCAGAGTTAATAAAAGAGTCTTGAATCTATTATTTATTTCATTTTCAGGTTAGAAAAACATTTCTGAAATTAGCTTTCTGCGACATATGCCAGAAGTTCCTGTTAAATGGTTTCCGTTGCCAAACATGTGGCTACAAGTTCCATGAGCACTGCAGCACAAAAGTGCCCACAATGTGTGTCGACTGGACTAACATCAGACAACTGCTGTAAGTGTTTCGTATATACTCTCAGGATATATTCAGCAGCTTAAAAATAGGGTTTGCACAAACCAGAATTTTTTTTTTCCCATGATATGATCAGATGATTTATCAGTCAGATTCACTGCAAATAGTCACACCAGTATTTGCTTCGAAAAGTCCCAGTGTGCGTAATTCAGATGTTACATCACTGTACCATTAAATAGACTGACAAACTCATTATGTGCTGCCTGTTCTTGGTAAGTGCAGTTTGTTGGTGATTCACTGACTGTGGACTAACAAAAATATGCTTCACATTCAGGTAGTGTTTCAAGCTTAAATTGTTCATATGGTAGGAAAATGTCTTATTACAAACAAGTGAGTAGAATTATTCCAGAACGTATGACACTGATGTGATAATTGACAGATTGTTTCCGACTCCGGGTGAGAGTGGGACTCCATCTCTTCCTGCACTTACATCTCGGAGAATGAGGGAATCCCTGACGAGGATCCCTAGCAGGTAACCGCTGCCCTCATCTCAGGCTGTTTTGCCCACATTTCAGTTTTGAAACCATTTACTCTCTATAAATGTATAATGGGTCTCATTCATGAGTTCGTTTGACAGTAAATTCTCAGTAATTGGTGCATAAAATGGACCTTTCCAAAAACACTCTTCTGGATTTACAAACACAACTTAAACCTCAGATTTGATAGTCAGTTGTGAAAAATCATTAGCTCATGTTTCATGAATGCAGCCTGATGTATGTAAATGTGTATGTGTATGTATATATATATATATATATATATATATATATATATACTGTATATATACTGTATATATAGTATATGAAAAACATAATAATAAGTTGCATACATCAGTAATGCTTTATTTATTAGGGCTCAAGCCTGGAGGGCGAGAGCCCTATTGTTTTCCTTAGGATTATTTGTTATTATTATTATTATTATTATTTATTCTTCTAATTTTTTTTCAAGGTTTCGGGGGCTTTTAGGGCCCTTAACATGCTTAAAAAGTCTTGAAAATTGGCACACACATTGGAACCTGCGGCCATTAGGGCCGGGCAGAGACTGATACACGGGCGTGGCAC
The DNA here is from genome assembly GCF_018340385.1 of Cyprinus carpio. NCBI lineage: Eukaryota > Metazoa > Chordata > Actinopteri > Cypriniformes > Cyprinidae > Cyprinus > Cyprinus carpio. The sequence continues at coordinate 544,015 of NC_056594.1, read as the reverse complement.
AGGGACTCTACAGCGCCCCCTGGAATTTGGAGGGCCATATATCATACATACTTGCACGTAGACATATGAAACTCGGTACACATATAGATCTCATCAATCCAAACAACTTTCGTATTGCATGTCATAGGCTCCGCCCAACAGGAAGTTGGCTTTTTAGGGTTAAGTATTCTTATTTTCCGTCAAAGTTTTGGGGGCTTTTGGGGCCCTTAACATGCTCAAAAACTCTTGAAAATTTGCACACACCTTAGAATCTGTGGCCATTAGGAGGCTGCAGAGGCTGAGACCCAGGCGTGGCACAGGGGCTCTACGGCGCCCCCTGGAACACAGTCAGAAATGTTGATGTATAGTTCAAACATACTTGCACGTATTCATATGAAACTCAGTACACATATAGATCACATTATGCCGAACAACTTTCGTATTGCATGTCATAGGCTCCACCCAAAAGGAAGTCAGCTATTTAGAGCTATGTAAAAAGCGCATGCTCTGGAATTTGATATACTTGTCATAGGTTTTTTACTCGATTGCCACCAAACTTGGTCAACATGATCTCAAGACATTGGGGATGCAAAATTGCCAGGGGATTTTTGATATCTCGAACAGTTTGCTCGTGGCGAGGCATTGAAATTATGGCGAGAAATGAGAAACAGGAAGTGTCTAATAACATCCACATACATTTCCTGATTTTAATTAAACTTCATCAATTTGTTCGTTGTATGATGCCGATCGCATATATGTGACTATTAGGAGTCAAAATTATAGCGCCACCAACTGGCAGCAGGAAGTGTGCCATTTTCAAAATGCTTTGAATTCAGCATCTTATTTTTACTCAATTTGCTTCAAACTTCATCAGAATAATGACAAAACACGGCCCATGTAAAACTGTTGAGGGGATATTGATATCTAATATAGTGTTGCCATGGCAAAATATCAAACTGGAATATTTTTCTTTATAATGTATTCTGATTTTGAGGCAGATAACATGCTTAGAATTTCATGAAACTCAGAACACATATCAGTATTAATGATAGCTAGACACTGGCAAAAGGTCATAAAAGGGCGTGGAGGAGGCACTCTATAGCGCCACCTTTTGTCAAAAGTGGGGGGCTTAGTTTTAGCTACAGACACCAAACTCGGTACATATATTGTTCTTATTAAGACGGACAACTTTCTAATTTACAGTCATTAGCTACGACCAACAGGAAGTCGGCTATTTTGATTTGAATATGGATTTTTGGCTCTGTGTTAGGAGTGTATGTGTGCTGAGACTTTCATTGTCTGAGAGAAATTGCGCCTCTACAGGAGCAATCCCCGGGACTGAGAGGGAGGAGTCTCCCTTAGTTTCACTTTTAAATCGGTTAAAAATACAAATAAATAAATAAAATTGATTCACACTGACAAGCTAAACCAACATATATTATTATTAGAGGGTCAGTAAGGCTCATTAATAATTGATGTATGGCCAGAGAACAGTGAGATAGACGAGAGATAAATCGCCGCTCCGAACAGCGCGTGCTGTCTCAACGAGCTCACAACAAACGAGTTTATTCTTGTTTAAGACCTTTTAAAAATAAAATATTACAGCGATTGCACACAATCCGCCAATTAGAACACACCAAGAGCTAAATTCAGATGTTTCTGAGTGTTAAAATTGAAATATTTGCTGCAGCCTGTCTGACAGCTCGAGACTTCTGAACACTTGAAGGGAAAAAAGTCTACTACAGCCTTTTACATTAAAACACAGCGGCGAATTAACACAAAACAATTAGAAGAACATATTATAGAGATGAAAATGAGTGTTTATGAGTGCTTGTGAGATTTTCTTTGTCTAAAGACTGAACATCACATCGATTGCTCTGCGCTCCAGCTGTGATGGTTTTTCGGCGAGAACGGACAAATAAATACATGTTTCATTCACACTGACAAGCTGAACCAACATATGTTATTATTACCGGCTCAGATCTCATTAATAATTGATGTTTGGCCGGAGATCAGTGAGAAAGACCAGAGAGAAATCACCGCTGCATCAGCGCCTGCAGTCTGACCACGAGCTCACAATAAAAGCATTTTTATAGTTTTAAGAGCTTTTTAAAACATAATATTACCGCGAATGCACACAATCCACCAATTAGAACACAACAAGAGCTGAATCCAGGTGTTTTTGAGCTGTTTAATTGTGAAAAGAAATACTATTTGACAGCGCGAGACAGTCTAAGGGCAGAATAACATCGATCTCTCGAGCGCCAGAGGACGCTGATTCTGGCTTTTCGTCTCAAGAACGAACAAATCGCGTACAAGATTATTTCAAAATACATAATAGCTTGGCGAATATAAACGAAAACAGCCACGTGAACATTAACTGTTGAGAAATAAATCTGAAGTGGATCATGATACTGGATTTAAATATTAAAGTGACTGCATTTACCAGCTGCTTTCTGTCTTCAATTTTAATCTATAAAAAACAGAAAATCATTCGTCTTGGCTTCTTTTTTTTTTTTTTTGTATGTGTGTATGTATTCATGTATTAATTATTATTATTATTATTATTATTATTATTATTATTATTATTATTATTATTATTATTATTTTGCTCTAACAAGAATTAATATATATTTAACAAAATCGATGACATGTTATTTTACATTTGATTTGTCCATTTCTGCATCCAAACACCTATAAACTTAAAACATGCACTATTAAACTATTGTTAGCAATTTCTTTATCGTCCAATTTAACTGGTGTACACACCTTTATTTTCATAATAAATTTGTTTTTTAGATTATAGACAGTTACAGTGGTATGTAATAAATATTAACAGGTTTTGTTCAAGCTGCTTAAAATGTTTGAAGTAGGCTAATTTTTTTAAATGTAAATCCTAAAAAAAAAAAATAAATAAATAAAACAAACAAAACAAAAAAAAAAATTAGCAACTCACATAGTAATCATTCAACACTGCTTAAAAATGTAAATTGAATATTAAACTCATGATTAAGCATGAAATAAGACACAGAATCAGTAAATTAGATTTTAATGTGGGTATATTATCAGTAAACTAATCATTAAATATTTATAATCATTCCAAAAATATTGGCCCCTTTCATAATGTTGTTCAAAAATGAAGGCCACAATGCTAATGTTGTCCACTCGATGGCACCACAGGATAGCAAATACTTTAAAATCTGTTCAAAGACTTGAAAATGTTTCATTTACGTGCATAAATAAAAAATGCATAAACATTAATTCTTTTTTCATAAACTTTAATAAAGCCCAATATAGTAATTCTGCAAAAGCTATCATCTCCTAAATACCATTACTTTGTTATTTTAATTGTATTGACAACATATTTCCCAAGTTATCACACATTACTGAAAAAGTGTAGAAGGGACACTATATTAGTTATCTATTTTCATGTTGTGCATATAATAGTACTCACATAAGGACTCATAATTTACTTGAAAAGAGACACGTTCATTGTGTAACTGCATCAGCTACACAGACCAATGTGCTTGGACCCTTAATAATCACCTTGACTTAAACCACATTGTTTCAGTTACCTTCTGTGTCTTAGGGCATAACGCTTCAGTGACAGGAATGTGAAATAGCAAACAGGGAAAAAAATAAAAGGCATGACTTTATTTGCATCCACCTACTCTATTACAGATGTTCCACAGCCAAGACTTTTATTAGAATCGAAAATAGCAAGGGTTCGAATAAATAGTTTATTAATCATTTAATTTCACTTTCTTAATGAATATTGTTCTGTGTATGTGATTTCAAAGTCTTGATGCTTCGGATTAACCTGTTAATTGCCATATCCCTTAAAACCTGAGTGCCAGAGGGTTACTGTAAATGCATGTGCCCGCTGGGCACAGTTTACCTGATGCCACCGGGGTGGCGTTTGCGCTGATGGCTTGAGCCCGCCATCGCTGCTTGCAGCTATATTTAATAGTTTGCTTCTTGTTGAGAGGTCTTCTGTTACTTCCATAGGCAATCTGATTTTTGTTTTTGTCTGATGGATAGTAATATTAAAAAAGAGACTGAAGAGGGGACCCGAGAAATATGTGCTGGTCTCTTTTGACTTGGCCAAATCTACTTTTGGTCTTCTGCAGGCTCTTTAAAAAGGTCATGAAATGCATTTTTTAAATGATTTTATAATGTTTCCTGAGGTGCACTTATAATCTTAGTATATTTCTTTTCATCAGAATGGTCATAATTTAAATCTAAATCATCTTCCACCCTGAATTTAGGACACTGCTGTGATTGGCTAACGTCTTTGCATTTGAAATAAGCATTACATGTGGAACTCTCTTGAAAACTTTTACTGTGTTTTTACTGTAACAACCGCCAAGATGAGCTCATCTTGCAGCGCTGCACTGTAGCAGAAAGGCCGTGTCTACCGACACATGATGCGACATGATTTCTGCAATCTCACCAGTACTTTCATCATAACTAACACAGTGAAAACACAGTAGCACTTTATTTTACAGTCCTGTTTCTCATGTACATACTATGTACTTATTGTAGTAATTACAACAACTAGGTAATAAGTAGGTACTAACCCTAAACCTAACCCTACCCATGTAGTTACCTTATATTACCAGGACTTTCTTAGAAAGGTACACTGTAAGTACATGTAAGTACGTGTACTGTCAAATAAAGTGCAACCGTAAGCACAATGTAGATTATAAACTCGTTGAGCAGTGTAAACAGTGTCATTGATTATAATGCAGAAATCAAATCATTGATAGACTCGCTCTGATTTTGAATTGACTGCTCCAGTGATTATAAGACAATGTCAATAAAATAATCACAAAATAGAGAACAGATGGTTTTCACGCTACTAACAGGAACAGTGTGAAGTTGATAGTTTAGTCACTGGCTTGATTCACTAATGCATGTAATGCAGTAGATGACAAACAACGTCTGTACATGAGCCCTTACATATTACACCCCTCACGGGTCATAATGGGCATGAACTGCAGTTTGACATTATTATACCAGTCCCCCACCACCCCCAAATTTCTATGATATTTAATCTCTAGGTACTGCAACAGTCTTTTTTACATAACACTGTTAGTTTATATGCTGTAGTCTGAGATGTGTGTTCATTTGTCACATGTTTCCATTAGCTCTGTGCACAGTCATTCAAACCCTCACGTCTTCAGTTTCTCCAGTGCTTACCCCCCCTCTGGAGCAACTCTGTCACAGAGACTGCGGTCCACCTCCACACCCAATGTCTGCACCACAGTAGCTGTCGACAGCAGCCAGATTGAGGTAAACTACTATAAAACCAGCCATCCTGCTGCTTCTCTCACTCCAGTCATGAAGATTATTTGTTCTTGACATTTCTCTATCCTGTACTTACACCTTTTTTGATCTCCGCTTATCTAATTTCCACAAGCTTCATAAAATAAATTAAAACAAGCAGATTTGCTGTTCTCATCTCTCTTTCATTCCTCTTCACTGTCATGTTGTTACACGCTGCTGGGGAGTAGCCAGACACATCTCCGATCTCCTGGTGCCATCAGCAGTTTTGTCTGAAGAGAAGAGTAGGTATTGTTCTTCTCTTGAGTAAGGTTGTGTTTAATACAGAGCACAGCTGTCTTGTTGCCTCGATGCCCAGGCGTAAGGTAGTGGCTTTACGGATAGATGCACTGCCTGTGAACACAATAGTTTGCAAGTTTGGATGCAGCCTGTGTTTAGTGTGACGTCAGTCTCTGAGCTTAATAATTCACTGTGCCTACTGTTTATTTTCATGTGGCAATAAAGTCCACTCTTCAGTACAAAGCTTGTTACTCTTTCATTTTTAAAAGTTCATCCCAACATTATTTAGTCACTATTGTTGTGTTCCACAGAAAAAGGAAGTTTTGAAAAGTGTCTCAGTGTTTCCGTATCATAAAAGTTAGTGAGGTCCGATGTTGTTCAAAATGCATACAGATAGGGAATGACATGAGGGTTAATGATGATCTCATTTTATTTTTTTTTCTTAACTATTCCACCAAGTCGCGCCCCCAGCTCTGCATATTTTGCACGTCTGTCTTTGTTAACACACCTGATTCAGATAATCAGCTCATTATAAGTGAGCTCCGTGCATGAAGTGTGTTACCATTGACATGGTCCCTACACAGTATTCATTGCTCCCTACTCCCTGAGCAGATTCACTCCTCTCAAACTTAAATCAACTCTGAACATAAAATAAATGATCTCCTCAAACCAAAATCATCACACACAAGTGTGACATCATATACCTCTTTAAATAAATACAATTTAAATTCACGTCTCGCTCACTTCAATGCACTTTGAATGCAACATATACAGTTGCATCTCAATAAATTAGAATGACGTGGAAAAGTTCATTTATTTCAGTAATTCAACTCAAATTGTGAAACTCATGTATTAAATAAATTCAATGCACACAGACTGAAGTAGTTTAAGTCTTTGGTTCTTTTAACTGTGATGATTTTGGCTCACATTTAACAAAAACCCACCAATACACTGGGTTTACAATCTCAACAAATTAGAATATGACGACATGCCAATCAGCTAATCAACTCAAAACACCTGCAAAGGTTTCCTGAGCCTTCAAAATGGTCTCTCAGTTTGGTTCACTAGGCTACACAATAATGGGGAAGACTGCTGATCTGACAGTTGACCAGAAGACAATCACTGACACCCTTCACAAGGAGGGTAAGCCACACACATTCATTGCCAAAGAAGCTGGCTGTTCACAGAGGGCTGTATCCAAGCATGTTAACAGACAGTTGAGTGGAAGGAAAAAGTGTGGAAGAAAATGATGCACAACCAACCGAGAGAACCACAGCCTTATGAGGATTGTCAAGCAAAATCGATTCAAGAATTTGAGTGAACTTCACAAGGAATGGACTGAGGCTGGGGTCAAGGCATCAAGAGCCACCACACACAGACGTGTCGAGGAATTTGTCTACAGTTGATGTATTCCTCTTGTTAAGCCACTCCTGAGGCGTCTTACCTGGGCTAAGGAGAAGAAGAACTGGACTGTTGCCCAGTGGTCCAAAGTCCTCTTTTCAGATGAGAGCAAGTTTTGTATTTCATTTGGAAACCAAGGTCCTAGAGTCTGGAGGAAGGGTGGAGAAGCTCATAGCCCAAGTTGCTTGAAGTCCAGTGTTAAGTTTCCACAGTCTGTGATGATTTGGGGTGCAATGTCATCTGCTGGTGTTGGTCCAATGTGTTTTTTAAAGAACCAAAGTCACTGCACCCGTTTACCAAGAAATTTTGGAGCACTTCACGCTTCCTTCTGCTGACCAGCTTTTTGAAGATGCTGATTTCAATTTCCAGCAGGATTTGGCACCTGCCCACACTGCCAAAAGCACCAAAAGTTGGTTAAATGACCATGGTGTTGGTGTGCTTGACTGGCCAGCAAACTCACCAGACCTGAACCCCAGAGAGAATCTATGGGGTATTGTCAAGAGGAAAATGAGAAACAAGATACCAAAAAATGCAGATGAGCTGAAGGACACTGTCAAAGAAACCTGGGCTTCCACACCACCTCAGCAGTGCCACAAACTGATCACCTCCATGCCACGCCGAATTGAGGCAGTAATTAAAGCAAAAGGAGCCCCTACCAAGTATTGAGTACATGTACAGTAAATGAACAAACTTTCCAGAAGGCCAACAATTCACTAAAAATGTTTTTTTTTTTTTTTGGTCTGCATTATTGACACTGTTTTCCTAATTAATGTTGTTCAGTTGCTTTGACACAATCTTTTTTGTTTAAAGCGCTATATAAATAAAGGTGACGTGACTGGTCTTATGAAGTATTCTAATTTGTTGAGATGAGGGGTTTTTGTTAAATGTGAGCCAAAATCATCACCAAAGACCAGAGCCTGGTTTCTCCCAAGGTTTTTCTCCATTCTGTCACCGATGGAGTTTTGGTTCCTTGGCGCTGTCGCCTCTGGCTTGCTTAGTTGGGGACACTTCATTTACAGCGATATCATTGACTTGATTGCAAATTATTGCACAGATACTATTTAAACTGAACTGAGCTGCATGATGACATCACTGAATTCAATGATGAACTGCCTTTAACTGTCATTTTGCATTATTGACACACTGTTTTCCTAATTAATGTTGTTCAGTTGCTTTGACGCAATCTTTTTTGTTTAAAGCGCTATATAAATAAATGTGACTTGACTTGACTTGACTTGACTTAAACTACTTCAGTCTGTGTGCATTGAATTTATTTAATACGCGAGTTTCACAATTTGAGTTGAATTACTGAAATAAATTAACTTTTCCATGACATTCTAATTTATTGAGATGCACCTGTGGGTTCTCTTCGAACTGTAATCATGGCGGAATATCCTGTGATGTCCTCTTCGCAGGGCACTTACGTTCAAATAGAACAAACGCCTGAAGCAATAAGAGAAACTAACAAAATATGCAGAGAAGGGGGTGCGAGCCCTGGAATTGAGAAAAGCTATGCTAATAGAACTAAGTAATATAAAACATAAACATCATATTTTTTTTTTTTTTCATGCATTTATTATGTACATAAATTTAAAATTCCAAAAAAGTTAAATGTAGGTAAAAAGAGAAACCTTTAATTCTAAAACATCAAACAAGTTTAAATATAAAACATGTATATACAGGTGCTGGTTATATAATTAGAATATCATCAAAAAGTTGATTTATTTCATTAATTCCATTCAAAAAGTGAAACTTGTATATTATATTCATTCATTACATACAGACTGATATATTTCAAATGTTTATTTCTTTTAATTTTAATGATTATAACTGACAACTAAGGAAAATCCCAAATTCAGTATCTCAGAAAATTAGAATATTACTTAAGACCAATACAAAGAAAGGATTTTTAGAAATCTTGGCCAACTGAAAAGTATGAACATGAAAAGTATGAGCATGTACAGCACTCAAAACTTAGTTGGGGCTCCTTTTGCCTGAATTACTGCAGCAATGCGGCGTGGCATGGAGTCGATCAGTCTGTGGCACTGCTCAGGTGTTATGAGAGCCCAGGTTGCTCTGATAGTGGCCTTCAGCTCTTCTGCATTCTTGGGTCTGGCATATCACATCTTCCTCTTCACAATACCCCATAGATTTTCTATGGGGTTAAGGTCAGGCGAGATTGCTGGCCAATCAAGAACAGGGATACCATGGTCCTTAAACCAGGTACTGGTAGCTTTGCACTGTGTGCAGGTGCCAAGTCCTGTTGGAAAATGAAATCTGCATCTCCATAAAGTTGGTCAGCAGCAGGAAGCATGAAGTGCTCTAAAACTTCCTGGTATACGGCTGTGTTGACCTTGGACCTCAGAAAACACAGTGGACCAACACCAGCAGATGACATGGCACCCCAAACCATCACTGACTGTGGAAACTTTACACTGGACCTCAAGCAACATGGATTGTGTGCCTCTCCTCTATTCCTCCAGACTCTGGGACCCTGATTTCCAAAGGAAATGCAAAATTTACTTTCATCAGAGAACATAACTTTGGACCACTCAGCAACAGTCCAGTCCTTTTTGTCTTTAGTCCAGGCGAGACGCTTCTGACGCTGTCTGTTGTTCAAGAGTGGCTTGACACAAGGAGTGCTCAGCTGAAACCCATGTCTTGCATACGTCTGTGCGTAGTGGTTCTTTTAGCACTGACTCCAGCTCCAGCACTGACTCTTTGTGAATCTCCCCCACATTTTTGAATGGGTTTTGTTTCACAATCCTCTCCAGGGTGCGGTTATCCCTATTGCTTGTACACTTTTTTTCTACCACATCTTTTCCTTCCCTTCGCCTCTCTATTAATGTGCTTGGACACAGAGCTCTGTGAACAGCCAGCCTCTTTTGCAATGACCTTTTGTGTCTTGCCCTCCTTGTGCAAGGTGTCAATGGTCGTCTTTTGGACAATTGTCCAAAAAGTCAGCAGTCTTCCCCATGTTTGTGTAGCCTACAGAACTAGACTGAGAGACCATTTAAAGGCTTTGCAGGTGTTTTGAGTTAATTAGCTGTTTAGAGTGTGGCAGCAGGTGTCTTCAATATTGAACCTTTTCCCAATATTCTAATTTTCTGAGATACTGAATTTGGGATTTTCCTTAGTTGTCAGTTATAAACATCAAAATTAAAATAAATATTTGAAATATATCAGTCTGTGTGTAATGAATGAATATAATATACAAGTTCCACTTTTTGAATGGAATTAGTGAAATAAATCAACTTTTTGATGATATTCTAATTATATGACCAGCACCTGTAAAATGGTTATAGGTTTGGAACTTTTGCATTGTCCTATTTTGTGAAATCTTTTTAGGTCCAGTAGACATAAATGTGGAAAGTAACAAAGTTACATCCCTCCCAATCAGCTTAGATATTTCTAATATTTTTTTCAACATGTATGTGAAAGTTTATAAACACAGTTACAGTATATCAAATTAAACAATAGAATCTACTAATTCTGTTAAATTGCGTTAAATACTGTATTTTTCTGCATCAGTTTTGTTGCTGTATTTATTACACAGAGAGAAATGTCTACTGTCACCTCAGACGGTGGTCCTGTGATGTCTAGTGGTTAATCTACTGTCGTTACAACTCACCCAGTGTTATAACCGTTACAACATTATGTAGTGCTCCTGTAGCTCAAGTGGTAGAGCATTGCGTTAACAAGCGCAAGGTTGGGGGTTCGATTCCCCGGGAACACATGATAGGTAAAAATTGATAGCCTCAATGCACTTTAAGTCGCTTTGGATAAAAGCGTCTGCTAAATGCATTAATTTAATTTAATTTAATTTAATAACCATCCCCAGTCCTCGCCAAAGACCATACAACGGCTGCTGCAATAAATTTACGTTGATATGCTTATTTGAAATTTAGCTGACTCCTTGCCAAGACAGCAGCTATGGGCAGCATCCTATGACACTGTGAGAAGAAAGAGTATGAGACAATGGGAAGTGGGATCTAAAAAGAAACCAATCAGACAAACCATCAAAGTGGTTTGTGTCTAAGCAAGCTCTTAAACGTTCTTCTTCTGCCTTTGTTCTGTGCATGCATAACCACAAACCCTTTCTTCGTGTTGCTTGATGTCAAGAATCAACTCTCAAAAACATTAAGGACATAAGAAGGGAATTATAGGGTGGTAAGTAGAAGTACAGTAGAAAATGATCTAGTGTGTGATTAGTTGTGTACAGTACACATCATAACATCAGAAGGACAGCTGGAAATTGTATCAAATGTGCAAAATGTGCTTCTGTCTTGCAGTGTGCTCTAGGAGAGTGAATATACCAATGAGCAATTTTGTGTTATTTCTTAATTTTTTTTTTTGTTTGTTTGTTTGCCTTTCATGTAGGACGCCATACGTATTCACGATTCAGGTAAGAATAAATCTTCAAAACAGATTCATTTGAATGCAAAAAAATATGTTTTTGCTGTAGTTTAGTTATAGGCATGAATATGGATCAGGTTCATTTTTTTGTCCATCTCTCTACAGCTAGCAGTTCTCCGGATCAGAGTCCTACAGGCTGGAAACAGCCCAATATACCCACCCCGGCCCAGAGAGAGCGGGCTCCGTCCCTGAACCCTCAGGAGAAGGTTAAAATTGTACGTTTTATGAAGCTTTGTCTTCATTCTGTTTGGTCATTTGTTAAGCAGTATTGTGGGAAACTCAGATGTTAAGACCAGGAGAATCGGGTATGTCTCCAAGCAGGACTCTTTATTGACAATGTGCTGTTGTTGTTCTGCTGCAGTCTTCAAGTCTACATTGTAGCTAGGGTATATGCATTTTAGGAGGCTGTCCTTAGAAGTGAAGACAAAGCACTCAGGACATGACCAAGGCATGCACAAGATGCAAGCAGTTATAGGAACCTGCCCAGACTCTGGAGTCTCACCAGTGTAATCCAGTCAGCAAAACTGTACCAGTCTGTTAGGGCTGTGCAAAAAATCGAATACGATTTTCATGCGCATCTCTTCAGTAAAGACGCTCCTGTGATTAGTAGTATATCTCCAGCACGTGCGTTAAGATCAGGGTTGCCAGGTTTTCACAACAAATCCTGCCCAGTTGCTTCTCAAAACTAGTCCAAAACTAGCCCAATCGCGTTTCCAGGAGGTAGGTACTGGTTCAGGTGGAGCGGCATTTACTACACAGAGCCGTAGTCCACCAACAATCTACACAAAATCGCTTTCAAAATCGACAAAGAATCGCCTGCGATTTTGAAAGCGATTTTGTGTAGCTTGTCGGTGGACTACGGCTCTGTGTAGTAAATGCCGCTCCACCTGAACCAGTGTTGCCAAGTCTACAGTTGTTTTTCATGTCCGCGGGTTGAAGCGACCCCAATACCAATAACGTGATATTTAGCCCCTAAAATGAGAATTTTACCAAGGAAACCCTGACAAAAAACGTATATTTTAACACCGGGATGCAATTTTTATCGGGGAACCTCCTGGAAACGCGATTGGGCTAGTTTTGGACTAGTTTTGAGAAGCAACTGGGCAGGATTTGTTGTGAAAACCTGGCAAACCTGATCTTAACGCACGTGCTGGAGATATACTACTAATCACAGGAGCGTCTTTACTGAAGAGATGCGCATGAAAATCGTATTCGATTTTTTGCACAGCCCTACAGTCTGTATATGTCCTTATCACAGAGATAAAAAGAAGTTCACTCCTGTGAAAGAGCTCAACTTCAAACAGTGGGGCAGGGTCTCAGTCTCAGACGCCATGCTTGTTTGATTCAAGCTGCTGGAAGCTTTGATAACATGATCATTCAGACAAGGTCATCTTTTTTTACTCATCATGCTGTTATAGCAGATCTTGATTCTTCAGTTTGTATTCCCAGAGTGTAAATACAAAAACAGTTGTAATGAGTTAAAAAAGATTAAAAAAAATAAAAATAAAAAAACGCATTAATGGCAGAGCAACAAATACTACAGTGATGTCTATTTTATATTTGTACTTTTCAATTTTAAATATTAATTACAGTACTGAGAATTTAGTTGGAAAATGGGTAACACTTTAGAATGTTTCTTTTAACTAACATTAACTTAATTTAATTTGTTTGTAGTAACTACACATGAACTAACAATGAAAAAAAAATACTTCTAAAGCTTTTATTATTCTTAGTCAATGTCAGTTTCAACATTTACTAATGCATTATTAAAATTGGTCCCACTTTATATTGTGTCCCCAATACCTGTGTACTTACAAAGTAACTACATGTGTACGTAGTATGTAACAAAAGTGTAAGTACACATTGGTACATAGTATCTACAGTTGTAATATTTCTGTAACTACACACATGTAACAACCCTCCGAATGGTTTGTCTAAGTACAAATGTGTAACAGGACATGTATAACTACATTTTGTAAAAACAATATGTATAAGTGTAATTGGAACCATTTGATCCAGGGGGTGGAGATGGATAGGTTTAGGGAAATGTAAAGTGGGAGGAGTTGGATCTCAAGTTGGAGTTGGTGCACCACTGTAATACAAGTTTACTTACATGGTAACTCAGGAACTGTCCACTTAATATAAAGTGTGACATTCTGGACACCAACCACAATTTATATGTAAAGCCTAACTTACTGGCTGCTCCTGTGTAACATCAGAGTAATTACATGATAAATCTAATATAGTGTCTGGCGGGAAGTCGTGGCCTAGTGGTTAGAGAGTTTAACTCCTAACCCTAAGGTCTCGGGCCGGCAGTAGCACGACTGAGGTGTCCTTGAGCAAGGCACCGAACCCCCAACTGCTCCCCGGGCGCTGCAGCATAAATGGCTGCCCACTGCTCCGGGTGTGTGTTCACGGTGTGTGTGTGTGTGTTCACTGCTGTGTGTGTGCACTTTGGATGGGTTAAATGCAGAGCACTAATTCTGAGTATGGGTCACCATACTTGGCTGTATGTCACATAATTTTCAACTTTCAACTTAACACTTTCTTTACCAAAAAGTGCTATTAGTACTATTGCACATTTGTATTTTCATTACCAAAAAGTGTTGTTACCAATGTCCTGTTACACATCTGTACTTACACATACCATTCAGTTAGTTTTTACATATGTTTAGTTGCACAAACAAGCTGTAGATACTATGTACCAATGTGTACTTACACTGTGGTTACATACTGTGTACACATCTAGTTACTATGTAAGTACACAGGTATTAGGGACACTTAATATAAAGTGGGACCTTAAAATTAAAGGTTGTACCTATCAATATTATTTAATGGACCTGAGCTAACAATGAACAGTTGTATTTTTATTAACTAACATTAACAAAGATTATTAAATACTGTAACAAATGTATAGCTCTTTGTTAGTTAAGTTTATTTAATAACTGATGTTAACTTATGGGACCTTATTGTAAAGTGTTACCAGAAAATGTGTAAAATTGTTGTGAATGTAAATAGTAATAATAATAATAATAATAATAATAATAATAATGGCCACGGAAGGTTTCTTGATGTGAAATTATGACTGTTTAGCCTACTTCATTAAGTGCTTATCATTAGTTACTGTTTTTTAGCGGCCAAGGGATAAGAGAGACTCCAGCTATTACTGGGAGATTGAAGCTAATGAGGTAGTGCTGCAGAACAGGATCGGCTCGGGCTCTTTTGGAACCGTACACAAAGGGAAATGGCATGGTAAGCACAGGTTAACTGCTTCAGTAAAATCTAGCTGTTATGACTGGGTTAACTTACACTATAACATGCTGTAGGTGATGTGGCTGTGAAGATATTAAAAGTCACCAACCCGACACCGGAGCAGTTTGAAGCCTTCCGCAATGAGGTGGCAGTTCTTCGGTGAGATGTTACTATTGATTGTCAACAGGTCACTGTCCCCAGGTCAAAAGGGATGACCTATTTAGAGCAGTGTGAAGACGGCACAATATAACAAAAGCAATATTGCAACCTGCCGTAGTACAGTAATTCATATTCTGTCCCTGTGTACTCATTTGATGGTTTAATGACTATCCATCTGAGTGAGAGTTTACTAGTACAATTTACTCCCAAAACCTATTAAAACATACTAAAACAGTGGTTGTGGAAGCCAGCAAAGCAATGCCCAATGTATTACATTACATTTTCGGAGTGCCTGTATTATTAGCAAAGTTTGTTTACACTAATAGAAAAAACAAAATGAGTCACAAAACTTTCATGGCCCCCAGAATATTTTGATGAATGAATATTTGAACATGCAATATGTCAAAAAAAGAACAGAGACTTCTTTAAAAAAATAATAATATTAATAATAATGAATCTAGCTTCATGATATATATATATATATATATATATATATATATATATTTATTTATTTTTTGTCAACATCTGAATCTGGGCAAGTTTCATTTAATAAAGCAACATTTTGAACAAAAAAGCTGAAGAAAAATCTCACAGTTGCTAGTTTGCTTTTTTAAATTTTATTTATTTTTTCTTTTTTTTAATAATAAAATTTAAAAGACATTATGATTGTTAGCTAGCTATTAATTACCCACGGGGATTCAGAGCATTTCCAAGTGAGATATAATATATATTATATATAGAAGTATATTGCAAGCTCACATTTCTTTAAAATTGAATGACTTGCTGTTGTCACTGTTTTGTAAAATGGAAATATGACGTGTGACTTTAAATTCATAACATTAAAGGAATAGTTCACCCAAAAATAAAACTGCATCCATCCATCATAAAACTGCTCCACACGGCTCTAGGGTGTTAATAAAGCGAGATTGCCATGTTCACATATTCCTAAACGAACCGAACTAAGGGAGGAAAATAGGATGGGTTCCGAAACATTCGCTTCAAATGAGCCAAAAAAAGATTTCGGTCAAATTGACAACCCCTATTGCACTGCATAAGCAGTATGTTTGCGTTCGATGCATTTTAAGTTTTGTGTCCTGTTGTCTTTTTGCTGCCAACAGGAAAACCAGACATGTCAACATCCTGTTGTTCATGGGCTACATGACAAAAGACAATCTTGCGATTGTAACGCAGTGGTGTGAAGGCAGCAGTCTCTACAAACACCTCCATGTGCAAGAGACCAACTTCCAGATGTTTCAGCTGATAGATATTGCCAGACAGACCGCTCAAGGCATGGAGTGAGTTTCACATCCTGAGACTGATGGATGTGTCTTCATTCAGTGTTTACAATTTCATTGTGTATGTCTCAACAATCATTTATCATGTTTTTTTCCCTCACAGTTATCTACATGCAAAAAACATCATCCACCGTGACATGAAATCAAACAGTATCCTTTTATGATTCATGTAGTTTCATTCTGTGCTTTTGAGGTTTAAAGGCAGATGGGATAGGTTTAGCTGTTAGCTGTTTAGCTACAGTTAGCATTTAGTTCACCAGCCACTCATAGAGCATCTGATGCATATTGCACACAATAATGGTAAAAGCTTTCCAAAATCACAATCCTCTGGTTGGCAGGCTATACACAATTTATGGCTTGCTACAACCAGTGCCTATAAAGTAAGCCCTGGTTTTTGACAATCTCTGCAATGTGTGTGTGCCAATGAACTTGAAGGGTGTAGGTCGAAGGTGTAGGGTGTAGCACTGGCAAAAAATGTGAAAAAGGTGATTTAGTTGGAGCATTTTTTCTCCTGTATTAGGGCCATGAAATGGTTGGTACAGTATATATAATATATATTAAAAACTGGTTCAGGTGCTAGGTAGTCCAGGAAACACTTTTTTAACACATCTATTAAATTTGTTAATTGCCGTTTTATTCTGCATTCTACAAACACTGGTCAGAAATCATTGATTAATCATGATTGTTAATATTATTATTGTTATTATTATTATTAGTGTAGTAGCAGTACTTATTTTTGTCCTTTTTTTTGGCTATTCCAGTTATTCCAGTGAAGATAAATCTTACTGCATAATGTTATTGTAGATAGTTCTGTGCAACAGTTTAAGGAGGGCCCTTATTTCTTCCCAAATGGCAGGTCTCCTGTAAACAAAGCAAGGTCCACGTATAAAAAGAGTCACATGCGGATGAACATTACTGACCTCTACAAAGCCCTTTCTTCAGCTTTATACATATCAAATGATTCTTATAGTGTATAGGGAAAAATTATCAACTTAGTACAAAGTAAATCTAACAGCCATTTATTAATAGGATAAAACCAGTGTAACAACCATATATTTAATTTAGGAAATGACATCCTGTTTTTGTTATATCATGCTTAAAGGGATACTCCACCCCAAAATGAAAATGTTGTCATTAATCACTTACCCCCATGTCGTTTCAAACCCGTAAAAGTGTTGTTCATCTTCAGAACATAATTTAAGATATTTTGGATGAAAACCGGGAGGACTGTCCCATAGACTGCCAAGTAAATAACAGTGTCAAGGTCCATAAAAGGTATGGAAGTAGTAGTCAGAATACTCCATCTGCCATCAGACATGCAATCTGGGTATATGAAGCGACGGGAACATTTTTTGTAAGTGAAGAAAACAAAAAAATGGCTTTTTTGCAACAATTCCTTTGTCAACAGTCTCCTCTGTGTCTCTCCATATCACTGTATGCTGCATATGCTCTTCTGTATCATCCGCGCCAGATTGCACGTCTGATGGCAGATGGAGTATTCTGACGACAACTTTTATACCTTTTATGGGCCTTGATATTATTTACTTGGCAGTCTATGGTACAGTCACAGGCCTCCCGGTTTTCATCCAAAATATCTTACATTGTGTTCCGAAGACGAACAAAGCTTTTACGGGTTTGGAACGACATGGTAGTAAGTGATTAATGACAACATTTTCATTTTTGGATGGAGTATCCCTTTAATATTTCTTTCACCCAATATAAATGAGTCTTAAACAAGCTGTTTTTGAATAGAAGGAGCAGCCTTAATGCAGACTGCCAAAAGCTGCTGGACTTTGACTTTAACTCAAGCACAGACATCTTCTTACATGAAGGCCTGACAGTGAAGATCGGAGACTTTGGGCTGGCCACAGTGAAGGCCAGGTGGAGTGGTTCTCAACAGGTTGAACAAACATCGGGATCTATTTTATGGATGGTCAGTGCATTGCTCAGCATCTCAGATTCTGCCTGCTTCATTCCACTCTGAACATGCATCTGTCATTGAGCTTTACCCACCTTTATGCTCTTCACCCCTCAGGCACCTGAGGTGATCCGAATGCAGGACTGCAACCCGTACAGCTTCCAATCTGATGTGTATTCTTTTGGCATTGTGCTGTTTGAATTAATGACCGGGGAGCTGCCCTACTCACAGATAGCAAACCGAGATCAGGTAACAAACATGAAGCCTGAAGGGCTGCAAAACAGGCACATGGTTTAACCAAGCTGTTAATGTTATATTAGGTTTTTAATAGCTAACTTGAAATATTTTACATTTATCTGCAATTGTAGAGGGCAGCACTTAGCGAATTCTTCACAAGCCTTTCAGTAAGCAAGAGGCTAATCTGAGGCTAATGGTTTATCCAGCATGACTCTGCATACATTTGTGGACATGCATGCAGTATCTCTCCCAGTCTGACCCCAGGCGTGTAAATTTAGACATGTAATCTAATCAGGGCCCCAGAGACTCCAGTCCACATATTGGCCTCACTCCCTAACCCCTGACCTTTGTGTGTGTGTGTGTGTGTGTGTGTGTGTGTGTGTGTGTGACAGAGAGAGTGTGTTTGTGTGTGTGTGTTTGTGAGTGTGTGTGTGTGTGTGTGTGTGTGTGTGTGTGTGTGTGTGTGTGTGTGTGTGTGTGTGTGTTTGTGTGTGTGTGTGTGTGTGTGTGTTAGGCTCTGACACAGTGCACACTTATTCTGCATCATTTCGCCATGACTGCCTCAGTAATTGGGTGAATCTCACAAAATAATAATAATAATAATCTTAATGGTTCTGAAAATAGAATTGACATTATGCAAAATCTAATCTTCTTATTATTTTGTGTGATTGTTAATCAAAATGTTACCTGGATGTGTTTTTGATTGTTTTGTGAGATTAATCAGTTTTATGGTAGGATTATTAGAAAGTTTAGTCTATTTAGACAGTTAGCTATTATTTAAATAAGTTCCACAATAAAAGACTGTGCTGTTGTGCTTTTAGGACTAAATATTTGAATGCATATTTATTTACAGTGGTTCCCTGTGCTTTCTTAAAGCTTTGTATGAACTGTTTTCTTCAGATCATCTACATGGTTGGTCGAGGATATCTGTCTCCAGACCTCAGTAAGCTCTATAAGAGTTGTCCTAAAGCCATGAAGAGACTGGTGGCTGACTGTATCAAGAAGTCCAAGGACGAGAGGCCCCTTTTCCCCCAGGTGTGTTTGCTTTCCTTTAACAGATAATCTAACTGAACATACATAAGGCAAAATAGACAACAAAGTCCAAGATTGTTTTTTTTTTTATTGAAATGGCATTTACTGCATTAGATTAAATCAGAAGGTGTTGAGTTGAACCCATTGAATGCACAGGAAGTTCCAGTCAGTTTAATCATTCTTCTAAATCACAGAACAGCTTTCATTAAAGCTGAAGCACACACACAAACTAGGGGTGCACCAATGCCATTTTTTCAGATCCGATACCAAAAAAAATGGAGTATTGGCCGATACCGATACCAGTGCAGGGTTTTGTTTTTTTTAATCGGTGTAGATTTTTTTATACCTCAATGTGTATTGACCTGATCGTCACTCTTTTGTGTTAAACACTATCTACTAAATATAGACAACTTCATTATAAAGAAAAATATCAAATGAAAAAATATATTATCATAAACTATGACAAAAATACTATTATAAACTAGGTTAGTGGATAATTCAGCAGCAAAAGTTACTCATGAGTTCACAATAATTTTATAAAATCTAAATATTAAGTGAAAAAAAAAACATTATTTAGTTTTATTTCACAAATAAAAGTGAATAAGTGTAGGGCTAAATCTGGTAAAATGTTACAGATTGCTCTTTGTATTGTTGTAAAATACATTCATGAAAAAACAGTAAATATGTTCATATATAAATATATATTATAAAATAAGAATACATATCTTTTAAAGGGGTCATATGATGTTGCTAAAAAGAACATTATTTTGTGTATTTGGTGTAATGAAATGTGTTTATGCGGTTTAAGTTTCAAAAAACACATAATTTTCTACATACTGTACATTATTGTTTCTCATCTATGCCCCGCCTTCTGAAACGTGTTGATTTTTACAAAGTTTATCTGTAAAGCGAGGTGTGCTCTGATTGGCCATGATTCCTGTTCAAAGCGAACATATATGTTCCATTTAAAATGCACTGAAGTGAGCGAGACGTGAATTTAAATTGTATTTATTTACAGAGGTATATGATGTCACACTTGTGTGTGAAGACATTGCGCAGCGCAAATCCGTGAATGAATGTTCCGAAGTGAGGTAAACTTCAACATCAGTGAGTAGGGAGCAATGAATACTGTGTAGGGACCATGTCAATGGGAACACCGTTCATGCACGGAGCTCACTTCTAACGAGCTGATTATCTGAATAAGGTGTGTTAACAAAGAGAGACGTGCAAAATATGCAGAGCTGGGGGCACAAGGACTGGAATTGAGAACCGCTGGGGTAACGTTAGGTGTACATGTTAATAAAAGATTTTGCTTTCGAATTATGCTACCATCTTGTTTTAATGGGAGGTAGCAAAATCTGACAGTAGCACAAATCGTCAGAACACTGGCGCGATGAGACAAAACCAATAAAACCCATTATAAACAAGGCATTTGTTGCATCCAGTGGGGACATAATTACTGATTATAATGACTTATACTGTGTTTTTACGCATTGCGTTGCATCGCGCTGCGTAAACATAAAACCATGTCTGCATTTGTGATCAGAGAAACAACAAACTACAAGCACTACTCTACTATGCTCAAAACTCATGTTTGAATCTTCAGTGGCAAATCTTCTACATATGAAAACATGCTTACAGGCTGGAGCGCGCAGCATAAAAAAAGTTCAAAGCACAAAGGGAAGAGGAAGATATTGATGCGTAGTGTATTATATCTGTGCAATAGTTTGAGCCGCTTCTTTTAACAGTTTTAAATTTCAGTTAGTGTGCGCATGAAGAACAATAGTGCTCTCTATTCCAGTGCAGTGATGTAACAGACACTCGGTAGAAAGTAACATGCTTTAGAAACAGCACCAAACTCTAGCAAGAAGTCCTTTTTATGCAAAACCACTGGTCTTTAATTTAATTTTAATTTTTATTTATCATCTCGGAGAGAAATTTATCGTATTGACTGTCGTAACCGAATGCGACGCAGCTTGAACACTGAATGGATGATGACTGACCGCCACAGCGGGGGGGAGAATGGTTTACAAGAACCTGAATTTAACGACTTAAATATTCATCTGAAACTCACATTAAAGTATAGAACGGCTTCAGAACTCTTGGAATATATTGCACGGAAACATTATGGTGCTTTATAATGCTAAACCATAATAATACATTTAAAAAATAATAATTTTAAGATCCTATTTAAAATGCTAATCGCAGCTGGGATAAATGTCTTTTTATACTTGGCCCTTTTCACTAAAGGCACTTTATACCATCTGCCATAGGGAAGTAACTGGAAAGAACTATACAGGGGATGAGAAGAGTCTCCGACTATAACAGAGGCTTTCCTTTTTAATGCCACAGTAAAGAGATCAGTGAGAGGTGTTGCCATAATAGAAATGGCATAATAGAGGCACTTTTAAAATAATTCAAACCAATGTAATATTACCGAGCTACTTTATTAGGGCCCGAGCACCGATGGAATTGCTCTGTTTATTTCTGTTTAGAATTCTACATCCCAGTGCCCTTAGATGAAGTAACTACCAGTAAATTAACTTTTATCTGTCCAGTCAAATTTGAATCCACGATTTTAATGCGCTCTGTTTCACATTGGGTGGTTCTTTACCGCCGTGCATTACAATGGTTTATCACAGCGCTGTTGAATGATTGATTTTGTTTGGCAACAGAAAAATGTAATTTTTTGAGAGGCATGGCAGATGCAGGAAATAATAACACACTGCTTTCTCTCTCTCTGGGCGTCTTTGTGATCTTTGACAGATTCTGTCCTCCATTGAGCTCCTGCAGCATTCGCTGCCCAAAATCAACCGCAGCGCCTCTGAACCTTCGCTGCACAGAGCGTCACAGACTGAAGACATCAACTCCTTCACACTCACCTCCATGAAGCTGCCCGTCTTCTAGAAGCCATATACTATTGCCTTGTGCTGCTACAGTGTCATTTATAGAATTTGTGACTGATAAACCGAATGACTGAAACTGTGCAAGAGTCTGCAAACCAGAATAAGAAGGGAACTCTTGACATTTCAGCTGGAGAGCTCCATTCATAGCTGATGTTGATCTCAGAAATGAAGGCTGTTTCCTGTGTTTGCAGGCCAGTGACAGATGCACTTTGATTATAAGAAGATTATGAAAGAGTAAAGGATCCCACAGTTGTATGTGTCTGAAAAGATGTTGCCCTCAATGATGTTTGAATATTATATACACAAAATTAGCTTCATGATTTAGTCAGTATTGAGCTGTCATTGAATGCTGTTTATTAGTAAGATGCAACATAGTTTTACACAATTTGAGCTCTATTTTGTGATGTCAAGTTCTTTGAAGGTGTTATTGACTCTATATTGAATATATACTTTTAATCAATTATTTTAATAAAATTAAGTTAAATACCCCTTTCTGTCATTGTATGTCTTATTTTGCTGTTACTTGTAAGATTGAAGTTTTTTGTAGTGCTGCCTTAAAGAAGCACAACTTAATGGCCCTTTTTATACAAGGTACTCGAGCGTCTCGGCTTTAACAATCAATTTATTAGGTGTATTCAGTCACTGTATGATAGTCCGAGGGCCAGGATTAAAATTAATGGACACCTAACTGATAGCTTTCAACTGTTTAGAGGTACTCGACAAGGCTGTTGCCTCAGTCCAGCGATCTTCACATTATACATAGAGCCCTTGGCACAAGCTATTAGGCAAAATGAAGAGCTTAGGGGCATTACTATTGGAAATACTGAGCATATAATTGGACTTTTTGCGGATGATATTATCACCTACCTCCAAAATCCAGATGTAAGCCTCCCTAAACTTATGAGGTCTCTGACAGAGTTTGGGCAGTTGTCTGGCTATCACTTAAACATTACTAAAACACAAGTTCTGACCATTAATTACTCCCCCAATAAATCCATACGACACGCGCTTTTCCACTGCATGGTACGGTACGGTTCGGTACGGCACGGCTATTTATCTCCCAAGATCTAGATGATTTGTTCAGTTTTGAATTTTGAGAAACTTAATGATTCTATACAGAAAGATATGAAGTGCTGGGCAATGCTGATATTAGACTTCAATGCTAGAATGGAAATAGTGAAAATGAATCTGCTTCTCAGATTTCTGTATCTTTTCATGTCATTGCCCATCAGGATTGCTGACTCGGATTTTAACACTTGGGACCGGCTAATATCACGATTTATTTGGTCAGGGGCAAGACCTAGGATAAAATTTAGGACACTTCAGATCGATAAAGATCATGGTGGTTTAGCCCTTCCAAATCTGAAGGATTATTATTATGCATCTCAAATGAGATATATGGTTTATTGGTGTTCCCCAGAAACCGAGGCTCGATGGAGACTGATTGAACTATCCCAGGGACAGAGCCAACCTCAAACCCGTTTAGAAAGGGAAAATTATCTCAAATAAAGATGGGAATCGTATAGTTGAAGATACACTATTAATTTGGAAAGAGATTGTAAATAAGTACAAATTGACTAATGATATTAAACTTTTGATCTGGCCCTCCTGCAACCCGAGTTTTCGATTAGGTGAAATAGACTCTTCATTCTTGAGCTGGAAAGATCGAGGCCTCATGGCACTGTGTCAGTTTTTAGACGGCAACACATTCAAAAAATTCGAACAACTCAAGAGTCAATACAAACTAGAGAACAGAGATCTTTTCAAATATTTTCAAGTGAGACATTTCTACAACAGTGAAATAAGAAAAGGTATCTCTCCTGAGGGCAATGACATTGTTAAAGTTTTTAGTGATGCTTATGAGCTCTTGCCAAGTAAACCGTCTCTAAATTGTATAAAGCACTGCAGAAACACAATGGAAATAATACATTGTATATCAAGTCGAAATGGGAAAAGGAACTATGTATGGAAGTGTCAGAGGGTGATTGGCTTTCGATGTGTGTGACACAACAGACATCTACTAGTTCTAAAAGATGGAGAGAATTTGGGTGGAAGAGTTTGGTTAGATTTTTCATTACACCTCATTTTATTAATAAACAAAGGGGTGAACAACAGCAATGCTGGCGACAGTGTGGACATCGGAACGCCAATCACTCTCATATATTTTGGATGTGCCCAAAGTTAGAACAATTCTGGGACAGTATCCTTTTAATTACTGGAAGGATAATGGGTTATGTCATCCCTAAAGACCCTAAGATTTTCTTGTTAGGTCTTCTACCTGGTGAGGTCGTCCAAAAGGAAGACACTTATCTTTTTAAAATTCTAATGATTGCATGTAAAAAAGCTATCACTCGGTCTTGGTTAAAAGATTGACCCCACCTCGGACTGAACAATGGAAAGAAATAGTGGAGGAGATACACTCAATGGAGAAGATGACATACTTTCTTCGACGTATCAAAGGACATATATATAATAAGCGCTGGTCAAAATGGTTGCATATAAAGAAGCGGAGCAATTTTAATACTTTATTTTAATATTTTATTTCGCTGTTATATAATTTATAGTGCCCCTTGTTCTTTGACCTTGTATGTTTGTGTTGTAATTAAGAAAAATGCCAAATAAAGAGTATAAAAAAAGAAGCACAACTTAAAATGCAGCGCCTTGCAAAAGTATTCATACAATTCATTCAATTATTCATACAATTCATTCAATTTTTTTTTATTCTGTTGTCACAGCCTTATTTTAACATGATTTAAATTTCTTCCACATTAATATACACTTCATACACCATAACGACAAAGCAAAAAAAAAAAAAAAAAAAATGACATAATTGCATAAGTACTCATCTGTGACACTAGAAATGTAGCTCAGGAGCATCTTTGAGATATTTCTTCACTTTGATTGTAGTTAACCTGTGACAAATTCAGTTTACTGGACATGATTTGGAAAGGCACACACCTGTCTACAAGGTCTAACAGCTGAAAATGCATATCAGAGCAAAAAATCAATAAGAAAAAAAAACTGATATTTGAATAAAAATAAATAAATAAATGATCTCGTCTGATGGACCTCAATTCCATGTGTCCAAATACTGATTGTCATTATGATGTATGAAGTATAGATTGATGTGGGAAAAAAAAATAATAATATAAAGCATTTTAACACAGGCTGGAACATAACATAAAATGTGGAAAAAATGAAGGGATTTGAATACTTTTGCACTGTATATTCTACAGTACAAAATAATGACTGTAACTGTCCAGAATTACCTTGTTCAAAGGTTATTTGTGTACATTCAGAAAATATTAAATCACAATGAATATTAAAACTACTGTATACGTTCAGCTATAAATAAGATTTAGTTGACAGTACGAGCAGAGTTGTGCATGAAGTGAATGTGCGAGATGAATGTTACATTTGTCACAGTTCACATTAAGGTTATGCAACTCAGCTTGGGCTGTCTTGAGCAAAACTGAGGAGATTTCTATCTGTATAAACTGGCAGCAAGTATTGCAGTCAGTCTTAAAAACATGTCCATATAACGTCATAGATGTGCAAGAGTGGTGCAAAGATCTGTGGATCGTTTGCAGATACAGATTTGTGTAACCTCAAATGTTAACTAATCAGCAACCATATAAAGGACTTACTACAACTCTTATTTATGTTACAATTTGATATGAATATGAATTTGTAATAATATTTGCTGAATAGACAAAATCGCTTGTGATTTTCCTCATTTATAAGTCACATTTTGGATAAATGCAAATATAAATTAAATAGTGGCGGAGAGAGTTGAGAGTGACTGGCTTAACTGCAGCATGGCATGCATACGTCAACAGAGAGAAGTGAGTCAGATTGCATAGCAAGATATGACTTATGATTAAAGATTCTCAGAAAAAGAATTATAAAGAAGTGAAACTCAACTACTGCGGCAGCTATTCACTTACATATGAAGCATGGACTCCACAAGACCTCTATACATGTGCTGTTGCATCTGCCATCAAGACATGATCAGCAGATTTTGCAAGTCCTGCAAACTGTGAGGTGGGGGTCTCCATGGATTGGATTTGTTGGTCCAGCACATCCCATAGATCAGTTGGTTAATTTGGAAGCCAAGGCAACATGATGAACTGTCATGTGCCTCAATCCATTTTGCAGTGTGACAGGGTGCATTATTCTGCTGAAAGAGGCCACTGCAATTGGGGAAACCATTGACAGATATAGGTGGTCTGCAACAGTCTTTAGGAAGGTGGTTCGGGTCAAAGCAACATCCCAGCTCAACATTGCCCAGAGTCTCTTCCCATAATGCATCCTGGTGCCATCTCTTCCCCAAATAAACGACACATGCACCTGACCATCCATTTGATCTAAAAGAAAAAGTGATTCATCAGACTAGGCAAGCTTCTTCCATTGCTCCATGGTCCAGTTCTGATGCTCATGTGCCCATTGTAGGTTCTTTCATCAGTGAACAGGGATCATCATTACCCTTACCAAATGAAGTGTACTTCAATTTTCTTTTTATTAAGTATACTTAAGTAAAGTTCAAGTATATTTCAAGTGTACTTTATATAGTAAGAATTCAAATATCCATGTAGCATACTTGTAAGTGTACTATTTCAATACTTCTTGGGACTAAATTGGTCCACTTTCTAGTATTAAAAAGTATACTATTAAGTACACTTTAAGTATAATAATAATAAACTTTGACTACACTAGAACTAGTTTACATCTATGTTTTTTAGTTTGTACTGCGCAACTATACTAAAAGTGAACTTATAGGTATACTGATAGTATAATAATTAAATAGTTGTAACATTTTTAGTACACTTTGAAGGATATTTCCAGTACAGTCTGAGTAAACTGCTAGTTTAGTAGTTTTATACTGCAAGTATACTAGCAAGGTTTCTTTAAATTAACTTCACAATATACTTTAAGTATACTACTCTGTCCCCATTTAGGTATTAATCTGTATATGTTTTGTTATATGAATATCTGAACATACAAAACATCAAATGAAAGAACAGGGTATCTTCTTGTAAACAAAGACATTTAATTCTAGCTTCATGTATACTTGTTTATAAACACCTGAATGTGGGTAAGTTTCATAAATTAAAATTGAAAGAAAGAAAGAAAGAAAGAAAGAAAGAAAGAAAGAAAGAAAGAAAGAAAGAATCAACATTTTGAACAAAAAGCTGAAAAAAAAAAAAAAACTATGAATTGGATTCAGAATGACAATCAAAACGTAGATGGAGCTGATAAACACCCCAAAGCTCTTCATGGGTCAACATTTTATTCCATAACGTTACACAGTTTGATGCTATTTTATGTCTTATGATCATGATTAGGCCTTGTCCCAAATCGCACCCTAAACCCTAGCGCTCTTCCTCTGAGTCCACACTTTTGTGACATAATGCTGCTTTGACTGCCGGGTGAACTCTGCTGTGGTGCTCGCCCCAGTGCAGTCTTGGCAGAAGTGCACATCGAGGGCGCATAGTGGCCGCAAAGAGGGGACCCTTCTGACTAAAATGATAAATGGGACACCCTACGGTCTCGTGGACTTAATGGACACAACCACGAGGCGGCCATTGGAAGTCTGCAAATCCGCAAGTCCACATGAAGTGTGCCATTTGGGACAGGTCCTGAGATACCGGGTGCATCTCAATCAGCTCCCGAACTCGTGAATCAGTATATCATGTTCATGAATTCGGTCACTGGTAAGTACCCTGGCTCACTGCACATTGGGACAGTGATTACTCAATTTCTGGTGACATGACTAAGTTAAGTACAACATCAACAGACAACATTGTCATCATTGCTGGAATTAATAAACAACAGGCAGGATCAATCTCTTTTTGATATTATTTTTTATTATCTTTAAACACAACCTTCTGTTATATGTTCTTACAACATTTCAGCCAAGTATTAATGATAAATGTTAACTAGATGTGCTCATTGCCTTTAGCAATGTTTGTTTTTGCTAAAAACATACTAATAAAATGGTCTGTATTTTCAAATCTTCTGTCGCATGTCATTATATTTATCAAGTTGACTTATGTGGTTTATGTTTTGAGCTTCAGAAATGTGATGTAATTTCTGGTAAGGGAACATAGCCAAAGCCCCAAGAAGGCAAGCCTGCAACCTTTAGCCAAAAAAGCTTAACGTCTAATGCTAACTCTTCCGGTTTGCCAGTACGTGGGAAAGGAGACCAGAGGCCGTATTTATTTTTGATTGGATGTCAATGGAGGAGAGGCTTCACTACACTGAATAAACAACTTTTTAGAGGAACAGCTTATAATTTAATAAGCTATAATTTAATAAGCTCATCCGTTAAAACTTTCAAAATTGGCGCTTCAACACAACGACACTGGTTTGCGGCATTGATGTCAAACCTCGCTCCTTATTGGCTGTCACTTGGGATTTGCGACCACCATAGATTGTTTGCGACATGCCAAATTGTGTTCGTGAGATGCTGCGCGACGCTTTGAAGGATGGAAATGCAGATCAGGAGAATGTTTGCAACGATTAAACATTTTAATTTCATACTGTAACTCACACACAATTGTTTTGCTGTCAGAACACTGGTAATGTTGCACACGCGTCGTTTTATCTGTTCTTTATACTGCTTTTTGTAATGTTTTAAATAAATTATTGTGACTAACATACATTTATCTGCCTGTTACACTTTGTATATTGTCAAAATGGTTATGTTTAAGATTATAGGGTGGAGTATGGAGCTTAAAATGATCTTTTTTATACAATAGTATATTAACTAAGATAATAGTCACTGTCAATATATCTATATTGCGTTTTTATTTTTGTGAAGTGGCTAAAACGTCGTGTATAAGGAGTGAGTTAGAGGCTCAAAGATATCTATATAATAGTAAAATATATTTGCATAAAAAAATATAATTTAAATATCATATAAGGGATTTGTATAGATTTGTATATCCTGTAACTGAAAGGTATACCACAACCTTTGCATATGGCGAATACATGGTAAATTTACTGTCCTCCAACTAATACGCTCGTATAGGTCGTTTGTCCAAATCCCTGAAATACGACCCATCAGAGCGTATACTACAATTGCGCCCCTATCGGCAAAAGGTCGTGTTCATATTAATGTTTTGTACTCTTTTATTTGCACCGTGATTTGCGTTTCGTGTAGCTCATTTGGTAGATTATTGCGTATATACCTTGAAATGCAATCATGCTATC
This sequence comes from Cyprinus carpio, assembly GCF_018340385.1. NCBI lineage: Eukaryota > Metazoa > Chordata > Actinopteri > Cypriniformes > Cyprinidae > Cyprinus > Cyprinus carpio. The sequence goes on along the minus strand of NC_056594.1, from coordinate 514,640 downwards.
ATGGGTTCGATCCCCGAGAATGGACGTGCACGTAAAATGTATATGCTCAAAAAATCATAATTTAGCATGATTTCTGTGAGGGTTAGGTTTAGGGGGTGGGGTTAGGTGTGGTCATTCGAACGAATAAGCCTCCTAGTAAAATATGTACAAATTACTGTGAGATCGGTGTAAAAAGTCCACACATTGCATTTAAATAAACGTGCGTTTTGATTGGTAATGACTTTATACGTCATTTCATGACGACAGACGCAACGCGATACTGTCATTATTTTTACGCCCGCTAGAGGCCGCTTAACGTTAAAACGTAAAAATAGGTCGTAATAAGGTGCTTGCACAAACGACCTATATGGTCGTTTTTTGTTGGAGGACAGGCTCAAATTTACCAACTGCAGTTTGTACATAATTTATAAAGATCTGCAAATGATATGTAACACATTTACAAGTGATGAATAGTTTACACTTTAGATTAGGGGATGCAGAAGGTGTTATAAATGACTTGTATACATATACAAAGAATCTGTAACAGGTAAGAAAGGTCTACAAGTGATATGTAACACATTTACAAGTGATGGATAGTTTACACTTTAGATTAGGGGATGCAGAAAGCTTTGTAAATGATTTATTCATGCGTTTACACATCATCTATAACAGGTGTTGAACACTGTGTAGTGTGTACTAAGTGCTGACTGGTGAGGGTATAGACAGCTGTCTTCTCTGACACACATGGGGTCTTTAACGCTGTGCACCTGATGTGAGCTTCAGTGGAAGGGGTTCACTTCATCACTAGATCCACACACTGAACAAGTCTGTGCTGATGAGTGAAGGGATTTAACACAAGCCACTGGAATCATCTGACTAAGGCATTTATAAATGTTTATCCACTTCAAAACAAATGAATTACTCTTCTTAAAAATAGTGCTTTAACATACCTGCATGTTTGTGCTTATGAACACAGACAAGCTAACAAATTTGCCAATAAATCATATACTGATCATTTACTAATGGTTTATTCATCATTTGTTCATGATTAACAATTGTTTATTGAGATAATTATACAAAACAATTTTGACAGAAATACTTCAATGATTTATACGTGATAAATAATGTATCAACTAATAACTTATAAACCATCTACTAATGATCAGTTTAATTTATTTCATGATTAAATTTTTTTTAGATAGCTTACAACACATTTGTAAATCGTTAGTATACCACTCATTAATCATTTATGAACATATAATCATGTTTTGTAAATGATTCGTTCATCATTAACTAATAACTTATAAGTGACTTATAACTGAATTAATAAAACATTAATAAGTAATAAGTTAACATTTTAGTAATCATTTATGAATGTATAGTCATGTTTTGTAAATGATTAGTTCATCATTAACTAATAATTTATAAATGACTTATAACAGAACTAAAATAAAAAACAGAAACAAACTTCTTTTTCGTAAAGGGTAGACTCTGACTGGTCTGTAGTTACACAGCCCCATACACAGCAAACTGTGTTGTGTGTACTGCTGGCACCTTTCCATCTATTTTCCTGTTTGACACTGTAAAGCTGCTTTGACACAATTAGTATTGTATAAAGCTCTATACAAATAAAGGTGACTTGACTTGACTTTATTGCACCATTTTTTGTAAACACTACAAACAAGGAACACCCCACAAGGCCGTTTTGGAAATGCAATAGTGTATGACAAGTGTGTACAAGTAATGTATGACAGACATGATTTTTAGCTTCAGATTCCAGATTTTATGATTCCATTCTGGCGAAGGATGTCAAATACATTTAAAGGGTTCATATGATGTTGCTAAAAAGAACATTATTTTGTGTATTTGGTGTAATGAAATGTGTTTATGCAGTTTAAGGTTCAAAAAACACATTACTTTCCACATACTGTGCATTAATTTTTCTCCTCTATGGCCCACCTTTCTGAAACGCGTCGTTTTTTACAAAGCTCATCGGTTTGAAAAGCGAGGTGTGCTATGATTGGCCAGCTATCCAGTGCATTGTGTTTGGCCGAATGCCTCAAGCGCATGACGGAACTGTTACACCTCTCACCATACTGTGATGACAAGTCCTGGTCAGAACACTGGCATGACAACACAAAAACAATAAATCCCATTGCAAAATGAGCCATTTGTTGCATCCAGTGGGGACATAATTACAGATTATAATGACTTATACTGTGTTTTTACACATTGTGTTGCATCGCGCCGTGTAAACATAAAACCATGTCTGCATTTGTGATCAGAGAAATGACAAACTACAAGCACTGTTCTACACTGCTCGTGTTTGAATCATCAGTGGCAAATCCTTTACGTAAACGTACTTATAGACTGTGAGTCAGAACAGCCGGCATTGTAGTCTTCTCTCCCAGGATCAGGAAACAGTCCTCCATAAAATGTGCTGCACACATCTGAATATTTGGGTTGAACTGTTCTGGAACAGTGATTTAAATACAACATAACCACTGATTTCTAGTTGTGTCCTCTTTTGGAAGATCAAACAAAGTAGTTTCACTTTCACAATGAAACAGCGTCTCCACAACATGACGGCGGCTGCAACAGCAAGGATCAAAGGTTACGCCTTCTTTCTTTGCGTGAACATTTGCGCGACGTTATGCAAATCTTCCCACATTTTTGACGTCGACGTGGGGGCGTGTTTAAATGAGGCTTTATAGGAGGGTGTGGACGAGTCTTAACTTTTATAAATAATATATCTTTGGGTTTTAGACTTTAGTCTTTTCAACTTTACAGATCTTCTTTATGCACCAAGAGCTTGAAACACTCCAAAGAAAAAAGAAAACTTGAAATCGCATCATAGGACCCATTTGTTTTGATAACTTGTATTTACTTGTGCCTTTGCTAAAAAATGATTGAATGTGCTACTTGAGTTTGATTTTATTTGCTTTTAAATTTGTTATATGTGATCCAGTTCATGTAGGTTTTTATTTGAACAATAATCTGTGCAAGAAAAAAAGCGGGCACAATTCTGCTCCATGGATATGGCCTTTTCAGAATTAGGATGAGCTTTTGTGTGTGTGTGTTCACCATGTGAAAGAAAAGTGACAGCCTCCTTGTCACCAGATGTAAAAATAATGTAAATCTGAGTGTCATCTGCATACAAAATGGTAATTAAGAAAGAGTGATCTCAAAAGCTGACCAAAAGAACCCTGAGGGAAACCTCATGTTTAATGAGTGCCTACCTTCTTCTATTTTAGCATAAGAGGGCCTATAAATGAAAACGTTTATGGTCCTGGTCTTGGTATGTATCGACATGTTATACAAGGATTTCCAGAAAAGAAAGTAGTTCAGTTGAAGACAGCAGCCACTTTTCCACAGTTGGGCCTGCCTTGATGATCAGAAATCTAGTGGACTCAATTCTGGTCTCAATCCTGCCCATGAGAAAGTTAACTGGCAATAGTGGATCTTGCCCAAACATTAACTGGTATAGCCCAATTTTTCATCTTGCAAGAAGGTACAGTGTGCAGTGGATTGTGCAGTTAAACCTCTTGCATTGACCAATTCTATATGACTGGGGTGGTCCGACCACATGCAATGCCATACAATGCACACAACCGTTGAATAAGGGTGGTTTTCAAAGCTCCTTTCCTAGTCAGAGTGGATGCAAATGGGAACCCCAAACTTGTAAAAGCACTCATCCAGAACATTTGCCATGGTAGATGCTCCCTGGTCCTGGGTAGGCACAGCCTTGGTGTAGTTGAAAAACCCATTTCTCGAGTTAGCATATAATATAATCAGATATAAACAAATATAATCGGCAAATAGTATGCATATTTGGTGTGCTGTCTGAGGGGAGGGTTCCGAACCCATGACTTCCCCCATATCCCCAAGCTGAGATAAGAATAGTTATTAGTGAGGAGTAGGGATAGAGGAAAGTTGGCTGTATATAGATTTACTAAAATGCTAATTAAGTTGATTATCAGAATGTGCCCCACCTGTGCTGAATTAGTTGATTATCTAAACGTGCTCCTCCTGAACTTAGTTAATAAAATATTATTTGTCATAACAAGAACATTCTCCATTCCATTCTGCGATGGTTCAGTCAATATGAAAACAAATAATATTTGATTATACTGTATGTCTTGAAGCTAAAAGATATATATGAACTGAAGAAAAAACATCTTTGGCAATAGAACGTCAGCTTCTAACACATGCAAACCTGAAGAAGTATGATTAGAGGGAGCAATAATGGATTCTTGCATTCCTTCACTCGGTGGTCTGATTGGGGCAACTTGTTGAAGCGGTTCTGGCAGGGAGCTTATACGATATATTCTCATGGCTTTGGGGCTGAAAATACTCCTGTTACATTTCAACGATTAATGTGTCAAGTGCTTGCTTATGTAGACAGATTTGAAAAATCTGGATGATAAAGTTTGTTATTCTTCAAATTTTAGACACTGTTTACATGGCTTTAGCTGCTCACACTCAACCTTGCTAAGTGTGAATTTGGCTGTGCTACTGTAAATTATTTGGGTAAAAAAGTTGTTCAGGATACAGTTCAGCCCCTGGATCTAAAGTTCAAGGTTTTCCAGTGCATTAAACAAATTGAAAATTCTGGTACTTGGGATGGCCAGCTATCGATGTCATGGGCAACAGACTTCCGTATTCTGTTAACTGGGTCTCGTCGCTTCTGGTTTAAGCATTGTGCATATGCTTCATTAAATATGAAGCAGTTTTACTCAAGATGCCTTCAAAGTAGGTACCAATGTCCATCACATATGCGGACTTATATCTAAAAGTTTTTTATTTTTATTCTTTTCACTAACATTTAGATATAAAAAAGTGAATATAATGTCAACAATAAAAATAGCTAACTAGTTCAACTGATTATCTTAAAAGTCCATAGATAGCGTTTTTATTTAATACGGCTGTTAATATACTTCCTCTGACTGAAACACATGATTTTATTTTGACCTCTTAAGGTTGACAATCAACATGGTCTTAAGTTTAAGCATGTCTTTTTTTACTCACTAGTTGTAAAAAAAAAAAAAAAAAAAAAAAAATACATTTACCTTGTGAACTATGTGGAAAGTGTCATTTGTAAATTTCTACAAATCAGTGTTTAAGAGTATTCAGTGTTTGTTCAGAGTTTTATTTTTATTGCTTTTTATTTAATTACATTTCTGCAATAATATTGGTAACAAGAACAAAAAATTATTGATGTTCAGTAATAGAGCTTTCATCCATTGTAGCAAATACATTTCACCATATTTTATAACACATTTACAATACAGTACATACAGTATGATATCTATTATTTCATATTTTATAATACACACATTACCTTTCAACACACAATGACACACACATTTGATCATGCAATTAAAATGTTCATTTATATTTAATAGTCTCCATACTTCCATGTATATGTACAACCATTCACACACACACACACACACACACACACACACACACACACACACACACACACACACACACACACACACACACACACACACACACACACACACACACACACACACACACACACACACACACACTGGTTTCCATGTTTTATGGGGTCACTTCACAGGCGTAATGGTTTCATACTGTACAAACTGTATTTTCTATCCCCTTACCCTAAACCTACCGCTCACACAAAACTTTATGCATAATTTTTTTTCATTCTGTTTGATTTATAAGCTTGTTTCCTCATGGAAACCAAAAAATAAAAATAAAAAAATAAATAAAATTGTCCCCACAAGGTCAAAATTTACTGGTATTACTATCCTTGTGGTGACTTTAGGTCCCCTTTACCATAGGGAATACCAGGTACACACACACACTGTAACTCTTTGAACACCGTTTACTGAAACATAACACAAGACATAAGACAAGAAAAAAGTACATGGGAAAGAGTGGCACTGAACACTTGGCACGATCTGCTGTATCACCACACAACAACCCTGAAGAGACAACCGCTTCACATAGAAACAAAGCAACCATCACAAGCGCAGAACAGTGAAAGTTACACAGTATATCCATATCGATCATGCCCAAATGAAGACATTTCTAACAGATTATTTGTTCCCTTGCACCTCAGGTCACTGTCTGAACGTTTAAACACAACCTGTCGGGAGTTGAAATGCTTTGAGCTTTCATGGTTGTATCAGTTTGCCTGCACTAATTTTGGTCCCACAGCAACACCATTGCAGTCAAGAATGTACTGCAAACAGCCTTGTGGAGGAGCTTTCTGTGGTTGGTCGTGCTTTACTTCAACCACAACAGCATTCTGAAAGAAACAAACACATCTGTTTATACAAGTCACATTCACAACAGAGATGTTTTAGTTCTATCCTCCGAGCTGCTGACATACTCATACTGTATGCTCTGCCATATAGATAAATTGCCTTGAAAATCAAACATAAAAAATTAAAGGTAAAATGCTGTCTTATTTTGTAAGTTAGGTCAATTTTTTTGTTTGATGTTGTTACATCATCTACCTTTCTTGGTTGAATAGCTGTTGGTCTTTTGGGATTTTGTGCCATAACATGATTCAATTTGGCGATGACCATGTCTGCTATCAGCTGCTGGTCCTCGGCCTGATGGTCTCCCACTAATGGCATGGATGAACCCATTACCTAATCAAAAAAACACAGATATTAGTAATATTACATACAAAATAAAACACAATGGTTGAATTTGTAGAAGAAAAACAACAAAACAAAAATGCTCTACAACATCTTTATATGTCATATCTATCTTCCTAAAGTATAGCACATACCTCAGTAATGTAATCTTTTCCATCTTTTCCATCTTTTCCATGAATAGCTTTAACGGCACAAATTTCGAGGCCTCCAAATATTTCACTACAGGTGTCAACCCAAAGCTTATACCTGCAGAACAATGCAACTTGCTTGGTCATGTCTAAAGCATATTGCTTACCTGTAGCAGATGCTTTAAAATGTGCCATTATTGTTAGGGTTACCTGTCGGTCATAGCCACCTGCTCCACCATGGCAGTGCCAGTGTTGGACTTCCAGTTACCTGAGACTGACGTCCTCCTATGAAACGAGGAGCATTCTTCATCTGTCAAGAACAGCATTTAGCTAAATCTGAGATTTGTTTAGAAACTCCACAGACTAGCATCGTTACTCACATGTAAGCTTTGTAATCATTTCCTATTTTCTGAATCCTGATGTCATATTTGGCTTCGATGAAAGGTTCACACGTGCTGTAGGTCTGAGTGATGGCCACTACACTCGCTATGTCCTGAAACTTTGTGTGGTTCTCCACTCTCACCTTAACAACACAAATAATTTGATTACATGCTTAACTGCACATGAACACATATTGCGTCTTTTACAGTCATTGTCTCAGTTTAAACATTACCTTCCCCACACCAGAGTGAGCGTGCCCGATTTTCACGACAACAGGAAATGCCGGCATGGTCACCTGGTTTGTTTTCCCACAAACAGAGTATTTATTTAATTTTGCAGATAAAGTCATTATTGGAAGAAAATATTTGTGGAACGATCTCTTACCATTTCTTTATAGTTGGGATAGAATGTCTGTTCAATTAATGGGAATTTCTCCTGTCCAAGTTTCTTGCATGTGCTGATCAGACATGCAAACTGCAGGTAGGTTTGGAGAGATGAGTTTGTAGCAGATATCTATCAAATGATATGCCATGTCAGAATGACCATTTTCAAACTTACTGCCCAGGGCTTGTCACAGAGGTTGTAAATCGACTCCAGGGAGTTGATGCTGGGAATGCCGGCGTACTGCAGTCCGATGATTAAGGTACGGAAGTCTTCATTCTCTGTCATGCTGTAAGCGTGCTGTCGGATCAGGACAAAGTCAGGCTTAAATGACCTGTAGGGGAATATATCACACACATATAGACAAAAGTCATTATTTGGAGTCATTTTTGCAATGTGGTTGTATATGTTGCGTTAACTTATATAAATATGCAACCAACTGTCCAATTGTGGTAGAACCAATTACATCACTGACAGATCAGTGTGCAATCAGGGAGTCCTGCCTGCCTAGTACATAACTCATCGCAGCCTAGTTACATACTAGGAATTCTTGTTTTTTTTTTTTTTCATGTGAAGATTGTGAAAACTTCACTGAAAATGCATTAATGTATTTAAATCCTGTTCTGCTGTTGGATGGGTTTGTCTTTTTACTAAAGTGAACCTCACAGATATTACGGGCGAGGAACATGAAGTCCTCCCATATTCTAAACAATGGTGAAGATGAGGCAAATGACTCTATCCTCCCACCTAATTCATCTTGATAATGTAGCAACCAGAGTGGAGACCTGTTGTCAGATTAGACCTCATGGAAGTCTGCTGCAGGGCCGTGGCCAAACTTCCATCGACTGGCCCTCACAACAGGTGGGCCAAGGAGCAGAAAGGATCTCTATGATGGTAAAAGGCTGTCATCCCACCTCACACTGATTAGACAATTCATTCCAGCTGTCCCGGCATGTATTGTAGAGATGAAGGCACTGAAACAAACCTTATTCTCACAGTGTGCCTGTTAAGTGTTTTGCATGGCTGGGTATTCAAGATATATGGGCGAACTGGGACTAGACCTTTTCAATCTGCCTACGTGAAACAATCCAAGAGGGGCTACTGAGATTACCGCACTCATTGCCAAACTGGCTCAGGCTAAGGCAAAACAGTCCTGCCAAATAATAAAATAATAATAATAAAAAATCTAATTCTCACACATCCAGGCTGAAGTCAGGGAGATGTACTGTACTGTACACCACAGTGGCACCAGTAAGTGAGGAAGAGCGGAGCCCAATCACTGTGTGAGCAGACAGCTGATGCACATGCGCAGTGTCTCTGTGGATTTTATCCACCATAGGGAAGCATAAGAGACTTCAATTTTTAGTAAAGTGGCTCTGTCAACAGCACAAAGGAAAATCTCTTAGATATTAGAAGAAGTTAGCAAAGGTGTCAGGACTCTGGTATGTTTCTGTATTTGTTCTGTGCCTGAGTCTCTGAGCTCTGACTTTATGTTGGCCATGTGCTTCCCTTGTCCTGCCTTGTTTTACCAAGCACCCTCGTTTAGTCAGTTACTGTGTTCGAAATCACTCCCTATACCCTCATTCACTATTCCCTACATTAGTCCACTAATGTAGTCCATCTGAATGAGTGAATGAAATCAGACACTGAGTCCAGCAGAAGAGCTGCCACTTTTTCATAGTTTGTGCTTGCTGTTTAATAATCAATGGAAACTTGCAAACTGGCAGCTCCAGTAGTAATGAAAAGATTTATCTTGATCTCTGTCATGGAAAATAGCATGTATAAACCTTGAATCAACTATTTAATAATCCATTAAAATGAATTTTATACCTGTATAATATTACTGTGTAACCACATTGATCCAGCGGTTTGGAAATGAATGGATGGATGATTCGGCTGCAGACGCCATCGTGTGGTGAGAAACTGGAATTCATTTGGCACCACCCTCACAGTGCATCATGGGTATTCTCTAGCCATTGGTTGTTCACTCGTTATTGTGGTGCATTATGAGATTTAATGAGTGCACTC